>NW_024426230.1:16662891-16934225 GCF_017311325.1 Ursus maritimus
AGATTTAAAGTTGTCTTTTTCCCATAACATACACATGTTTAAAATACTATTTTAATAATTACTATTAATATCTCCTAAAATGGAACATATGGCAACTTCCCCCATAACGACCAAAAACTTGAGGCAATATCTTAAAATTACAACTATTAGAGATCTTCTTTATATTAATGTTTATTTATAATTATGGTAATTTTTCATGGAAATTTTATATTATTTTAAATTTCTTTTATATATAATATTTTATTTGATCCTCATAACAATGATGTCTTATAGACAGAACCATAAATAACCTAAGTTATACATGAATAAGTGAGTTATCCAGAGTCACAAGCTGGGACTTGAATTAAAGTCTCTGACTAGCAGTCTCTTTGTCATTGTAATATATACCACAATTCCATAGAGCTCACTTGGAAGACTCTGAAGTTATAAATAGGATTATGGTGTAATGTAAGATAAAAAGCATAAGCGTTCATAAGCCATTTAGAATTTATTGTCTAGCATAAAATATAAACAGCAACAGAATCCTTTTTACACATAGCTAAAGTATGAATAATAAATAAATACATTAATAAGTAATCTTCTATAACAGAAAATGAAAGGCAAGTTGCATGTGAAAGGATTTCATGAGGCCAAAGGAACACATGGTATGTATCACAGATAAAGGCATTTGATGAGAAAAACCATTGTTGGAATGCCATTGCCATCTTGGCTTTGTAATCCCTTGTTTCCTAGCTCCTCAATATGAGAGAGAAAGTTACTGAGGAAATAACAAGGAATAGAACACTATAGGGAATTTTATTTAGGAGGCTGATAATTAATACCTGTCTGATAATTAATACAATCCTGAAATAAGACAAGAAATAAGGCAGAAAGGGGCCTAGTATCATCTTTATTGCTGATAAAGAATGTGTCTTTTATTTGAAGGTAACTGAATTTCCAAATAATAAAAAACAAAACAAAACAAAAAACAGTATTAGGTTAACTTACTCCCCAAAACCTGCAGTGCCTGTGTAGTCTACAGCTAGTTTTCTCTTGTGGGGCAGGGCCTCCAAATGTGGAGGAAAAGAGGAAGACACTCTCCACAGGCAGCTCACTCCAAGAGAAAGGGGAGAGATTAAATCATTCTTCCTTCCCTGAGGAGAAATGTGCGAGAGGCTAAAGTGATAGACTATCAGTCGTTTTCCATCAAGGGAAGAAGTGAATGCTACATCTGGGAAGAAGCAGAACTTTCTGAAAGACCCACATGAGCCCTGAGGTACAAATTCTGAGGAGCCAAGAAAAATGGAAAAGATTGGAATAGAGCATAGGGCACATATACAGCACATGGAGGAAACACCGAGATACCTCCAGTCATTTTTGATGGGATTGGCCTCTGAGCATTAAACTATAAGATCATTAGGCAATTGGTCTAATAAAGGTATGCAATTGGTCTAATAGGATAGAATATCTCCCCAAAAAAGGGTTGAATGAAGAGAAGTCCCATTTACATAGGGTTAGTCATTGTTGCAAAGAGATTTTTAAGGAGTAACAGAAGCAAACACTGACGAATCCCACCCAGGAACAGCCTGAGAGTGCCTGGCAGTGTTTTGACTCACAGACTGAATTCTGGGGCGGTTATAACCCCAACTGCAACATTGAATGTATCAGGTCATTATTGTCTGTGCAACTAAATATTCTAACCTTCCATCTAATTTTCCTTATTCTAAATGCATAATCAGCAAGCTGCATGTTGATTTTTATTAGAGTTCACCTCTAGAGAGGCTCTGAAAAAGAGAATGCAGTGATCACACGAACATGAGCATACTAGTTCTTTTCCAAATGCAGTTTTATTCCACACTGCAAATTAATCTATCTTCTTTTCTTTTTTTTTTTTTTTAAGATTTTATATATTTATTTTGACAGAGAGAGACAGCCAGCGAGAGAGGGAACACAAGCAGGGGGAGTGGGAGAGGAAGAAGCAGGCTCATAGCGGAGGAGCCCGATGTGGGACTCGATCCCAGAACGCCAGGATCACGCCCTGAGCCGAAGGCAGCCACCTAACGACTGCGCTACCCAGGCGCCCCTAATCTATCTTCTTTTCTATTTAATGTCTCACTCCCTTATGAAGCTAGTTAGGGTGTTAGCGCCCAAAAGGCCCCTGGTGACCCTGACCTTTGTGGTATTACTGCACTTGCATAGATCCTCTCACCTTGACATAGATCTTGACTGAATGACTGATAGAATACAGTTCACATGACAGCATGTGGTTTCTAATACTATGTCATAAAAGACATTGCAGCTTCCACCTCGGTCTTTCAAATCCCTCCCTCTGGGGAAAGTCAGCCATGATGCTATGAGGATACTCAAGAGACCTGCAGGGAGAGAAACTGAGGCTCCTAGCCATATGCATAGGCCACATTGGAAGTGGATCCTCCAGCTCCAGTCCAGCCTTGAGATGACCATAGCATCCGTTGATATTGGACTGCATTAGACTCGCAAGAGATTCCAAGCCAGAATCTCTCTGCTGAGCCATTCTTAAGTTCCACATGAACCATGAGAAATAATAAATGATCATTCTATTATCATTAAATTATACAATGACCTTAAATGCAGCATTGGGTAACTAACTTGGTTAATATACCGTATACTTCTGATATGAATCCCTTCCAGTATAGCTATTGTAGCTATTATTTAAATACTATTAACTCTTATAGAAAACATTCTAAACTATTGCAGATAGATATATAAACTCATTTAAGCCTCAAAACAAACCTATTATGCCTATTTTATAAATATAGAATCTGGGACACAGAGAGTAATTTGGACAAAGTCACACAGCTAGAAAATCTCATAGCTGGAATTCAAAGGCAGAGAAGTATGGTTGAGAGGACAAGTTCTTTTTTTTTTTTTTTAAGATTTTATTTATTTATTTGACAGAGAGAGACAGCCAGCAAGAGAGGGAACACAAGGAGGGGGAGTGGGAGAGGAAGAAGCAGGCTCCCAGCGGAGCAGGGGGCCTGATGCAGGGCTCAATCCCAGGACCCTGGGATCATGCCCTGGGCCGAAGGCAGACACTTAACGACTGAGCCACCCAGGCACCCCAAGAGGACATATTCTTAACCACTAACCTGTAGTACCTCTCTGTCCACAAAAAGAAAGAGAGAAATCAAAGTTTCTGAGCCACCCACTTAATAGAAAATTCACTAAGCCGAATGCTATCTTTCTCCTATCTTTGCATGGCTACCCGACCTTGCCTAGCAACATCCAGATATCTTCAAAATGCACATAAGTTGTGGTGTGCCAGGACTGACAGAGGGGGTACACAGTGGAGGAAGAGTACTAATTAGTCCTAATTATACCAGATGGCTATGGGGAGATACACAAGAAAAGCAGGAAAGTTGGAGACAAACTTTTCCTTCACAGTGTTGTGATGTGTTCTTGACACATGAAAGAGGTTATTGTATTGACTTTTATTATATCCAATTTCTAACCTCATGATTCCTGTACACTTGGTCACTCAGTGCTTCTGCAAGAGATTGGCCTCTTGAAATGGACAGTTAATCCTTTCAAGCTTTATGTTTTAGCATCCCATATAGATCTGGCATACAGATTTTTGACAATCACAATCCAGAAAAAAAAAAGAACCTTGATTTAATTATTTGGTAATGTTCTCAGGCATAGTTGGCTATTTTGACAAAAATAGAACCTTTGTTAAATTAGCAAACTGTGAAAAGAACTGTCATATTAACCACTTATTCTTTTCTAAACAACTTTATTTATGTCATGTGAAATATGCATATACAATTTTTGCCAAAACAGATAAAGGAAATGATTCATTAAGGAAAACCAACATTGGAATTTATAGTTAAACACGGTCATGCCCCCTGTGATAACTGAAATTCCAACTTTGTCCATTTCATCATAAAAAGTATGAGTTAAGAACAAATAACACATATTTTATAATCTTATTTTGTTCTATAAAACAAGTTATCTTTGAAAGGCAATGTTGATTGTGAAGTCCGTAGACCTCGATCAAAAGTGCACCTCTGTCAGTTATCAATCTGAGTGAAACACCATGCGCAGGTATGCTTACCGCTGGTTTCCCTACTGCAAGAGGATTGCATTTCCAGCCCTTGCAGCCACAGCTGTGGGAGCAGAAACCTCCACCCATTTGAAGCTGGGCTTGGGCATGTGACTTTCTTTGGCCAATGGATTGTGAGCAGATATTACATGGGTCAGTTCTGAGAAGAAGCTTTAAAAGTCATTAGGTTGGGGCACCTGGGTGCCTCTGTGGGTTAAGTCTGACTCTTGGTTTCAGCTTAGGTCATGATTTCAGGGTGCTGAGATGGAGTCCCACATCAAGCTCTGTGCTCAGCAGGGAGTCTGCTTGAGATTCTCCCTCCTCTCCCTCTGCCCCTTTCTCACGCATGATCTCTATCTCTTTAAAATAAATAAATAAATCTTTAAAAGTCATTATGTTTCACAAGCTAACTTGCTCTTTCCCCTCTGAAATGAGAATTGCATGTTTCAACTAGGGGCTGCTGCTTCACGCTGAATAAGTAGTTGGCTCACACTTATAAGTATATAATGTGAATAGGATATTCTTATTGTAAATCATTGAAATGTGGCATTAAAAAAAAGTAACAGTACAGCCGAGCTAAGCAATACACATTGTCTTCATTTTTTTTTTAAATCTATCAAACATAAAGAATGATTTTAGACTTACAGCATCACTCTGAGCAATAAATACATGTCCAGGAAATGGTAGATTATCTACCTAAAAATTTGTGCATAGTCTCCTGAAGAAATACAATAACACAAGTAAAGAGTCGTTACTTTACTTAACATGAGATTGTTATGCTCTTGAAAGATATTGTTATGATATTTGAAAGCTACTGTTTGAAAGATATTGTTATGCCCTTGAATCGGAAAAGAAAATTCTAATTCTGGCCCTGCCATTAACATCTGTCATCGACCCTTTTGGTGCCTCAGTTGTCACATCTATGAGATGGAGTCAATAATACCAATTCTGGCTTCCCATCAATGCTGGCAAATGGCTTCAGCAAGAGGTAAGTCCAGAAAATTGTATAACAGGAATCTAGGTGTCAATAATAGCAACTGAAAATTGGTAACATTTTGTCAGATGTGCTTCTTTAAAAAAAAAAAAATTAACGAAATAGCAGATACAATTGAAGTATCCATTGTCACTGATTCCCAAGAATTTTTGAAAAAGCTGGGACTTGGAATTAAAGTCTCTTGACTAGCAGTCTCTTTGTCATTGTAATATATACCACAATTCCATAGAGCTCACTTGGAAGACTATAGTTATAAATAGGATTATGGTGTAATGTAAGATAAAAAGCATAAGCGCTCATAAGCCATTTAGAATTCTATTGTCTAGCATAAAATATAAACAGCAACAGAATCCTTTTTACACATAGCTAAAGTATGAATAATAAATAAATACATTAATAAGTAAATTCTATAACAGAAAATGAAAGGCAAGTTGCATGTGAAAGGATTTCATGAGGCCAAAGGAACACATGGTATGTATCACATGATAAAGGCATTTGATGAGAAAACCATTGTTGGAATGCCATTGCCATCTTGGCTTTGTAATCCCTTGTTTCCTAGCTCCTCAATATGAGAGAGAAAGTTACTGAGGAAATAACAAGGAATAGAACACTATAGGGAATTTTATTTAGGAGGCTGATAATTAATACCTGTCTGATAATTAATACAATCCTGAAATAAGACAAGAAATAAGGCAGAAAGGGGCCTTAGTATCATCTTTATTGCTGATAAAGAATGTGTCTTTTATTTGAAGGTAACTGAATTTCCAAATAATAAAAACAAAAACAAAACAAAAACAGTATTAGGTTAACTTACTTCCCAAAAACCTGCAGTGCCTGTGTAGTCTACAGCTAGTTTTTCTTGTGGGGCAGGGCCTCCAAATGTGGAGGAAAAGAGGAAGACACTCTCCACAGGCAGCTCACTCCAAGAGAAAGGGGAGAGATTAAATCATTCTTCCTTCCCTGAGGAGAAATGTGCGAGAGGCTAAAGTGATAGACTATCAGTCGCTTTCCATCAAGGGAAGAAGTGAATGCTACATCTGGGAAGAAGCAGAACTTTCTGAAAGACCCACATGAGCCCTGAGGTACAAATTCTGAGGAGCCAAGAAAAATGGAAAAGATTAGAATAGAGCATAGGGCACATATACAGCACATGGAGGAAACACACAGATACCTCCAGTCATTTTTGGATGGATTGGCCTCTGAGCATTAAACTAATAAGATCATTAGGCAATTGGTCTAATAAAGGTATGCAATTGGTCTAATAGGATAGAATATCTCCCCAAAAAGGGTTGGAATGAAGAGAAGTCCCATTTACATAGGGTTAGTCATTGTTGCAAAGAGATTTTTAAGGAGTAACAGAAGAAACACTGAAATCCCACCCCAGGAAAGCCTGGAGAGTGCCTGGGAACAGTGTTTTGACTCACAGACTGGAATTCTGGGCGGTTATAACCCCAACTGCAACATTGAATGTATCAGGTCATTATTGTCTGTGCAACTAAATATTCTAACCTTCCATCTAATTTTCCTTTATTCTTAATGCATAATCAGCAAGCTGCATGTTGATTTTTATTAGAGTTCACCCTAGAGAGGCTCTGAAAAAGAGAATGCAGTGATCTAGCACCTAACATGAGCATAGCCTAGTTCTTTTCCCAAATGCAGTTTTATTCCACACTGCAAATTAATCTATCTTCTTTTCTTTTTTTTTTTTTTTTTAAGATTTTATATATTTATTTTGACAGAGAGAGACAGCCAGCGAGAGAGGGAACACAATGGGCAGGGGGAGTGGGAGGAGGAAGAAGCAGGCCATAGCGGAGGAGGCGATGTGGACTCCGATCCCAGAACGCCAGGATCACGCCTCTGAGCCGAAGGCAGCCACCTAACGACTCAGGCTACCCAGGCCTTTAATCTATCTTCTTTTCTATTTAATGTCTCACTCCCTTATGAATTGCTAGTTAGGTGTTAGCGCCCAAAAGGCCCTGGGTGACCCTGACCTTGTGGTATTACTGCACTTGATAGATCCTCTCTACCCTGACATAGATCTTGACTGAATGACTGATAGAATACAGTTCACATGACAGCATGTGGTTTCTAATAGCATGTCATAAAAATGCATTGCAGCTTCCCACTCTCGGTCTTTCAAATCCTCCTCTGGGGAAAAGTCAGCCATGATGTGCCTATGAGTGATACTCAAGAGACCTGCAGGGAGAGAAACTGAGGCTCCTAGCCATATGCATAGGCCACATTGGAAGTGGATCCTCCAGCTCCAGTCCAGCCCTTGAGATGACCACTAGCATCCGTTGATATTGGACTTGCATTAGACTCGCAAGAGAGTCTTCCAAGCCAGAATCTCTGCTGAGCCATTCTAAGTTCCCACATGAACCATGAGGAAATAATAAAAATGATTATTCTATTATCATTAAATTATACAATGACCTTAAATGCAGCATTGGAACTCAACTTGGTTAATATACCGTATAATTCTGATATGAATCCCTTCCAGCTATAGCTATATTGTAGCTATATTATTTATAATACTATTAACTCTTATAGAAAATATTCTAAACTACTCTAAGGAATCCTCCTAAAAAACTCTTCTGAAAAATAAAATACTTAATACTTTGAGCACAACTTGCTAAATTTCCTCCCATAATTTAAAAATGATTTGTTTGAACAATGTCCAGGTATTATCCACTGAATTCATCTCAGAGATGAAATTTTGTCTTTTTTTTTTTTTAATGCCAGCCACTTTGTAAGATAGCTTTGGTAAGAAGAGAGAATAGCCACATTGAAAAGGATAAGCACAAGATAAGCAAATTTGTAATTACCTGACATGATAGTAAGTACTCCATGCTCATGATCTCAATTTGGTTTTCTCAAAAACACCTCTGCCCTTCCAGTTTCTCAGAGTATAAATTCCTCCTATCAAGCTGTGCAGATCTGATGAATGTTTTTCTCAGTGTGTGTGTCCTTTATATAGTCAAGGACCCATGAAATAACAATAGTAAGAATTCTCAATTTTAAGAAACAAAGGTATGTTATAATTTCATCAATCAAGATTTAAATTAGAAGGACCACTTCCAAATAATTAATTCGAGAATCATAAACAAAGTTCAAAGAGAAAAATACTTAAAAGACAGATCAAGAAGACTACAAATGAACGAAAACTCTACCAGGTCCAAAGCGCGAATACTTCAGGAGTAAGACAGATCACACAGGTGAAGCAAACAAGGAGGAGACGATAGAAAGCAGGGTGTATGGGAGGGTCTGGCTCCGGTGAATTAGAGAGATCTTACGTTAGCCAGAGGAGGAAAATTGGCTCCAGTGTATTTCAGCCATGCAAAAATGAGAGCTCAATGTTACAAGTTCTCATTTTTAATTTTTTCGTAGAATCTAGTAATATGGATTATTATATAAAATGTTCAGATTTTGCATATTAGCTTTAAAAAAAAGTGAGTACTCTCTAGCCCAAGTAAAAAATCACTTTGGGCTAGATTCTGTCCTTGGGCCACGAGTTTGTCACCTCTTAATGAAAATGGAGACAGGCAGAAACATTTAGAGAAAGAACTGCAATGAGAAGATGGGTAAAACACTGTAAGACCAATCAAGCAGAAGTACTGAACGTACCTAATTAAGAATATTCAGGGCGCCTGGGTGGCTCAGTCAGTTAAGAGTCGGCTCAGGTCATGATCTCCGGGTCCTGGGATCGGATGAGGTCATGATCTCCGGGTCCTGGGATCGAGCCCTGCGTCCGGCTTCCTGCTCAGCAGCGAGTCTGCTGCTCTCTCTCTGCCACTCTCCACTGCTTGTTCTCTCTCTCAAGTACATAAACAAAATCTTAAAAAAAAAAAAAGAATCTGCAATTAACTTGGAATTAACACAAAATATGAACTATAACTATCAGCAGTATGAATACGCTCAGTATTCTCATTCTTCTTGTTCTATGTAGTAGAAATGTTTCTTTGATATTAAAAATAAGTTTCTTACACATGTAACCATTTTATTTACTATCAGCAAGTCACAAGACTAGATCATAGAATCTCCTTATACCTTCTAAAAACTAGTAGTCAGGCACAACTATATGTTATTCTCTCAAGAGTAAGAGTATCCTATTTGAAAAGAAGATTTAAAGTTGTCTTTTTCCCATAACATACACATGTTTAAAATACTATTTTAATAATTACTATTAATATCTCCTAAAATGGAACATATGGCAACTTCCCCCATAACGACCAAAAACTTGAGGCAATATCTTAAAATTACAACTATTAGAGATCTTCTTTATATTAATGTTTATTTATAATTATGGTAATTTTTCATGGAAATTTTATATTATTTTAAATTTCTTTTATATATAATATTTTATTTGATCCTCATAACAATGATGTCTTATAGACAGAACCATAAATAACCTAAGTTATACATGAATAAGTGAGTTATCCAGAGTCACAAGCTGGGACTTGGAATTAAAGTCTCTTGACTAGCAGTCTCTTTGTCATTGTAATATATACCACAATTCCATAGAGCTCACTTGGAAGACTAAGTTATAAATAGGATTATGGTGTAATGTAAGATAAAAACATAAGCGCTCATAAGCCATTTAGAATTCTATTGTCTAGCATAAAATATAAACAGCAACAGAATCCTTTTTACACATAGCTAAAGTATGAATAATAAATAAATACATTAATAAGTAACATTCTATAACAGAAAATGAAAGGCAAGTTGCATGTGAAAGGATTTCATGAGGCCAAAGGAACACATGGTATGTATCACATGATAAAGGCATTTGATGAGAAAACCATTGTTGGAATGCCATTGCCATCTTGGCTTTGTAATCCCTTGTTTCCTAGCTCCTCAATATGAGAGAGAAAGTTACTGAGGAAATAACAAGGAATAGAACACTATAGGGAATTTTATTTAGGAGGCTGATAATTAATACCTGTCTGATAATTAATACAATCCTGAAATAAGACAAGAAATAAGGCAGAAAGGGGCTTAGTATCATCTTTATTGCTGATAAAGAATGTGTCTTTTATTTGAAGGTAACTGAATTTCAATAATAAAAACAAAAACAAAACAAAAACAGTATTAGGTTAACTTGACTCCCAAAAACCTGCAGTGCTGTGTAGTCTACAGCTAGTTTTCTTGTGGGGCAGGGCCTCCAAATGTGGAGGAAAAGAGGAAGACACTCTCCACAGGCAGCTCACTCCAAGAGAAAGGGGAGAGATTAAATCATTCTTCCTTCCCTGAGGAGAAATGTGCGAGAGGCTAAAGTGATAGACTATCAGTCGCTTTCCATCAAGGGAAGAAGTGAATGCTACATCTGGGAAGAAGCAGAACTTTCTGAAAGACCCACATGAGCCCTGAGGTACAAATTCTGAGGAGCCAAGAAAAATGGAAAAGATTAGAATAGAGCATAGGGCACATATACAGCACATGGAGGAAACACTCAGATACCTCCAGTCATTTTTGATGGATTGGCCTCTGAGCATTAAACTATAAGATCATTAGGCAATTGGTCTAATAAAGGTATGCAATTGGTCTAATAGGATAGAATATCTCCCCAAAAAGGGTTGAATGAAGAGAAGTCCCATTTACATAGGGTTAGTCATTGTTGCAAAGAGATTTTAAGGAGTAACAGAAGCAACACTGATCGAATCCCACCCAGGAACAGCCTGAGAGTGCCTGGGTAGTGTTTTGACTCACAGACTGAATTCGGGCGGTTATAACCCCAACTGCAACATTGAATGTATCAGGTCATTATTGTCTGTGCAACTAAATATTCTAACCTTCCATCTAATTTTCCTTATTCTAAATGCATAATCAGCAAGCTGCATGTTGATTTTTATTAGAGTTCACCCTAGAGAGGCCTTAAAAAGAGAATGCAGTGATCACCTAACATGAGCATAGCTAGTTCTTTTCCAAATGCAGTTTTATTCCCACACTGCAAATTAATCTATCTTCTTTTCTTTTTTTTTTTTTTTTTTAAGATTTTATATATTTATTTTGACAGAGAGAGACAGCCAGCGAGAGAGGGAACACAAGCAGGGGGAGTGGGAGAGGGAAGAAGCAGGCTCATAGCGGAGGAGCCCGATGTGGGACTCGATCCCAGAACGCCAGGATCACGCCCTGAGCCGAAGGCAGCCACCTAACGACTGCGCTACCCAGGCGCCTTAATCTATCTTCTTTTCTATTTAATGTCTCACTCCCTTATGAAGCTAGTTAGGTGTTAGCGCCCAAAAGGCCCTGGTGACCCTGACCTTGTGGTATTACTGCACTTGCATAGATCCTCTCACCTTGACATAGATCTTGACTGAATGACTGATAGAATACAGTTCACATGACAGCATGTGGTTTCTAATACTATGTCATAAAAAGACATTGCAGCTTCCCACTCCTCGGTCTTTCAAATCCCTCCCTCTGGGGAAAGTCAGCCATGATGCTATGAGGATACTCAAGAGACCTGCAGGGAGAGAAACTGAGGCTCCTAGCCATATGCATAGGCCACATTGGAAGTGGATCCTCCAGCTCCAGTCCAGCCTTGAGATGACCATAGCATCCGTTGATATTGGACGTGCATTAGACTCGCAAGAGATTCCAAGCCAGAATCTCTGCTGAGCCATTCTTAAGTTCCACATGAACCATGAGAAATAATAAATGATCATTCTATTATCATTAAATTATACAATGACCTTAAATGCAGCATTGGGTAACTAACTTGGTTAATATACCGTATACTTCTGATATGAATCCCTTCCAGTATAGCTATTGTAGCTATTATTTAAATACTATTAACTCTTATAGAAAACATTCTAAACTATTGCAGATAGATATATAAAACTCATTTAAGCCTCAAAACAAACCTATTATGCCTATTTTATAAATATAGAATCTGGGACACAGAGAGTAATTTGACAAAGTCACACAGCTAGAAAAATCTCATAGCTGGAATTCAAAGGCAGAGAAGTATGGTTGGGAGGACAAGTTCTTTTTTTTTTTTAAGATTTTATTTATTTATTTGACAGAGAGAGACAGCCAGCAAAGAGAGGGAACACAAGGAGGGGGAGTGGGAGAGGAAGAAGCAGGCTCCCTGAGCGGAGCAGGGGCCTAGCAGGGCTCAATCCCAGGACCCTGATCATGCCCTGGGCCGCAAGGCAGACACTTAACGACTGAGCCACCCAGGCACCCCAAGAGGACATATTCTTAACCACTAACCTGTAGTACCTCTCTGTCCACAAAAAGAAAGAGAGAAATCAAAGTTTCTGAGCCACCCACTTAATAGAAAATTCACTAAGCCGACGCTATCTTTCTCCTATCTTTGCATGGCTACCCGACCTTGCCTAGCAAACATCCAGATATCTTCAAAAATGCACATAAGTTGTGGTGTGCCAGGACTGGACAGAGGGGGTACACAGTGGAGGAAGAGTACTAATTAGTCCTAATTATACCAGATGGCCATGGGGAGATACACAAGAAAAGCAGGAAAGTTGAGACAAACTTTTCCTTCACAGTGTTGTGATGTGTTCTTGACACATGAAAGAGGTTATTGTATTGACTTTTATTATATCCAATTTCTAACCTCAATGATTCCTGTACACTTGGTCACTCAGTGCTTCTGCAAGAGATTGGCCTCTTGAAATGGACAGTTAATCCTTTCAAGCTTTATGTTTTAGCATCCCATATAGATCTGGCATACAGATTTTGACAATCACAATCCAGAAAAAAAAGAACCTTGATTTAATTATTTGGTAATGTTCTCAGGCATAGTTGGCTATTTTGACAAAAATAGAACCTTTGTTAAATTAGCAAACTGTGAAAAGAACTGTCATATTAACCACTTATTCTTTTCTAAACAACTTTATTTATGTCATGTGAAATATGCATATACAATTTTTGCCAAAACAGATAAAGGAAATGATTCATTAAGGAAACCAACATTGAATTTATAGTTAAACACGGTCATGCCTCCCTGTGATAACTGAAATTCCAACTTTGTCCATTTCATCATAAAAGTATGAGTTAAGAACAAATAACACATATTTTATAATCTTATTTTGTTCTATAAAACAAGTTATCTTTGAAAGGCAATGTTGATTGTGAAGTCCGTGAGACTCTCGATCAAAAGTGCACCCTGTCAGTTATCAATCTGAGTGAAACACCATGCGCAGGTATGCTTACCGCTGGTTTCCCTACTGCAAGAGGATTGCATTTCCAGGCCCTTTGCAGCCACAGCTGTGGGGAGGCAAAACCTCCACCCATTTGAAGCTGGGCTTGGGCATGTGACTTTCTTTGGCCAATGGATTGTGAGCAGATATTACATGGGTCAGTTCTGAGAAGAAGCTTTAAAAGTCATTAGGTTGGGGCACCTGGGTGCCTCTGTGGGTTAAGTCTGACTCTTGGTTTCAGCTTAGGTCATGATTTCAGGGTGCTGAGATGGAGTCCCACATCAAGCTCTGTGCTCAGCAGGGAGTCTGCTTGAGATTCTCCCTCCTCTCCCTCTGCCCCTTTCTCACGCATGATCTCTATCTCTTTAAAATAAATAAATAAATCTTTAAAAGTCATTATGTTTCACAAGCTAACTTGCTCTTTCCCCTCTGAAATGAGAATTGCATGTTTCAACTAGGGGCTGCTGCTTCACGCTGAATAAGTAGTTGGCTCACACTTATAAGTATATAATGTGAATAGGATATTCTTATTGTAAATCATTGAAATGTGGCATTAAAAAAAAGTAACAGTACAGCCGAGCTAAGCAATACACATTGTCTTCATTTTTTTTTTAAATCTATCAAACATAAAGAATGATTTTAGACTTACAGCATCACTCTGAGCAATAAATACATGTCCAGGAAATGGTAGATTATCTACCTAAAAATTTGTGCATAGTCTCCTGAAGAAATACAATAACACAAGTAAAGAGTCGTTACTTTACTTAACATGAGATTGTTATGCTCTTGAAAGATATTGTTATGATATTTGAAAGCTACTGTTTGAAAGATATTGTTATGCCCTTGAATCGGAAAAGAAAATTCTAATTCTGGCCCTGCCATTAACATCTGTCATCGACCCTTTTGGTGCCTCAGTTGCACATCTATGAGATGGAGTCAGTAATACCAATTCTGGCTTCCCATCAATGCTGGCAAATGGCTTCAGCAAGAGGTAAGTCCAGAAAATTGTATAACAGGAATCTAGGTGTCAATAATAGCAACTGAAAATTGGTAACATTTTGTCAGATGTGCTTCTTTAAAAAAAAAAAAATTAACGAAATAGCAGATACAATTGAAGTATCCATTGTCACTGATTCCCAAGAATTTTTGAAACTAAAAAAATAATACTTTGAAGGATTAGAGATGGTACATATACCCTTTCAGACAACCTGATTTGGAATTAATATTGCTAACATCCTAATATAATCTTAAAGATGCTTCATATTACGATTTTTACATTCATGAATGTTGTGCCTATATTAAGTATGAAAAGTGAACCGAGATATGCACACCTGCTCAATATTTCCTGCCTTTTATTGTCTTTATCCATTCAGCCCCAACTACCCTCATCAAACCTGGAAATCAAACTAGATCTGGATCCAGGTGCTCTGTATTACGGGTTTTCCCCCATTACAAAGCTCTAATTCTTTAGTGTATTTCAGTGAGAGATTTCTTGGCACAGAAAGGAAGCACCTGCTGATTTGAGCAGTTTCATTTGCACTCAGGCAAGCAAAAATATTCTGTAGGTGATTATGGTCCTAGTATCAGACCACAACCAATGATTTGTTATCATCTTATTCCTAATTTGTGATTGGCAACTTTATCCATTGTTTAGCTGCAGGGAGAGAAGATCAGTATTCATAATAATCCCTAAATGCTATTTGAAATATTATGGAGTCTTGAGTATAATTTCTATTTACAATTAGTTGGGTTTATGTAAAGATGCAATAAAATTAGTTCATTATTTTGGACCTAGTGCACATTGTCAATACAACTGATTAAGACGTAGAAATCCAGATAATCAAAAGCTGTGTTTATCAACAATAATCATTAAGAAAAAAAAAATAATTTAATGATTGATCTTTCCTTAAATTGGCCTAAGTAATCACTTTTTGTAGCCATGCTATCGCGAATTTCAGTCATAAGGACTACATGTACGTGCTTGGTATAAGTTTCAAGATATGGTATTCTCCATCGCTCTACCCTCACCACGTGCACACGCACACATTATGCACCCTCGAGACATCTGTGGGCATCTAAAAATTACAAAGTTTAGTTAAGGGATAATCGTTGCTATTTTTCAAGAAATATGCTTTTCTGTGGCACCTGGGTGGCTCAGTCGTTAAGTGTCTGCCTTCGGCTCAGGTCATGATCCCAGCGTTCTGGGATCCAGCCCACATCGGACTCCCTGCTCAGCAGGAAGCCGGCTTCTCCCTCTCCCACTCCCCCTGCTGGTGTTCCCTCTCTGTTGGCTCCCTCTCTGTCAAATAAATAAATAAAATCTTAAAAAAAGAAATATGCTTTTATTTGACCAAAGATGGTGTGTTATTCCTCTATCTTGTTGTTTTATCAAGAGTAAAGAGATAAGCTGCTCTATATATCTATGACCAATGCATATTTAGTAGCCGATTAGAAATTTCTTTTTACCCACACATTCATTCATGTATTCAATAAATATTTATTGAATATCTGAAAGGAAAAAAGTGCGGATACTGAGGTGTATGACACATGTATGATACATACATGTCATTCACAAACTTCAGCAAATCCAATGAATAGTACAAGGAGTTTTTATTTTAACTTGGGAGGGATAGGAACATCAAGTTAAACAACATATAGCTCTTTCTGTTGTATAGTTTATAATCTAGTATAAATGTAGTTGTATGGAAATAAAAGCCAGGACAAAGAGTAAGACAGGTTGATAATAAGCCTAAGAAAAGGAGAAATGTAATATAATATTAGAGAAAAAGTTTAAAAATAATTACAAGAACACTGAAAGGAGCAAGAGTGTCTTCTTTTTTTATTTATTTAAGATCACTGTCACTTTAAAAAGATCATGGAGGCTGCAGTATGTATGTTAAATTAGAGGTGGGGAAAGAGGAATCAGTAGAGGAGAAAGGTACAGCTAAAATATAGGTAGGAAGAGTATGGATTACAGCATTGAGAGTAGGAATGGGAAAATTGTGCTTATATACGCATGGCAGGAAGCTTGTATGGGCACAGGAGTATGCATCTTCTGCTTCTGGAGGTATGGCTTAGTAGAGTGATTACTGGCTCTAACAGACATGAGTTCGAATCCCAGCTCCTTCACTCACTGGCTGTATGACCTTGGCAAGTGGTTCATCTCCCTTCTGGCTCTCATTCTTCTTATACAATCTCAAATTCAGAGGAATGTTATAATAAAAATGACACAATGCACAAAGACCTTAAGTTCAGTCTTTCATGTACTTAAAAAGTCTTTTTTTAAAAAAGATTTTATTTATTTATTTGACAGAGAGAGAGACAGCCAGCGAGAGAGGGACCACCAAGCAGAGGGAGTGGGAGAGGAAGAAGCAGGCTCCCAGTGGAGAAGGGAGCCCAACACAGGGCTCGATCCTGGGATCAGGCCCTGAGCCGAAGGCAGACGCTTAAGGACTGAGCTACCCAGGCACCCCTTAAAAAGTCTTTTTAAAATGATGTACACAAATCAATAACAAAAGAATGTAAATTTTAGAAGAACAGTTATTGATATGATTATTGTATCATTCTGGTATTGTTTACTGAATAGATGAAATCAAAAAGATGTTGAACTCTTCTCATTATTAAAATAATAAAAATACTTATAAAATAAGGCTTTGCATGAATATAATTAGAAATAACATCCTCTTTCTATAGAAATACCTTACTTAAAATTATCTACCATAAATTTCAGTTCCCTGAGAGTTATACGGGCAAGATCTCCAATGACAACCTAATGACTGAAATCCTCTTCTCAGTCATCCTGCCTGCCATTTCTCTGCAGTGTTTGGTACAATCAGGCTTTTCTTTGGAGCTTCATTCACATTTAGTTCTCAGAAGTCTTTATTAGTTCATTTCCTCCCTCATTAATCATTCTTTTTCTGTCTCCTTTGGTAAGACCTCTTCCTCCTTTCCTACCTTCAGGGAGAACATTCTTCAGTTTGTCCTAAACTTACAATCCCTCTCTCTCTCTCAATCTTTCTCTCTTCCCCACCCTACCTCCCCCATTTCCTTCCTTTCTCCTTCCCTCTCTCTCTGTTAGTTAGAACTTGCCAAGTGGTTGGTCATCTCTCTGGCTGTTATTCCTCCCATACAATCTCTAATTTAGAGGAATTTGAAAGAGAAATTAGAGAGAATATATGTATCTTAGAAAACTAGATTTTATGTGTATATATATATAATGTTACATATAATTATATATATTACATATTAATATATATAGTACATATATTTATAATCTTAGAAAACTCATTCCCTCCCATAGATTAAATGATCATGCTTACGACAATGATTTCCAAATCTTATCTCCAGTTCTTACTTTTTCCTGAGTACTTATACCTCATTTTCCTAAAGGCCTTTCCTACTAGCATCCCAAATTTAACATGCCTAAAGGATAATGTATTGTCTTTCTCTGAAACTAAGTTTTTCTTGAATTCTGTTTTGACTTATGGTTGCACCCTTTTTCTATTCTAAAAATTCCAAAATCTTATTCACCACCCATTTTTAATGTTTTCAGATCACATCATGTAGATACTCTTTATTTGCATGGCTACTACCATAATTCAAAAGCCTGTCACCCTGGACCTGAACATTGTCTTAACTGAATGAGTGAGTATTCTATCTGTAGCCTTTCTGTAAAATCGTATTTGGTCAGGAATTTTTTTTCACATCTACTTCAATGTCAATCCCCTCTTTGATGCTTTTGGTAAATACCTCGGTCATAAAATGCAAAACTGAGAGTACACTGAATACAGTATTCTTCCTTGCCTTTAAAAATAAATAAATAAAATGGTTCCCTAAGGATGGATCAGGCTGTGAAAGCGAGCAGCCTTGCTGTGGAGTGGGCTTACTTGATCTGGTGTGGAAAATGAAAAATCTAGCGGTTTTCAGTGAGTGATCTTGGTGAGGAATAAATGGGGAGGGCTAAGCAGTTAAAAGGAAATCCTAGATATGAGAGAGACATTGAGGGGCTTGATCATCTCCCCATACACCCCCTGGCTAACTGCAAGGCTACACATATTCCAAGGCACCTGAAAAGGGTCCAGTCTTTCCACGCAGGCCTGACTTACCAGGAAGCTACATTTGTGTGCAGAGGAAACAGGACAGTTTAGCAAAAAATAAAAGCCCAGGTAGATTCTAAAAATGCCCAAACTTTGAAATTTGCTTTTAACCCATGCTAAGATCTATTGGTGAAGGGTGAAAGTCTTCCTGATTTGAGATGTTTGAAGACAACATATGATCATTTACAAAGTGATCACTAAGCTATGCAGAGGAAGGTGTCACCCCTAAGAAGCCAAGCAAAAAAGATTAAAATGGGAGATTCTGCAAAAATATTGAGCTTAAACATTAGTGACTGCATACCATGAGAGACACAGATTCTTCAAGTTTAGTCCAAGCAATTTAGTAAAACAAATGAATCAACCAACAAACAAAAGGTAAATAAAAATAAAAACAAAGCAAGGACTGTATTTTAATCATTTTTCTATTCCCATCTCCAGTACCAGAGCTCAAAAACTGTTAGTTAAAAGAAATAATGCCACAATTCAGTGCTACCATTGCAACTTCCATCCCTGGTTCTGAAGTCAACACACCACACCACCAACGCAGGCCTCTTAGGGCCTGTGCTCTCTTGCAGGACTTTTCTTTATTATGTTGATTTAATTTATTTTTATACAAATTATATATATTTAAGATTTATAATACGATGATTTGATATACCTCTACGTAATGAAATGACTACTAAAAATTTAATTTCAAGATCATCTTCTT
The DNA here is from genome assembly GCF_017311325.1 of Ursus maritimus. Classification (NCBI taxonomy): domain Eukaryota; kingdom Metazoa; phylum Chordata; class Mammalia; order Carnivora; family Ursidae; genus Ursus; species Ursus maritimus. The sequence goes on from NW_024426230.1 coordinate 16,681,916, forward strand.
ACATAGTTACCTTTTCTGTGTGTGCGTTGGGGGAGAGAGGGAACAGGAACATCTGAAATCTAGTCTCTTAGCAAACTTTCAGTATGCAATACAGTACTGTTAACTAAAGCCATCACGAATATATCAGAACAACTTTTCAAATAATCTAAACCAGGCAGAAACTTCTTTCTCAGTCTATAAGAAGGAAAGTGAGATTTGGATGTGTCTAAAATTTAAAACCCCTATTACTTCCAGTACTCTGTGAATCCAGAACCAAATATTTTAGTGTTAGTTCTCGCAAAGTTAGCTGATACTGACTTGGTATAATATGGAAGCATATTAGATTGGTTAGAGGCATTACCAAATATTTCCAGCATAGATGTTAAGAATAATCTCCTGAATTCAGATATTTATAATCAATCTAATTTTATCTCTATCTCTCCACCAGTCCTGTTTTAGTGCTTATGAGCCAGAAAACATTCCAAATTTTTCATATTCTCAATTATATCCTAATATTGAAGATGAACTCCTAATTTATCTATTGTCAAATATTTTGCCTCATAATGAATGCAGAGAACCTATTACCCAAGTTCTCAAATCCACTTTGGCCTAATGGTGCTTGTAAATAATACATTTGCATAATGAGCAATATTTATAAAAGCCAATTACCGCTAATATGGATGACCTTTTGGCATCAAGTAAGCTAATAACCTTTGAAATATGGACTAAATTACACTGTGCTAAAGCAAAACTTAAGTATAGTAGAAACCAGGACCCCTTGTAAACATAAGAATGAAGGTTATTTTCTATTTTGGCTACACTTTTAAAGATGTGTTAATTAGATATGTGATTTGAATTTAAAAATTAATTTTAGCTCATTTTCAAATAAGAATATTAAAAAGGAACCATGTAGAAATGATTAAAACTAGATGCAAGAAGCTTCTTTTTTCAAAATAATTCTAAGGATACAGAATTAGCTTTAACATTAAATACTATGATTCAGACATTTTTAAGATATTAATTTGCTAAAGGTCATATACAGTTTATATCTATAGCCAGATACAAGATTTTGAGCTTTTTGTTGATTCACATATACTTAATCTTAGTAATAATGATTAATCAGGTTGAATTTTTAATTACTTTCTAAAATGGCCAAAATATAAAAATAAAAATATAAATAAATAAAATAAGATACAATGGCCAAAATACAGTGTCTGCCCTATTAATTCACTATTTTCATAAGCTATAAAACTAACCTGTTTCACCTAACGCTAGTAGAACTCCGGTTCATTTTATTAAGACACTTTAATTTTTGTGCATTACATTTTAGATTGTTTATTTACAATTGCGTGTGATCTCCTATGGCAATCTGGCCATAGTGTGACACGGCAACTACTGCATAGTGTGATAGAACCACAGAGCCGCTTGTGTATTCTAACTGGAAAGCATTCATGCAAAATATACTAGAATGTGATTTTCGCTTCACTGCTACACTCTACTTGAATTATTTGGGAATCAAAATTCAATTATCCAAAACACAAATAACATTCAATTACATATTGAATAGTTTTCAGCATTGATAATATTGCTACAGGCTTGCTTTCTCCAATCAGGTCTAAGGCTAGTAAAATTGTTGAAGTTATTTTTCAGTTATCCACCCACTTAGATTTTCTGCTTTATCTTCACTTCTTTGTGACTTTGTATTCGGAGGCCAGAACTTTCACGATTATTCAGTGATTACTCAGATCCACCCTTTGGCATGGTAGTACAAGCCATTACTTCCTCCCCCATCCATCATTCTGCTATGGAACTTTCTTTTCTTTTCCTTCCTAGAAAAATCACATATATCCAATTTTCTCAACACTTTGCCTTGGTAACAAACATCTAATGTGAATTAATTGCAGTCATTTAATTTTTAAAGATAGAGTTATGTGCAAGCCTGCTGGGAGAACCTAAATGAGTTGGAATTAACTTTCTTAAGAGACATGAGTCCAGTAGTAGAGTCGCAAGTATACAAAGCAAAGTTTAGTAAGTGTTATCAGTATTAAAGTTGATGGTGGTGATGATATAAGGCCTTACTAATTGATTCCGGACTTAGTGATTATCACTGCTCAAAGATTTTTACACAGGAACAGGTATTAAAAAGTGATTTTCATCTGACTCATCTCGAAAAGTTGATACTTGAATAAAGTGTCATTTACTCTGTTCCGAAGAAAGACTGATTTCTATATATATAAGAGATTTCAGGGTAAGCTGTAGATAAGTCAAAGAAGGTTATTCGAAAGCAACAATTAACATACTGACAAAGAAATTCCTGATAAAATTATAAAATGTCTACATTGGAAAACCACCAGTCCCAAAAACAAGATCAAAACTGTTCTGGATATTGAAACATGTGAATGCGTACTCAGGCAGGGCTAGCTGTGTCCACAGAGGGCAAAAGAAACCTATCACAAACCAACAGCTACTGCAAGCATATTATTATTGGTGGAAACACTGTTTGCTAAACTAGCATAACCATGACATGATCAATCAGAAGAAGAAAAGCATAACAATTAATGCCACACATTTACATATAGTCATATGTATATTTAATGATCCAGGTCTTGTGTTTTGAATATAGAGTTTAAATATTGTCATTGCCATATCTCTTCTCCAGGAGGAATAGGGAATTTTGGTAGAGAATTATCAACAGGAGAAATTCAGGGCAAGACATGATGTCAGGCCAGTAATTCTTCAGGCAAACAGGCTTTTTCAATAGTTTTTTTAAAAGGCTCCAATATCTGTCTTTCATATAACACATCTATGTGTAGTGAAAACCTATTGTGGATTATTTTTGGTGAATTATTCTTCATGTCCTTACCTTTTAGCAAGGCTTAGTTTTTATTGTCAAAAAAAGCTTTGTAGAACGTGTTGAAAATGTACAGTCTACATTGAAAATAGTAAGTGATAATGTTAGTAGTTTTATTTTTGCCCCAAACCTTTCTTTTTTGCTCATTTCTCAATTTTGTAACTTTTCAGATTGCCCAACTTTTTTAGCTTGAGGTCAGTAGGCTGAAATACTGCAAAGACAGCTAACATAACTCAAAGCCTGAAGACTAGATCATACTCTTTCAAGGAGATCAAACATCTTTAAAAACCCCGCTGAAGGGAAGAGGGGAAAAATGGGTCAAAAATTTTGTGTTTGTGCTATTTTCAGTGAAAACATCCCTATTATCTAAAACCTATGAACAGCAGTTAGCTATCAATTCAGCAAGAGTCACTCCATGACTAAGAGCAAAACATAAGGATCATCCCACAGCAAGGGAAGCTTTATGCATTGGTATAAGTGAACGCTCATAGCTAGGAGAACGTTAGGCTCTAAAGGCCAAGCTCTGCACTGCAAACTCCTCCCTAGTCTCCTGGAGCTATAGCCTCGTTCTTTAAAGCTTCCTCCCACATATATCAACACCCAAAGTCTTTTCTCCACATTTTTGTTCTTTTTAAACTCTGTATTGAAATGTAAGTAGAAAATGTGGAAGTAACTTTTGAAGTACAACTTATAGGTAAATTGCCTGATCAATTTTCACAAACAACACACTCTTGTAACAGCATCTGGATAAATAACAGAATATTCCAACATCCCAGAAATGGAACATGTTGAAAATAAAACTTTCTCCAGCCTTGCTACTATGAGTAATAAAGGCAATTATTTTAAGATCCGTTGGCTACATTTTGGGTTTTTCCCAAATTTGTTCAGAAATCAGTTTAGATAGGAAGATGATATTTTTTTGAGCCTCCCCCCAGAGACTCTAACAACTGCATGTAGGCATCTGATTTCCAGCCTAGCTTGGAACTAGAGTGTATACATAACTGATGAAACCTGAATAAACTCTGTAGATGTGCCAATGACAATTTCCTGATGTTGCTATTGTACTGTGAGGAAACTGGGTCAAGTCTGCATGGGACTTCCCAGTACATTCTTTGGCAGCTTCCTGTGAGTCTCCAATTATTTCAAAACAAAAAGTAAAAATAGTAACTCCAAATTTGTGAAGGTTATTTTAATGAAACTCTTCTAAGTTGGTTATTGACTGAATGTAGTAATGATGTTAATAAAATTTAAATTAATAATAACAGGTAATAGTTACTGTGTTTATTATGTGCCAAAGATTGTGGTAAGAGTTCTCTATAGATAATTGCTTTCAATACTCACAAGACGCTTTAAGCGTGCTTACGGAACTGAGTTATAGAGGCATCGAACAGCACTCCCAAGATCACCAACTAGTAAATTGCCGTGCCTGGATTTAAACTCATTTAGACAAACCACTGTTATGTCTTAGGTAACATTATCCCAATCCTACCATCTGAGTCACATCAGATAAACTGCTCTGAAGACAGGCAGTCATCCAAACAGTATGGTTTCTTGATCATAGTTCTCATCTTTCTTATAGGACTGCCCCTTGCTGATTATAACCTAAATGTAAATTAAATCTTGACTTTAGCTTGGCATATCAACAAGTATCTGTTATCACTAAATCCTGATCTCTGTCAAGGCTTATGGCATTTTATGCTCTACTATCACTGTAGAGAAAAATAAACAATTACAGTGTAAAAGTTACAGAATGAGATTAGGGGAAGTAAGAAACTTGAAGCAAATTATTTCTGAAATATAGAAATACAGTAATTTTGATGTTGATTTATGTTTTATTATCATTTTAAATATAAGCAATAAATAAAATTTGTAAAATACAATAGGTATTTTCCTATAAAATCTGGCTGTTCTCTATTGCTTGAAATATTCCCATTTTTCTAATTTGACAGTAGTATAGACACTAATTTTAGTCATGTTCCTGAAAGTTTATGAATAGTGCAATAAGTAGCTATTTTTAATCCATCTTTGTTTGCCAAGAAAATGTTAAAAAATACTTTGAATGCTTACATATTCAAATATATACATTTCTATTATGAGAAAACTCTAAAAGCATAGTGTTCATACTAAATCATGCATTTCACAGAATTGAAAAGATTACCAATGATTACTATATGTGTTTGTGTGTTTATGCACACATTTGTGTGTGTAAGTGTGTAATTTTAGAAACATTGTGATTTTGGAAAAAATCATTTTGTTTAGAACTTTGAGCATAGTGCAGATGATGCTCAGTGGTTGATGTTCAATAAAGATTTGAATAAATTTGAATAAATACAAGAATTACGGAGAAATAAATGCCCATATTTGGGACGATCAAAGGAGATCATAAACTACTAGAATTTTATACCGAGTGAAAGGAACAATATTTCAAAATAAGTTATGTTTTTAATAACTGGAGAGAATTGGTAATATTATAGGCTTCAGAATAAAACGTAAACTACTAATTCCATGCTAAGCTACATATCAGCATATTTTTTTTCAAAGGTCCAAAATCACTTTGATTGAATTGCAACCATCTTCCAGGAGTATGAAATTTCAATTATAATGACAATTATTAGCAATTTCCTTTGCTTTATATAGAACATTTCACTGAGTCATGAAATCCAGTATTTAGATAACTGTTCCTTTCCTGAAGAATGAGAACCAGTCTATGTATCCAATAAAGATGACTCTCTAGAGAAGTGAATTTTGGAAAACTAATTTCAAAATTAATGACCTAGTAATTATGTTAAAAAAATTATTCCATGAAGTATAAATTTATATGTTGACTCATAAATAAAATATCAATTGTTAGGTCATGGTACATGTTTGTATTTGGGAAAACTGAGATAGTTAAAAGAAGTCAATTTTGTAGGGTGCCTTGGTGGCTCAGGTCATGATTTTGGGGTCCTGGGACTGAGCCCCACATTGGGCTCCCCAATCAGTGGGGAGCCTGTTTCTCCCTCTGCCTCTCTTCCGTGCCCCTGCTCGTGCTCTCTCTCAAATAAATAAATGAATAAGTTTTTTTACAAAACTCAATTTTGTAATAGTTTTAGAGAAAAATCTTCATTAGCAGGCATAGAAAAAATTTAAGAAATTTAAATTCAGATTAGGTAGTGATACAATATGCTTTTAATTTTAATTAAAATTTGCTATTGTTATTACCAGTCAAGCTATACTTTTTCTACTGATTCAAGATCCTTATTATATGCCATCATCACCTTTTCCACAAATTATTTTTTAAATACTTCATCCCCATATTCTTTTTCCTTCAAACAAATGTATTTTGAAGGATTTTTCCATGTTATTTCTTTTTAAAAAATTTTTTTAAAGATTTTATTCATTTGTTTCGAGAGAAAGAGAGAGTGGGGGAGGGGCAAAGGGAGGGAGAAGCAGAGAGAGAGAGAGAGAGAGAGAGAATCTTGAGCAGACTCCACATAGAGCATGGGGCCCAACTTGGGGCTTGATCTCATGACCCTGAGATCATGACCTGAGCCGAAATCCAGAGTCAGATGTTTAAACAACTGAGCCACACAAGCATCCCTCCTTTTTTAAATTTTTTATTTGATTATAGTCGACAATGTTACATTACTTTCAGGTGTACAACATAGTGATTCAACTTCTCTATATGTTATGCTATGCTCACTACAAGTGTAACTGTCGTCTGTCACAACAGAATACTGCACAACATTATTGACTATATTCCTTACACTGTGCTTTTTATTCTTGTGACTTATTCATTCCATAACTGGAAGCCTGTATTTCCCTCTCCCTTCACCCTTTTTGCCTATCTTCCCACCTCCCTCTCCTCTGACAACCATCAGTTTGTTCTGTATATTTATACTCCTGATTCTACTTTTTTTTTTAAGATTCCACCTATTAATGAAATCACAAGGTATTTATCTTTCTCAGTCTGATTGATTTCACACAGCATAATACCTTCTAGGTCCATCCATGTTGTCCCAAATGGCGTGATCTCATCCTTCTTATAACATGATCTTCCATTATGTGTGTGTGTGTGTGTGTGTGTGTGTGTACATACCACACCTTCACATCTTCCTTATCCATTGTCTATCAATGGACACTTAGTCATTGCAGGGATTTGGCCCAGGACATCTTTCTTACTCTTTTACCCCAACAAAATATCCCTATAATTTAAAATTCAAATCAACAATAATAACTCATAGATAAGAACACTTATGGGCAAGGCATTATACCAAATCACCTCACACCTGCCAGAATGGCTAAAATTAACAACACAGAAAACAACAGATGTTGACAAGGATGCAGAGAAAGGGGAACCCTCTTATGGTTGGTGGGAATGCAAACTGGTGCAGCCGCTCTGGAAAACAGTATGGAGGTTCCTCAAAAAGTTAAAAATAGAACTACCCTATGACCCAGTAATTGCACTACTAGGTATTTAACCTAAGGATACAAAAATACTGATTCGAAGGCACACGTGTACCCTGATGTTTATAACAGCATTATCAACAATAGCCAAATTATGGAAATAGCCTCAATGTTCATCAACTGATGAATGGATAAAGAAGATGTGTATATAATGGAATATCACTCAGCCATGAAAAAGAATGAAATCTTGCCATTTGCAATGACATGGATGGAGTTAGATAGAGCTAGACTGTATTATGCTAAGCAAAATAGGTCAGTCAGAGATTTCACTTATATTTGGAATTTAAGAAACAAAACAGATGAGCAGAGGGGAACAGGGAAAAAAGAGGAGACAAACCATAAGAGACTCTCTTAACTATAGATGGAGGGGAGATGGGCATGGGTGAGGGATGGGCTAAATGGGTGATGGATAGTAAGGAGGACATTTGTGGTTGGGTATTATTTGTATGTGATGAATCACTGATATCTACTCCTGAAACCAATATTACATTATATGCTAACTAACTAGAAATTGAATAAAAACTTAAAACAAATACACAAACATTTATCCAAATTATCATTTGCAACTTTCCAATATGGTAGATAAATTATTAATCTTACTTCACGAGTGAGGGGATTTGGGGTTTGGAAAAGTGAAGTAACTTGCCTAAAACCCAAACAGTAGGAAGTTGTGGGGCTAGACTATGTAAGAATTCTGACTACCAGCTCTGGGATATTGTGAAGAGGCCCTGACACTACACATAATGAGAGGAAATTCAGTCATCCTCACCAAAGCATCAGACATGAAAATTAAAGCAACTTGGTTTTTCAAAACCAGAGCAGCTGTTTGCCCAGTCAGCAAGTAGTCACACTGAATGTCACATAGAGATGAGTAATTTTCTCGCTGAGCCCTTTCCAAATTCCTGACTCATAAAATTATGAGAGCAAAGAAAATGTAAACTCCAAAGGAGTTCAACATCAAGCCAATCATCTAAACTAATATGCTAGCCTTTCATCACACTCAAGGCCGACATTCTTAATTCTTTAATTTATTCATTCAACAAATACAGCAAATGGCAGCACTGCTCTAGGAACTAGGAATCTAATAATGAATAGATAAAAATCCCTGCCCCTGGGATGGCTGGGTGGCACAGTCAGTTGAGCGTCCCCCTCTTGGTTTTGGTTGAGGTCATGGTCTCATGGGATCGAGCCCCATACTGGGCTCTGTGCTCAGCGGGGAGTCTGCTTGAAGATTCTCTCCCTCTACCCTTCCCCACTCTCTTTCTGTCTCTCTCTCACTCTCTCAAATAAATAAATAAATAAATAAATAAATAAATAAATAAATCTTTAAAAAAATCCCTGCCTCCATAGACAATTAATAATAAACATAAATAAGAAATGGCCTTATGTTTCAATAAAATATTTCATTATTTTGAATTGTCTTTCTGTAATCCTATTTTTGTTATAGAATGCACAATTCTGTATTTACAAGTTTTTTTTTTTTTTAAAGATTTTTTTTTATTTATTTATTTGACAGAGACAGAGACAGCCAGCGAGAGAGGGAACACAAGCAGGGGAGTGGGAGAGGAAGAAGCAGGCTCATAGCGGAGGAGCCTGATGTGGGGCTCGATCCCATAATGCCGGGATCACGCCCTGAGCCGAAGGCAGACGCTTAACCGCTGTGCCACCCAGGCGCCCCCTGTATTTACAAGTTTTAATCAATTATTCTTAAATAGTTTCACAACTAAGAGTAGAAACTCTTCCTCAGTATTCCTAAAAGGCACTTTGAATATAATCCACATTCTTTCATACTTTGGAGTTCCAATACCATATTCATTTTCCTAGTGGATTCTCTTATAAGTGATGCCATCCAGGCCCATAAAGGCATGCACTTTCATGACCCCCCAATGCAAACTTTCACGGCAAAAGTCAAATAAAAAGGCAGCAATATTCCAAACTAGCACCTAGTTTATTTTTCATTTCTCTTTTCTGCATACATTTATTTCTAGCTTTCTTTTTCCTCAGGAAAATATCATATTATCCAGGTTTTTGTTTTGTTTTGTTTTGTTTTTTAAGCAACTTCTCTAATTAGCGTGTATAATATTCTTAAATAGGGAGCTGGAAAGGTTGCTGAGAATGAAAAAGGCATTGATATGCCAAAGTACACAGTACTGTGGTGGTTTTAGGATTAAAAAGAGTACCTGGTGCCAATGGAGATAACATGCAGATGCCAAATTGTCTTTATTTCTGTTTATCACAGAGCCTCGAACAAAAATTAATGGAGTTTATTTCTTAATTCCTAAAGGTCATTCAAGCACCAAGAATTTCCAAGTAAAACATAAAAACTCTTTCTTTCTGTTGATAAAAACATTTAATTTTTCTGAATCCATCTGATGACATAAAAGAGGAAGTTTTCTGAATTGAGAGGTAGTGCCAAGTACAATTGAGAAATAGGGGTGAGGATTTATTTGCTGCTGGTGGATCTTCCTTAACCACCAGGAATATTGATCCACATCTCAGGTTCTAGACAACTGAGAAAATAACCACATACATTTCAAGATCTACTTATCGTTCTAAATTCAAAGATTAGAGAAGTTTGCCTAAACCATTATTAATGACAAGTCTGACTAGCAATGAAGAGCATAGACTTTGAGATCAGACTGACTTGTGTTGGAATCCCACTTATGTTACTCATTGTCCATAATTCCGGTCCTTAGTTTTCTCACTTGACAACAAAGATAATTGGACCTAATATTTATTTATTTTTTAAAAACACATTTATTGAGTAAGTGCTACACATTATTGTATGGTATGCATTGAGAATACAGTAGTAAACACAGCAGACAAAACAAGTAGAACTTAAATTCTTTTAAAGGAAACAGACAATATAAAGAAAGTAAATAGTGCTATGGAGAAAAATAAGCAGAGACAAAGATCTGGGAGTATAGAGTATTGAAATTTTAAGAGGTATTTGGGAAGCCCATATTGAGAATGTGACATTTGAACAATGTGTAGAAGGAGGTAAGGAAAGGCACCATCAGGTTCCTATTTAAAAACAAAACAAAACAAAACAAACAAAAAACCCTCATTCTAGCTGGAAAGAGCAGTAAGTGTGAAGATGTAGAGGTAGGATGTATGTGCACTCTTTTTTTTTTTAATTTTTTTTTTATTATATTATGTTAGTCACCATACCGTATATCCCTGGTTTCTGATGTAAAGTTCGATGATTCATTAGTTGCGTATAACACCCAGTGCACCATGCAATATGTGCCCTCCTTACTACCCATCACCAATCTATCCCATTCCCCACCCCCCTCCCCTCTGAAGCCCTCAGTTTGTTTCTCATAGCAGCATTGTCCACAATAGCTAAATCGTGGAAGGAACTGAGATGCCCTTCAACAGATGACTGGATTAAGAAGTTGTGGTCCGTATATACAATGGAATATTACTCAGCTATCAGAAAGAACGAGTTCTCAACATTTGCTGCAACATGGCCGGCACTGGAGAAGAAAGGGATAAAGAAAGGGGGGGATGTATGAGCACTCTTACTGAACACCGGCACCAGGCTTATAGTGAACAGAGAGGCAAGGGAGATCTGCATACCTTTTTGTTGTTAGAGTTCGCATACATTTTATTTTTCAAAATAAATAAAAAACAAATAATACGTGGGTCTTAGAGGAAGAAAACTTGGGAAAAAACTAAGGAATAATATCTTGAAGTTACAGAAAAATCATATATTGTATTCTATTTATTCTAATACATATAATTTTAATATATTTTGACATGTCTAAAATTGGGATTCAGATAACAATAAATGTATTAGGAAATTTTATAATTTCATTGACTTTTTTTCTTCCTTAGTCATCTGAAAACAAAGCGTCTTAGAGTTGATAGCATTGTAGATTCAATGAAATAGGGTAGCTATGTAAGTTACTTGAAAAAGTAATGAGAATAAAAAAGAAAACTTTTGTATCCTTAGTAGAAGGCAAGAGTTCTCAATTTCTTGGGAACAAAAGAAACAGGCAAAAGGACATAACAGTCCAAGTTCAAAAAGATGATAGGATGACACAAACCAAGATGAAAAGAGGGAGGGAACATAATGTAACATAGTGATCACATGAAAAATCACATTTCATTTTGAGAATTACATGCTGTCCTGGAGATTGTAAGGAGTGGAATGCCTGTGGAGCAGTTATAAGGAAGATAAGCTTAAAGAAATTTTCTTTTTCCTATAACCAAGCAGAAAAGAACAAAGGTATAAAATTAATGAGTGAGAAGGTGATAGGTGATAGATTTGTCTACACACACACACACACACACAAATGGAGGCTTCATAATAAGCATTCCTGAGGCAAAAACACAGAACAGGAACAAAAGCAGTAATTAAATATAAAGCAAAATACATTTTCTTGATCTGAAATGATACAAATATACAGAACAAGGTAATTTTCCATTTGCCCAGTACATACAACAAGATTTTTGGAGACAAAAAACTACATGCATTTGATAAGGGGAAAAAAATGAAGAAAGTAAAACTAGATTTCTCATAAATGAACACAAATCAGCATAAACTCTGCCTTTCTTCTGTGTTGGTAAATGCCTAAAATTAAAGTAACAGTGAATACAAAAAATTTAAGGAAAATCGTTCTGGGAATTTCATACTCAGCCAAATTATGTTTCCAGTGTGAAGGGTACAACCCCCCTTCCAGTTAGGTGATAACTGTGCTGGGTGATCTGTTGTCACAAGGAGAGTTAATCCTAACCTTAGTCTAACGGCTACATTTGAAGATTCTGTCAGAATATGATCTGGAACTTGCTTCCACTCAAGAAATTTCAAAAACTTCACTGTGAGAAACAATATTTATGGAGGACTTTCTTTAGGATGTAGTGTCATCCAATTTTAGAGATAAGTATTCCTCAAATTGTGTTCATGTGAACATAAATATTCTCAGAATTATTTGTAGAGAGCCACAGTGAAAAATTTCTTTGATTAAATATGTCAGGAACTTTCTGAGCTAAACTATTTCAAACCAAATTCTCTACTATAGTACTCCTCAGAGCGTGTACGAAACTCAATATGCTTTGCATATCTTCAGGAGTAGTATAAAGTGTCAGCATTCACATGTATTCATTTCTATTACATCCCCAAAACACACAGAAATCACTTATGATTATTTCACATAATACTAATATTCCACAGACCACACTTTGGGAAATGTCCTTGAGTTACTTTGGGAGATATTACCAAAAGTATGGTCTGTGAAATATTAGTAATATGTATTCAAATATTATATATGCCAAAACTGGAACCAACTTAAATATCCAGCAGTATGAAAATAGCTTAGACAAACCACTGTATCCATGCAAAGAAATATTATACAATCACCAACTCCATAAAATGCCAAGGGAAAGAGGTACCAAAATTTATACTACAATCAAAAAGCTTAATGTCAGGCACTTACACTACAGTCCGATTTGTCACAGCCAATTTGCGTGGCTTTACTCTTAGGGAATTTCTTGGTCCCTATAACTGGACTCCTTCACAATTTTCCCCCAACCTTGACAAATAGTGTTACATGTTCATTATATTTTATTATAGTTTGTTATATTTTATTTATATATTATTGTTTTATTTTGTCAATTGTAGGATATAACTTAGATACTAACTTGGTGGATATTTTTTATTAATAAAATAATTCAAAGTTTTAAATTATTTTTTATTAAGTTTTCATTTTAATTCCAGTATAGTTAACATACAGCACTATATTAGTTTCAGATGTACAATATAGTGTTTCAACAGTTGTGTACATACTCAGTGCTCATAAAGTGTTCTCTTTAATCCCCTTCACCTATTTTGCCCATCCCCCCACCCACAGGCCCTCTGGTAACCATCAGTTTGTTCTCTATAGTTAAGAGTGTTTCTTGGTTTGTGTCTCTCTTTTTTTCTTTTCTTTTGCCCATTTGTTTTGTTTCTGAAATTCCACATATGAGTGAAATCATATAGTATTTGTCTTTATCTGACTGACTTATTTCTCTTAGCATAATACTCTCTAGCTCCATCCATGTCATTGCAAATGGCAAGATTTCATTCTTTTTTAGGGCTGAATAATATTCCTGTGTGTGTGTGTGTGTGTGTGTGTGTGTACCACATCTTTATCCACTCATCATGCGATGGACACTTGGGCTGCTTCTATAATTTGACTATCATAAATAATGCTGCAATAACCATAAGAGTGCATGTATCCCTTTGAATTAACGCCTTTGTATTTTGGGGGTAAATACTCAGTAGTGCAATTACTGGATCATTGGGTAGTTCTCTTTTTAATTTTTTGAGAAAACTCCGTACTGCTTTCCACAATGGTTGCACCAGTTTGCATTCCCACCAACAATGCATGAGAGTTCCTTTTTCTCCACATCTTCACCACTATTTGTTGTTTCTTGTGTTGTCAATTTTAGCCATTTTGACAGGTGTGAGGTGATATCTCATTGTAGTTTTAAACAATTCTAAATTTAAATTTACAGCAAATTTTCACCTTCTTCATTAGTTCAATATTTCTAAATGTGACAGCAGTTCACACTTCACTGAAAAACATTACATAAGAATATTGACTCTTTTTCAAATTCTTCTGAACAACTTATATTGCATATGGAATATCGTGTGTGTGTGTGTGTGTGTGTGTGTGTGTGTGTGTGTGAATAGGTTATCCTTTGCTGTGCAACAAACCACTTAAATTCAGTGGATTAAAAACACCAAGACTCTTGATGCCTGGGTGGCTCAGTCAGTTGGGCATCTGCCTTTGGCTCAGGTCATGATCCCAGGGTCCTGGGATCAAGTCCCACATCGGGCTCCTTGTTCAGTGGGAGCCTGCTTCTCCCTCTGCCTACCATTCCCCCTGCTTGTGTGCTCTCTGTCTCTCGCTTTCTCTCTCTCTCTCTCTGGCAAATAAAATCTTTTTAAAAAAAAAAAGCACCAAGACTCTCAATTCATGATTCTGTGAGTTGGCAATTTGAACTAAATTCAGCTGAGCAGTTTTTCTAATTTTGCTTGGGTTCGTGCATGTGACTGCAGTCAGCAGGTGGCTCTGCAGGGGCCAATGATCTAAGGTAGCATCATTCTCATAACTGACAGTTGTAAGGCTATTGGCTGGGATGCCTTGACTCTCTTCAAGAGACTTCTAACAGGCTAACTTGGGCTTGCTCAGTGATGATCTGGAACAAAAGCAGAAGCCACAGGCCTCTTGAAACTCAGGCACAAAATCACTTTTGCTGCACCCAATTGATCAAAGCAAGTGCCAATGCCACTGCAGGTTCAAAGGAAGGGGAGCTAGACCCCCGCACTGATGGAAGGAACAGCAGCAATCTGTGGCCATTTGCAAGCATCCATAGTTCCTTACACATGGACTTGAATAACTTTCGGAATTAAGTTTAAATAATAATTATTTTAGCTATAATGTCAAACACAACAGAGTAAATATTCTGAAACCACAGGCCTCAGATGAGAATTCTTCATATTTTTATAAATAAATTTTATCTAAAACTGGATACCCTGTATATCAGCCATGGAGGTGTACTACCCAGATCTCCCTCCAAGAGAGTAAAGGCTCGTTGAGTGCATTTAGCTAACAATCTTCAGCTGCAGCCTCCTTGAGATTCGCTGCTGCATTCACGCCAACGCTGTGTTTGCTTGGGGCAGTTCCCAGCCAGTAACTGAGCCTAGTGAGGTTCTATGGCCTGGACGTTTCCATCCAGTGCAAGACTCCTCTTTGCACTGTCTCTGCACCAGAGCCTGTTAGGATGACTGCACGTCTCTCAGAACTATTAGTAGTCAGAAACTGTTAGTACCCAATCCTTCTTTCTCCCTCCTCTCCTTTAACAGATGTCAGACCTACTTCACAGTCTAAAGGCTTTCTTTACTATTTCTGCACCTCCTTTCCTTTTTCTTTTGTCAGCATTACCCTCAATTTATTTCTTGTGGGCACTGCAGTACCTGCTTTCTTGAAGTTCCAAACTGACACACCTCTTCCATCTTAGCCAAAAATCTTGGCAAGTCAGCGTAAATTCAATTACTCCACAGTGTTCTCATTATCACCACCACCTCCAGCAAGAGTTTTGATGTTTCAGTACATTTATGAAGCATCATGACATTAGTTTCTGGTTATCATCAGATTACCTTTGGCATTTGCTGAGATGTTCAATATCATGTGGTCTTTAGACACAATCAAGCCTGCATGCCAGTACCGGCCCCACAGAGGAAAGGAGTCTCCCTTCACATTCTGGCAACTATCTTGACGTTCCTTCCCTTTCAAATGAAGTGTCCCTTCATCATAATCACAAGACCCCTTCAGACTTGCCAAGTCTTTTATAAGTAATATCTGTAGCTACTAAGGAACATGGGAAACGGCCACTTCACTAGAGCATACCATCCGCACACGCTGAACTCCTACAGGGTTCACCTCTTGCGTCATGTCAGAAAGAGGTCAGAGACATCTCTTTGATTATCAGAATATTCTTACCTATAAGGCTAATGTGAGTGGGAAGACAGGCAGGCCAGAAGGCTCTTTAAAACTACACAATTCATACCAGCACTTAAATCTCTCAATTCCTGTTCCGGTTTACTAGGGATGCCATATAAACTATCATACAGTGGGTGGATTATATAACAGAAATTTATTTTCTCAAAACTCTGGAGGGGTGCCTGACTGGTTCTGTCGGCTAAGCATCCGACTCTTGATTTCAGCTCAGGTCATGGTCTTGGGATCCTGGGAGAGAGCCCCACATCATCCATGCTCAGCATGGAGTCTGTTTGGGAGTATCTCTCTCTCTTTTCCTCTGCCCCAACCCCCCCATGCATACATACATACTACGCAAACAAACAAACTCTGGAGGCTAGAAATCTGAGATCAAGATGTTGGCAGGTTGTTTTGTTCTGGAGACTTCTCTCCTTGGTTAATGGATAGCTGTCTTCTCTGTGTCTTCACATGGTCTTCTCTCTGTGCCTGTCTGTGCCCTAATCTCTATTTATAAGGACACCGGTCATATTAGATTAAGACTCATTTTACCTTAATTATTGCTTTAAAGTTCTTATTATAAATATAGTCACATTCTGAGATATTAGGGGTTAGGACTTCAACACATGAATATTAAGGGTACACAATTCAGACCATAACACTTCCCTTTAGTATTTCTCTCTCCCCTTGTAGCCTGGAGGATCTTCTCTTGACTGGGGAAAAAAGCATTTTCACGATCATATATTTTTCAATATTGCTTAGACAAAAACTATCTTAACAATAAAAGTCTGAGAATTGTCTTTTATTTATTCTTTTGTTTTCTACTACATCAATCGTTATCTAAGGGCACTATGTTGCTGGTGCCTTCTTTTCAATTTTGTCTTTGGGTCAAGGCAGTACAAAGGGTAGGAAGCAATGATGGAAAGGAAAAATACATCACTTAATACTTCATAATAACACCCCAAAGCTAAAGCATAATGTCTTAGAGATTGTCCAGGTTAAAATTGATTGTTTTAATATGTTAATTAGAATGTCAAAAATACCATAATCTAAAAACTTATCAGAATCAATGTATCATTAGCCTGTTACTTCCCTTTTTATGGTGAAAATTAAGTCTGGCAGAGACTCTTTTCACAAAATTATATATCTTTGTTGCTGCATGTCATACATTGGCTTTACATTTAGTATAGTTAGAACAGGTAGTTGACATTTCTCTAATGAGTCACACCTTGTTCAGTTTGAATATGAGTTCAGTGCTATTTTCACACCTTCAGAAATTTCTGCTTTCCTCAATGTGTATTCACAGCTGGAGCTAATAGATCTATCACTAACTAGTTTTTGAAGTACCAAAATGATTCTGAGTAGCAAAAGGAGCACAGAATAAGAAACCAAGGAATGAATCTACCAGTAGTTATTGTAGAGGTCTTTATCAGGTTGTAAGTATGCTTGAATGCAAACCATAGGTGACTGTGAATTTTAGTGTTAATCATAGACTACATTTCCTTAATATGGAAAAAATCTTCTTTATTTAAAATGTAAACTAAGTTGTCATTGCTTTGTAATTTAAAAGATCAAGTTAGGTGTCAAGAGTTGTAAATAATCATCTCAGGGTTGTCAATAATTAGTTGTTTGACCTTGAATTCTTTCACATAACCTTCCTGAATTCAATTTTCCCATCTAAGAAACAAAGGTAATAAACTAGATGATCAATTTATTAATTATGGTTCTCAAATGGTGACTCTTGTAAGGATCTAAAGTACTGATGCCACCCACCCCTTCCAAGACGAACCCACTATTGCTATAACATTCCTGCCTAAATCTTAATCTTTTTGGAGAATTACCCTGATAGTGTTGCCTACAGTTCTTGATCACTGACCACATGTCTTCATGTCTCTTCTAGTAGATTGGATAAGGGTTTCTTCATTGCTATATAGTCTCCTATTCATTCACATTTATTCAGCATGGGCCAACTATACACCCAGTGATAAATGGGAAAGATTTTTAGATGTATGGAGGATTTTGCCTTTATGTAGATTATAATATATTATTTAGGAAAATTAATCAATGCAGAAAAAATTAGTTTTCCACTGGAAGGTATATTCAGCCATTGGGAAAAATAAACCTATCTACTTATTATCAAATATATAATTACACATAAATATAAAATTAAGTGCTATAAGATCCCCTGTAGTTGTGTACTTATTATCAAAATAAATAACCTAAATTTGTGCTCTCTTCAGAAAAAAAAATAGTGTCATTATGTGATACAGGGAAACTTGGAAGCATTTTCTTGAAAATTATTTAAAACCAACTGAACAGATGAGTGGACAGAGGTTATAAAAAATGGTTTTTAAATCAAGTCAGAAAAACATTATTCTCAGAGGAAACTTTGATAGTAGATTTCTGTTTATAGTATGTTGAACAGATAGATACTTCAGACTAGAATGAAAGTAAAACCTTTTTTTTTTTTTCCTTCAGTAAAGCTGTTAGAATGATCTGCATACCTGGTCTAAATAGGACTGTGGAAAGTTACAAAGAGAATATCCAGAAGAGAACATACAAAGAAAATAACAAAAATCCATGCTGGTAATTACAGACATTTTATTTTTGTCTCCCCAAAATTATTAAATTAGATACATTAATTCTTTTTACCATCTTATTAATCTTGGAATATAATGGGACATGTAAGCAAAAAGATGTACAGAGGAGCAAATTCACCTAAAATTGCCCACAAAGTTTTATATTATTGAAATCATAACTCTAGCCTGCTATTTTTTTTCACAAAAAGTCAGCTTTCAATGAAACCCAGCAGAGAAAATATGTATGCCTAGGGGGGAGAATATTTTTCACCTTTATAGGCACTGAAATTGAATCTGTTTTACTCACAATCTATTGTACATAGCTGCAGTCATAAATTTTAAAGGTTCAAGAATTCACTTTTCAAATGAAACAATGACCATTCTTCTACTGAAATCCCTCAATAGTCCCCAAAGAAAACACTACATTCCACATTTTCTACAATCATTTTACGTATATGATTTTCTTGATATGGGAATCAGTGAAACTTCACACTACCAAAAATAAATACTGCTTTCCTTTTTAAAGATTGAGTAGAGTTTGGCTTTTCAAGGGACTGCATTATAAGAGACATGGGTTCAGTGCGCAAATCTGTGAGGCAGAATAAAAAGTTCAAATGCAAAGGAAGAGGGACAAAAATTTCAAGAGCAGAGCATTTTGTCCACAGATAAACAGGAGATTTATTCCAGAAATAAGTAGCACTAAACCAGGTTTCACAGAAAATGAATGAACCAGAGAATGTTTTTCCTCTAAAAATGGTATCACGGATCTTGTCCAGGAGCGTGTATAACTGGATTGAATGACCAAATTGGAATGGGAGAGAGAAACTCTGCTGAAGTAACAAGGGAGTGAGAACAAAGGCCAGCACCGCATGAACAACGAAGATAGTCATGAAACAAAGGAAGAGAATAAATTCAATGACATTTTTTTTAATTTTTAAAAATAAAATTTAAAAGAAAGTGAATTTCTTCAAATTCACTGGTTAAGTTCTTAAACCAGTTTAATATTTATGAACACATTCCTGAAAAATAAAATGAAGGTTTAAAGTAGAAGGAAGTGATTACTATCACATTAATAAGTATCTATTAAATTCCTACCAATACAAGGGGTTATGCGAAATTTGATTTTCAGATCCGGTTAAGTAGACAAACTGACAATACAGTCACATTAATTTTGACTCCAGTTACTCCTCAAGATTAAGGTCATGGAGTAAGGAATATATTCAGTGTAGTTAACTTATTCTGCAAAGAAGCATGTGGCTAGAATTTGGGATTTACTGAATAATTTTTTAGTTAACTATGATCTATGCCTTGTTTCCTTTCCAATGACATATTTTTTTCCATGATAAAAATAAAAATCTCTACAAGTTAGAACTCAATTTTCGACCATGCTATATTTTTCCTTATGTATTTTGAGAAAATAAGGTGTTCGTAAGACAGGGTACTGAAATAACATTACTTGTGATTCTTGGTCATAGTAATGTTCTATGATAAGATTAATAAATATATGTGTAAATTTGAAAGTTTTGGTATATTATGATATCAAAAATATAATGAATTTTATATTAGGCATATATTTATTCTAGCTATATATAATTGACATATGATCAATTTAGAAGCAGAAATGCAAAGGAAGATAATTCATCTAATTTTTGTAAAATGTCTTTATGAGATTAAAAGTAATTGTATTTTGGAAGTTTTGCCCACTTAAGTAAAAACACTAGCTATTATTTCACTATAGTAAAAGTGACACAACAGTGAACCCAAACAGGATACGATTTTATTGAGCTATTAATTTAAAAATAAAAACAGAAGTATCTAGAAAGTGATCATTCTTCTTACTATTATTAGAACATAATGATGTTGCTACAGTTAGTGCTGTAAATATACTAAAATATTTTCAAGTTGAAAGGATTATATTATAATAAATATATCTAATTACTTTAATAGAAAATAATATTTTTCTTTTAATGTCTTGAGAAAATTAAAACACTTAATTTTACATATTAACAGTGTATTTAATTAAAACTAGATCAACTAATCAGAGAAAAAAATAACCAGGACTTTGATTGGTAACACCTGGGTCCAGATAACAAATAAAAGAGAAATCCTACCTTTGAATCCAGTAGAAATTCTAATCGTGTTTAAATTTATTATACATAGGAGAGTCATTTAAAGGCTACTCTTTTAGTAGAGTAAAAGAATATTTGTTAAACACTTACTTTATAAAAGGGTTATTGAAGGAGAGGACTGTGTCTTGGGAAGCTGTGTCTCAGGAAGATTAAATGGAAGGTTTGATACATGCATGCCCTCAGCTCTTCCCTTTTGGCTTGAGAATTTTTCTTTTATTTATATATTTTTTTCTTTCAGCCCCACTTCTAAAAATATCACTGACATGAGACCCTGCTGCCATAAATAAAAAAAAAACAACTCACTAATCATGGAAGAGGATTTTTTTGTTTTCCTGCTCGTTGCAAATGTAGTTTCTTAACTTGCTTTCTTAATGACTTTAGAAACTTCTAAATAATCATGCAGGAATCAAATGGCCACGTATAAATGTTTTATTATTATTATTATCACTAGTATTATTATTATTATTATTCTGTGTGTAAACTTTGACCACAGGGCAAGAACTATGTCTTTTCATCTTTATATCCCTAGCACCTACCACTCTCCTCAGCATGAGGAGACTCAAGTAGCTGCTGAATAAATGAACAGCTAGATGAGTAAATATCAGAGTCACAAAGCTAAAGGACCTCCAGCAACTCAGATGCATTAAAAAGGTATTTGACTATGTTGGGATTCATGAGTCTAAATACAATCATTTATTTAGTAGAACTATTGAATTTGAGGTCATTTAATACTGTAGTTTCTTTCTTTCTTTCTTTCTTTCTTTCTTTCTTTCTTTCTTTCTTTCTTTCTTTCTTTCTTTCTTCACAAGCAGGGGGAGTGGGAGAGGAAGAAGCAGGCTTCCAGCAGAGGAGCCCGATGTGGGGCTTGATCCCAGAACGCAGGGATCACGCCCTGAGCTGAAGGCAGATGCTTAACGACTGAGCCACCCAGGCGCCCCAGTACTGTAGTTTCTTGATTGGGGTCTGTGGACTCCTTCCTATCGGAAATTCCACATTATTTAAAATAAATAAAATTCCAAGATTCTTTGCAATAGCTGAATTTATATCATGATGATTTCGTGAAGGCAAATATATATGAAACTAGTTAATTTTTAGTATATACTATTTGAATGTGTATATGTATAGGATTTAAATAAAGAAATAGTAAAAGGTAAGTGAAAAGTCTGCCAATCACTTCTTCAGTGTTAAGTGATTTGTCTACGTCAAATACCTAGTTAGCAAAAAAGCAAGGAAAAAATTCATTTCTTGAAATAATGAGGTTATTTCACTACAAAAGAGAAACTGCATCTAAGGAGTAAAAATAACATTAACTTTCAAATTTAATAAAGTTACAAAGGTGAAAATCATGAATTTATATCTCCTAAATAGTAACTAGGCTGTAAAAATATATAAGGCAATTATCTTTAATTGCCTTAGAGAAAAAGGATTTAGGATGAAAGAGTAGGTTATAGGCCTAAGGCAAACAATTCATTCCTTTAAAAAAATAATTAATTTTTTATTTTAGAATAATTTTAGATTTACAGAAAAATTGTTAAGATAGTACAGAAGTTTTGTGTATTACATGCCCAGTTTCCCCTATCATTAGCAATTTATATTAGTATGGTACTTCAGTTATACATAATTAACTAATTTTGATATATTATTATTAATTAAAATTCTATACTTTATTCAGATTTTCTTAGTTTTTATATAACATCCTTTTTACGTTCTGGGAACCCATCCATGGTGACGCAGTATATTTGTCATGTCCCCTTAGGCTCCTCTGGGTTCTGATCATTTCTCAGACTTTTCTTATTGATTACTTTGACACTTTTGACAAGCTTTGAGAAGTATTGATCAGAAATGTTGTAGAATGTTCTTCAGTTAGGTTTGTATCATAATTTTAGTTCTTCAAATCAAACCAAACTGAACCCCCCCCCAGGTGGTCCCCTAATTCAATATGACTAGGATTCTTACAAAGAGGGGAAATTTGGGCGAGATAAGCACATAAAGAGAGCACTGTTGGTTTAAAACCTCAGAAGCTTCCCAGGTGAAATCTGAAACTGACCACAGCACACGGAGCTGAGCGTAGGGAGAGATCGAAGAAAGAGGCTTACTCTAAATTGGTAGGTGGCAGGGAACAATGGAACTTACCAGGGTTGTCTTGAGCAGCCACGAGATGAGTAGATCTCTACATCTTCCCACTAGAACCTTAAAAAAATTGATATGGAGGCTTTAATTGGGTTCAGTCACATATACCATTCAGATGGTCTCAACAACACATTGCTCTCTCAAGGCTGTGTGCTTAAAGAAAGCTCCCACTGTGGGAATGATGGGCAGGATATGCATTCAAAGGACAGGGGAGGGAGTGAGAAGCCTTTGATTGCCGAGGTCCAGCTTGTAGGTCAATGCTGAACATGTCTTCTCAATGATCTCCTTCAACAAACACCGTGTTCTCCCTGCTACAAGCTAAGGAGCTACCAGGATCTAGGGGAGACCTAGAGCAGAACCTTTCCTACTGCCTTCAGAGTGAACATAGCCCAAAGTACACAGCGATTGCAGATTTTGGGTCTCCAGAACTGTGAGACAGTTAATTTCTGTAAGTGAAGCTACAGTGTGTGGTACTTGTTATGGCCGCCTCTAGAAACTAACACAAGCAGTTCACAGCTGTTCACATGATCCCCAGGAGGAAATAGGTTCATCATTAGACTGCAGTGTTACTGTACAGTTTCTCTTGCATTTGGTCCTTTTAAAATCCGTTCATTTATGGAGTTATCAGGCATGCAGCCTATTTTCCACCCCTTCACTGAGGTCGTTTCACATGAGTGTTTCAAATGATTAGATTGTTTTGTCAATTCTGCATTCTATCCTTGTATCATTCAACTTCCCAATTTTTTTTTAATTTGTATATAATGAGGTTCACATTTTGTGCTACAAGATTCTAAAGGGTTTGACAAATGTATGGTGTTATTTACTCAACATTACAGTATCATACAGAATACTTTCATTATCTGAAATAATCCTGTGTTTCACTCTTCAAACTACCCTGCCTATCCAATGGTATAATTCCTGACAAATACTGATCTGTTTATTGTCTCTATTTTTGCTTATCCGGAATGTCATATAATTGGAATCGTATATTAAGTATCTGGTTCATACTAGCTTTAACTAAACAATATGCACTAAAGATTTTTCCATGTATTTGTGGGGGGGGTGATAGCACATTTTTTATCACTAAATACTATTACATGATATGAATGTATAACAGGTTGGTAATCCAGTCACCTACTGAAGGACGTCTTTATTGTACCCAGTTTGGGGCAGTTTTGAATACAGCTGATTTAAACACTTGTATGCAGGTCCTTGTGTGGAAATAAGCTTTCAAATAACTTGGATAAAAACCTAGGAGTGCAATTGCTAGTTCATAAGACCATATTTAGCTTTGTAAGAAAGTTTGAGACTATCTTCCCTAGTGGCTGTACTATTCTGCATCCTCATAAGCAATGAATGAGTATTTTTGTTGCTCTACATTCTTGCCAGCAATTGGTATTGTTAGAATTGGGGATTTGAGCCATTCTAATATTTGTACAATGGTACCTTATTGTCTAAATTTGCAATTCTTCATGACAAACGATATTGAGCATCTTCTCATGTGCTTATTTTCCGCCTATTTTTTCCACTGAAGTGGAATTTAGGCTTTTTAAATCATTTTCTATACTGAAGTACTATTTAGACTTTTTAAATCATTTTTACTTGTTTTCTTATCGTTGAGTTTTAAGAGTTCTTTGCATATTTTAAATATTAGTACTTTATTCCTTTATCGGATATGTGTTTTGCAGATATTTACTTCCAGTCTATGGTTTGTTTTTTCATTCTCTTTATAGTATCACTTACAAAACAGAATTTCTTCTGTTCAACTTATAAATTTTACTTTCATGAGTAACAGATATATTATAAAAAATATATAAAGAATGCATATAACTAAATAGCAACAAACAAAACAAAACAAGCAATTCTATTTTTAAAATGGCAGAAGATCTGAATAGATATTTTTCAGGGCACCTGGGTGGCTCAGCCGGCTAAGCATCTGCCTTTGGCTCAGGTCATAATGCCAAGGTCCTGAGATTGAGCCCCGAGTTGTGCTCCCTGCTCAGTGGGGAGCCTGCTTTCCCTTGGCCCCTCTCCCCGCGTGGGCTCTCTCTCTTTCTCAAACAGATAAATAAAATCTTTTAAAAAATAGATATTTTTCTAAAGAAGACATACAGATGGCTAAGAGACACAAGAAAAGGTGCTCAATATCACTGATCACCAGGGAAATGAAAATCAGAGCCACAATGAGATATCACCTTACATCTGTTATAATGGCTATCTTCAAAAAGACAAGCAATAACAAATGTTAGAAAACAGTATGGAGGCTTCTCAAAAAATTAAAAATAGAACTATCATATGTTCCAGCAATCCCACTTCTGGATATATATTCAAAAGAATTGGAATCAGGATCTCGAAGAGATATCCGCACTCTCACGTTCATTGAAGCATTGTTCACAATACCCAAGATAAGGGAACAACCCAAATGTTCACTGATAGATTAATGGATAAAGAACATGTTGCATATACATACAGTGGAATATTATTCAGCCTTATAAAAGGTTGATGTCATTTGTGATATCATGGATGGACCTGGAAGACATCATGCTAAGTGAAAAGAAGGACAATTACTGCATGATTCTACTTATATGCAGTATATAAAATAGTCAAACATACAGAAGCAGAAAATAGAATAGTGAGGGGGAAATGAGAATTTATTGTTCAATAAGTATAAAGTCACAATTATACAGGATGTGTAAATTCTAGAGATTTGCTGTATAGCATAGTACTTGTAGTTAACAATACAGTATTATATACTTAAAAACTAGTTAGGAGGTTATATCTCATATTAAGTGCTCTTACTACAAACAAAACAAGCAAACATACAAACAAGAAAACACAGGGACTCAAGAAAACTTTAAAAGATGGTGAATATGTTTATTTTAATTGTGGTGATGGTATCACAGGTGTATGCACATGTCCAAATTCATCAATTTATATAAATATGTGATGTTTTAAAATATTAATTATGCCTTAATAAAGCTGTTAACAAAAAGAAACACAAAGACATTTGCAATTCCTTAACAAAAAAGTCAAAAATCAGGTGAATTTAAGATGAGGAGATTATCCTACGCTATCTGGAGGTACCTAATGTTAATACAAGGGTCCTTATAAAGACTGAAGTGGTAGTGTCAGAGTGATGCAGCTTGTGAATGAATTGACCAAAAATTGCTAGCTTTGAAAAAAGAAAAGGCCACGATCTAAGGATTCGGGCATTTACTACAAGCTGGATAAAGCAAGGAAATGAATTTCCCTCTAGAGTCTTCAAAAGGAACACAGCTTGATGTTAGCCCAGCAAGACCCATTTGGGACTACTGACCTCCAGAACTCTAAGACAACATAAACACGGTTGACCTTTGAACATAGCAGGGGTTAGGGTGCTAACTCCACACAGAGTCAAAAAACTGCATATAACTGTGATTCACCAAAAACTAAACTACAGCCTACTGTTGACCAGAAGCCTTACTGATAATATAAACAGTCAATTAATACATATTTTCTCTGTTATAAGTGTTTATACTGTACTCTTACAATAAAGTAAGCTGGAGAAAATAAGATATTATTAAGTAAATCATAAGGAAGAGAAAACACATTTACAGTATTGTACTGTAAAAAGTCTGCATGTGAGTGGACCTGTGCAGTTCAAACCTATGTTGTTCAAAGGTCAACCGTACATTGCTTTAAGCCCCCCAGATTCTGGTAATTTGTTATAAAAGCAAGAGAAAACTAATACACAAAGTGTTCATCATCCAAATTTGTTCTTCAGTATTGTGCTGGCTACTCTAGGTATTTTCCTTTATTTTTTATTTTTTTTTATTTATTCGACAAAGAGAGAGACAGCCAGTGAGAGAGGGAACACAAGCAGGGGGAGTGGGAGAAGAAGAAGCAGGCTCCCAGCGGAGGAGCCTGATGTGGGGCTCGATCCCAGAAGGCCGGGATCACGCCCTGAGCCGAAGGCAGACGCTTAACTGCTGTGCCTCCCAGGCGCCCCATAGGTATTTTCCTTTAATACATAAATGTTAGAAGTAGTTTGTTGATATTTATATCACTTGCTTGGAAATGGTATGGCTTGAATTGAGTCTATAGATCAAGTGGAGAAGGAGCCCTTGGCTGGTTCAATCAGTACAGCATGATACTTTCGATCTCAGAGTTTTGAGTTCAAGTCCCATATTGGGCATAGAGTTAACTTAAAAAAAAAAAAAAAAAAAAGACCTGGTGTAGATCATATTGAGAAAAATTGCCATGTTAACTATATTGAGTTCTTTAATCCACACACATGGAATATCTCTCAATTTATTGAGATGCTCTTTTATTTCTTCATCAGTGTTTTCTAGTTTTTTTGCATATTGATCCTGCATATATTGTATTAGATGTATACCTATTTCATTTTCTTCATGCTCTCCAGTTTATTGACTTGGATATGGGTTGATAAACTAGTTGAAAACAAACTCAACTAGAAGTATATCTCAAAGTCTTTATATCTGAAGTAGTTTCTTGTATACACCATATAGGTGAGTCCGGTATGGTTATAGATTGACAATCTCTGCCATTTAATTGACATATTTAGGCCATTTATATTTAAATGTTTATTAATAGAGTCAGATTAATACTAACACATTTGTGTTTTCCATTAACTGTATTTCCTCTTTGTTTCTTCCTCCCATCTCTTCTTTATCCATCTTCTCTGGGTTTGAGTATTTTATATAATTCCATTTATCTAATTTTTTATCATATCAACTATACTTTAAAAGAATCTTTTAGTGTTTCACTAGAGTTTCCAATATACATTTTCAACTAGTCTAAGTCTACCTTCACATAATGCTAGAGTATTTCACATATAGTGCAGATGACTTGTAACAGAATATTCCCAGTTCCTCCCTCCCATTTTTTGACATTGCTACCATTCATTTCCCTTATCCATATCCTATAATCACCCAAAACATTGTTACTATTACCATTTTGAACAAATATTTATCTACTAGATCAATTAAGAATGAGAAAAATAAAAGATTTTACTTTACCTTCATATATTTCTTCTTTGACATTCTTCTTTTCCTTATGGAGAACCATGTTGTTGACCTATATCATTTCTTTCTCCCTGAAACATTTTTCTTGAACACCTCTTGCAGGAATGGTCTGTTTCCTGGAGTTTTTTGTTTATCTTAGTCTTTTTCCTTCTATTTTTGGATTATTTGACTGGATATATAATTCTATGTGTGGGGGGGGATTTTTTCAACATTTTAAATAGTTCACTCAACTCTCTTGTTTGCATGGTTTCTGACTATAAGCCCACTATAATTCTCATACTTGTTTCTATATAAAGAACGTTTTTCATTTCTCTGGTTTCTTTTAAGATTTCCTCTTTGTCTATGGTTTTCTGCAGTTGAATATCATATGCAAACATTCAGATTTTTTGGTGTTTATTTTGCTAGATGTTCACTTTTGCTTTTCTTATTTTAAACATTTCTTCTGCTTCGTTGTCTCTTATTATTATTACATATATGTTATACCTTTTTAAAGTTATCACATATTTCTTGAATATTGTCTTCTGGGGCTTTTCTTTTTCTTTTCTTTTCTTTTCCTTTCTTTTCTTTCTTTCTTTCTTTCTTTTTGTTTGTTTGTTTGTTTGTTTGCATGTGAGTGTGGGAAGTTTCTATGGACCCATCCTCAAGCTCACTGCTTCTTTCCTTAGCTATGTCTAGTCTACTGATGAATCTATCAAAGGTATTCTTTTCTGTTAGTTTTTTATAAATGTAGCATGTTCTTTTGATATCCCTTAGAATTTACATCTTTCTGCTTTCATACCCTTGATTTTTTCCTATTGCCTGCTTTTTACATTACAGCCGTTAACATACTAATCATTGCTATTTTACATTCCCTGTCTGGTGATTCCAACATCTGTATCATATCTCAGTCTAATTTTGTAGTTTGTTTTGTCTCTTCAGACTGTGTGTATTCTTTGCATGCCTTGCAATGCCTTTTTGGGGGATGCCTTATAATTTTGTTGTCGTTGTTGAAATAAAGACATAGATTGGGTAATGGGAAGTGAAATAAATAGACTATCAGTGCAAAAGTGTATATTTACTAGATAGGAGCTGAGCTGTGTTCAGTGTTTGATGTTTGGGGCCAGAACTTTTAAATGCTCGTAGTGTTTTTACTTTTTCTCCATTCTTGAATTTGTGCTTCCTGTGCACTCCTCCTCAGAGAAAGTCTGTGTCTTTCCATTCTTTGATCTATAACTCACTCTTATACTGATGCTCTGCTGACGTGGTGCTACAATGTGGGACAGATGAAGCTTTCTATAATTTTATAATTAAAGCTCAGTCTTCTAGTGGGCCTTGTCTCTTGGCTTTGACTTTCACTGGTATTTTTGTGGTGATATATTTCTCCTTAGGTGAGTCAGTAAGACTACAGGAGGTTGAAGTGGGTAGGAATTCCTTCCCGCAGGTGAGCTAGGGCTCTGGCAAACTACTTTCTTTCTGGAGAGTAGAACACATTATATAAATATAACACATTATATAGAACATATTTCCCTATGATTACTCTTTCCTTACCCCTGCCAGAGCCAAGAAGTTATCTTTGTCAGATCCTTACCATAAGAATATTAAAAGGTTTCTGAAAGTAAAGCCCATGAAAATGTGAAAGACCCTATAAGACTGTAGTCCGCAGAATTTCTAACTGTCATGCTAGTTCATACTTTCCCTCCAGAATTACGTCAAGATTACCATTTAAGTGTTCTTACTGGCTTGTTTGTTTGTTTCTCCAGGCAAGTGTATATTAACCGTGACTCTCCATATTCACTTGTGTGTCCAGATTTAGGACAATAGTTTATCCTGAAACCTCAATTCTCTAATGGGCCCATTAGATTTTCAGTTAGCAAGGATTGGAGTAATGACATGTTGGAGTTGAAACTGTCTCATTCCTCTTTCAGTTACACAAAAAGCTGCAACTTTCATACTGCTATTGAAAATTTTGTTCTTGTTTTGATAAGTTTAACTTCAGAACACCTTTTTTTTTTGAAATAGAAAAGAAAAATCCTGTAATATTTCCTATTACAGTTTAGAAAAAGTCTGGAAAAAATACCATCAATTTTAAGATAGTCTTATAGACTTCGCTTTACCCAACGTGGCTAAACGTTTATATTGCCTTTTATGCCAGTAAAAAGAACATTTGTTTTATGAAGGAATATATACTTTTCCCATAAGGGAAAGTAAACTTCATATAAACTCTATTTCCTAGATTTCTTCCCTTATGTGGCCAAGTCCTAGGTGATAATACGTTTTGCTCTGCTGACATCAAAATTCACTTGTATCAACCGTTGATATTCTTTGAATCAGACCATACTACCAACACACCATATAGCCAATAGCCAATATCTCGATCCTTGCTTTCTTTGCCTATTTCAAAATTAACCAAGCTAAGGCAATATTTTGTTAGAAATGCTGTTCTTTGACTACCTAGTGCAATAAAATCATGAAATGAAGTTATAATTATCAACATTTGGGTATTATTATATTTTTCCGCTTTAAAACCTAGTTCAATGTGAAAACGAAAAATAAAAAATAAAAACCTAATTTATTTTCTGTTTCAGTCTTCCCAACTGCCTTTCTTTCCTCCACCTCAAAATAGGATTGTTTTCTTCAGCTGGTATCTTCTTTTCATTCATAGATGACTGTTGTGATTCTCCTTGAGCGATGACATTCCTTGAAAAGCTCACGTCCGTCTCAGAGATTTCAGAAAGTACTGCTGGTGCGAGGGCCAGGCTCTCCACATGAAATCTCCCAGGCTCTACACGGAGATGTTGTGGGCTGAGCTTCCAGGAGTCATGATTACTTACAGAAAACAACATGAGGTTTTACCACATTTACACCATGCTCGCTTTTGGCTTTTCCATATTTTAATCATAGCTCATCACCACTGTGCTTGGGACAAACGACTCCTATACTGCGTGTTTAAGAACAGGTCAGTGGAAGGGGTCAGCCCCTCACTTGGACCCACTTTCTCATCTACACTCAGGAGCAAGAAATTTTTCTGAGGACTTAAACTATTCTGTTCAGACCATCAGGACGATCTATATTCTACTATTACTATAATGTTTCCTTGGTTTTAGTCTCAGGTGTTGCTTACTAGCAGGATAAGAAATCAAATACCTTTGCCGTGCCTGACACTGAGCTACCGCATGGTGGCTGCATATCCTCTTAAGAACAGTTCCCTTGTTTAGAATTATTCAGCCACTTCCTCTTCCTATAAGTGTTTCCAACCACTCAGTATAAGTCTTGTTTTTCCATGCAAGTGTTTGTGGATATTGCTTTGTAGGATAAAAGGAAAGGTCTAGATGATACCTAAGTTCCTTTCAAGATTAGATTTTATAATTAATACAAATGCCTTTGTGAGAATGTACTTATGGGAAATCTGCTCATAATCTTATATTTTATTCAATTTTCTTATAATTTACATTTCACATAAATTTGCCAAATAATTAGTGTCATAGATAGAATACACCATTTGTTGTTGTTGTTGTTGTTGTTTAAGATTTTATTTTATTTATTTATTTATTTTTATTTATTTGACAGAGAGACAGCCAGTGAGAGAGGGAAAACAGCAGGGGGAGAGAGAGGAAGAAGCAGGCTCCTAGCGGAGGAGCCTGATGTGGGGCTCGATCCCAGAACTCCGGGATCACGCCCTGAGCCAAAGGCAGATGCTTAAGGACTGCGCCACCCAGGCGCCCCATGTTGTTGTTTTTGCTCACTTCTTTCACAGAGATATTGGGATATGAATAACTGCAATTCTTACCATACTTTATCTAAACAGCAATTTAGTAGGGGAACAAACAAGAAAGTTTTGGCCCATGTAAAATTAAATCCACACAATGATTTTTCTTTCTCTCTTTGCATGTTCAATTCTCACATAGGTTTAAAAGGTTGGGTTAAAAAAAAGTTTGGTTTTGGGCATCTCCCAAATTCAGTTTCCAGTACTTCCAAAGACCACAACAACTCTCTGACTTTATTCTTTATTGTTTCTTTTATCCATTTGTTCAGAAAGTAATTACTTAGACACTGAAGGGAAGACACAGTCTTCCCTCATGGAGGAGGTCAACAAGTAAATAATTGTAATTCAGTGTGTTCAGCGCTCTGTTAGTAAACAACACAAAGGGCTAAGGGAGTGTCTAAGAAGGATACCTGTGTCTCCTTTGGGAGGTGTGGATTATCAGGAAAGGCTTCTTAGAGGTAAACTGAGCATAATCCTGAAGAATCAGTAGGAGTTGGCAAATAAACAAAGATTAAAAGGATATTCCAGCAAAATAACCAGTATGCACCAAGGCACAGAGGAGAAATAGAGTAAACTAGGGAAACAAATTCTTGCAACACAGAATTCTAAAAATGAACTAATGCGATAAGTGTAGGCAAAGGGTTTGGGGGGGAAGAAGAGCATAAGTGAGAGCAACAGTTAGAGCCTTCTCTTGCCTTCTTTCTCCTTACTTCCTGAAATCACAAATCTGAAGTCTCCCTTCCACAATGTTCTTGTTGTAATCTTGTTCCAGGGTTTCTTCATCTAGAGTAGTCTTAGTAAAACAGTTTGTATTTTTTTTAATAATATTTATTTTGCTATATTAGTCACCATACAGTACATCCCCAGTTCTTGATGCAAAGTTCCATGATTCATTACAACAGTTTGTATTTTTATTTCAAGTTCTTTTTATGTCATATTCAAAGTTTTTAATCTGGAAGTCTGATAAATTTTCAAGGGACTAAAATAGATGAAATTATCAATCTGAAAGGAGCAAGTGAGACTGGAGGTTGTATCCCATTATGGAAACAAAATGAGACCTAAAGCTCAACAGATTGCAGAAAACACCATCACACTTTTTTTTTTTTTTAACTAGCTCCGTGTAATATAAAACTGTGTGATCTTTCCTTAATTTCTTCTTTCTTTTCTACTCAAGCTGGTGAGAAAGTGGGAGAGCAAGAGAAAAGTTGGAAACTTAGAGTCCTAAATCTTGGGAAGTCCTATTAGGATGAAAATGATGGGGGGTGGGGGAGAGCGCCTGAGTGGCTCAGTTGGTTGGGCATCTGCCTTTGGCTCAGGTCATGATCCCGAAGTACCAGGATCAAGCCCTGCATTGGGCTTCCTGCTCAGGGGGGAGTCTGCTTCTCCTTCTGCCCTTCATCCTGTTCACTTTCACTCTCTCTCTCTCAAATTAATAAAATCTTTTAAAAATAAAAAAGTAAAATAAAATGAAAATGATAGTAATTTAAAATTTATAACAGGGGTGGCTGGAGGGCTCAGTCAGTTGAGCAACTGACTCTTGATCTCAGCTCAGGTCATGATCTCAGAGTTGTGAGACCGAGCCCCACATCAGGCTCTGTGCTTTGCAGGGAGTCTGCTGGAGATTCTCTCTCCCTCTCCCTCTGCCCTTCCCCCTGCTCACAGTCTCTCTCTCTCTTTCTCTCTCTCTCTCTCAAATAAATAAATAAATATTTTAAAAGTAGAATAAAATTTATAACATACAAAAAATCAAAGAAAATGTTGGCATTTAGCAACACTATTCAGATATCCCAAAACTGATAAACTTATTTCATATAGGGAGAAACCACATAAGGACAAATGCCAAAGCAAGATTTACTAACCTTGGCACTATTAACTATTTGGGCCATATAATCATTTGTTGTGGTAGCTGTCCTGTGCATTGTAGAATGTTTAGCAGCAACATTGGCCTCTACCCACTAGATGCCAGTCTCACCCCACCCTCAAGTCGTGGTAAACAAAAGTGACCCCAGAGATTGTCAAAAGTCCCCTGGGAGACAAAATCATCTCTGGTTGAGAACCGCTTTGCTAGATTCTAATAGACAAAGGTCTAAGAAGTCATTTTTCCTCTCAAAGATCATACCATTTTGTAGGGAAGAAAGATTTGCTAAAACCTTATTCTAGTTCACCTAATTAAAAGCAGGTTGTTGGGGCGCCTGGGTGGCACAGCGGTTAAAGCGTCTGCCTTCGGCTCAGGGCGTGATCCCGGCGTTCCGGGATCGAGTCCCACATCAGGCTCCTCTGCTATGAGCCTGCTTCTTCCTCTCCCACTCCCCCTGCTTGTGTTCCCTCTCTCGCTGGCTGTCTCTATCTCTGTCAAATAAATAAATAAAATCTTTAAAAAAAAAAAAAAAAAAAAAAAAGCAGGTTGTGATTAGTATTAAGAAGAGAAGTTTTGATACAATTTTATGCGAAAATACAGTAAATTCTGAGAAGAAGGAAGTAGGAAGCAATGTCAGTAAATATTCTACAGAATAAGTGATAGTTGTGCTTGCTTTGGCCACACAGATACTAGAGAAAGTGATGGGTTAGGAGGCTGGAAAGATATACTGAGTGTTTGTTTTGAAAGATATCAATGCTATGATGAGAAATTGGGTGCTTTTTTCCATTGAGCATTAAAAGACTAATTAATATGTTAGAACCTATTGGCACGATCTTTGTGTTACGAACGTAATTTTTAAAACTTCATTTTAAAATATTTAGGAATAATATTATGAAACAATTGAGTTTATTATCTATTACTTACAGTAGTAACACTAGAAGGAAGCTTAGGTTTTGAAACTTCAAAGCCAATCCCAGGTTAGTGATGGTTTATCAAATTACAGGTATACAACTCCAATGAAATGGATAGCTTCATGAATGTTAGCCTTACAAGCAATCTATTTCAAAAACGTGGCTTCTACCTCTTTGTTTTGCTAATGAAAAAATGACCACTTTAAACAACAAAGGCTGAAAATTATATAAGATATTTATCACATGTTGTAACAAGTAAACCAAAATACAAATATACATCAAAATAAAGACTCTGATTGCATTAGACTATCTGCAAACATTTTGGGGTGATGAACACAGCCAATAGCTAGATTAGGATTGGCTTTTATCCATGAACAGAGTGGAGAGCCACTTGGATCCTCCCAGCAAGGACTCCAATTCTTAATTAGCATAGACAATATTTTGGCTGTGTACTCTTTGCTTGAATTTGGATAATATTTTGATAATCAAACAATCAGAAAGATTTTATTCAGCACTACTCTGTTATCAGTCTTTTTAAAAGCCAAGTAGAACATCTTTGTTAATGAAGAAGTATTATTCACAAGTGAGCCCCAAAAAGCTATACACACAGTATTCTGTTTTCTTAATATTGGCATATGAACAGGACAATGTACAGTTGGCCTTTGAACAAGATGGGTTTGAACTGTTTGGGTCTAATTATATGCAGATTTTTTTATAGCATTTATCATATTTTTATAACTGTATAAGAATTTTCTCTTCCTTATGATTTTCTTTTCCCTAGCTTATTTTATTATAAGAATACAGTGTATAATACACATAGTATAGAAAATATGTGTTAGATGACTTTATGTTATTGGTAAGGCTTCTAGTCAACAGTAGGCTATTAGTAGTTAAATTTTGGGGGTCACAAGTTCTTTGCAGGTTTTCAATTGCACAAAGAGTCAGAATCTCTAACCCCCAATTGTTCAAGAGTTAACTGTATATACTTAAATGAAAAAAAATTCAATAAATACAATCTTCATGTTTTTCATTTATGTTATTTATATCCCTGCTTTTAAAAATAACGTATTTGTTTTTCTTTTCTCTCTTCTGTTGTCTTTTGTTGTCACACAATTTTTGATATGTTCTCATGTATAGAAATACAAAATAATTAAATGTAGAACATGTCAGTTAGTAATAAATGGTATGAAGAAAAACAAAGGAGAGTTAAGATTGTAGGGCATACTACTGTGGGATGAGAAGAAGGAATCAAGATGAGCCAGGTCCTTACTGCCGCACAGAACTGAGGGGAGAAAAGAACCATCCATGTGAACATATGGTGAAAGAGTGTTTTAGACAGAACTAACAAGTGCAAACCTAACAGTAATGTGTATAGTAGGTTTGAAGAAAAACAAGGAAGCCACCAGACGTTGTTTACTACTTTGCCCATAGTATCTCAAATATGCTGACCTCATTATAGGGGCTCACTAAATATTTGTTGAATCAGTTCAGCATTCCAGAGCTCAGGGAGTAAGGGAAAAGTTGTAGATGTGGCTCAGAGAAGTTCCAGAAAGGACTCATGGGCTATTCTAAAACAAAACAAAACAAAAAAATAAATAAAATAAACAAACAAAACAAAAAAACAACTATGGCTCTTAGTCTGCGAGAAATGGGAGGTCATTTGAAGATTTGGAAAATGGAAGTGACATTATCTGACATGTATTTTAATAGGATCCTCTGATGTGCTTTTAAAACAGGATAGAAGCAAGTAGAAAAATGATAGTATTTTAGGACAGAAGCAAGGAGAGAAATGGGCAGGAGCAAGGAGAGAAATGGTAGCATTTTAGACCAAGATGGTCATAGAGGGTGTTGTAGAAATGGTCAGATTCTGTATGTGCTTCAAAGATGTAAATTGTAGGATTTGTTAACAGATTCATGAGTATGATTTAAAAAAAAAAAAAGAAGAGTCAAGGAGGACCCCAAGGTTGTCCCCTAAATATGTGTAAGAATATTCCAAGGCATCTGTGAGAATTATATTTACTGAGATGAAGGCTGTGGGAAGAGCAGATGGGGAAGAGTTATGGAATAAGGAGTCTGTTTAGGAATATTGAGTTTGAAATGAATATTAGGCACCTGCATGAAGTTGAATGGACAAGTGGAAATGTGATGCTGAAGTTCAGGCTAGAGGTCTAGAGTTAGGAGCTCTTAGAATAAATGGCATTTAAAACCATGTGGTGAGATCTTCAAAAGAGTGAGCGTGTAAAGGAAGTGTTGGCAACTGAACTCTGGGGCATACCAAGATTCAGAAGACAGGGAATCCATAAATGAAACTGAGAAGGAATGCCAGTGAGGCGGGAAGAGAATGAAGAGAAAATCCTGTAGGATCATGTATTAAGGAGAAAGCAATGGAGTCAATACATCACTAAATGAGAACTAATAGGTCAAGTAAAGTGAGCACTGAAAATTGACATGACAGTCATTGGTGATTTTGACAAAATCTGTTCTGCAGATTTGCAAAACTGGTGGAAACAAAAGCCTAATTAGATAAGGTTTAATGGAATAAGGGGTGCCTGGGTGCTTCAGTTGGTTAAGGTCTGCCTTCAGCTCAGGTCATGATCTGAGTCTTGGGGTTGAGCCCAGCATCAGGCTCCTTGCTCAGTGGGGAGTATGCTTCTCCCTCTACTCTTCCCCCTGCTCATGCTCTCTCTCTCTCTAAAACAAATGAATAAAATCTTAAAAAAAAAAAAAGAAGAAGAAGGAGGAGAGAAGAGTTATAAATAGCAAATGTAGACAAATATTTTAATAAATTTTGCTTGAAAGTAAACAGATTTAGTAGTATCTAGGGGTATATGTGTGCTAAAGGTTTTTGTTTGTTTGTTTTAAAAAGAATAATATTACATCATATTTGTATGATCACGAGAACGAGTCAGCGGAGTGGAAAACTGGATGATGCCAATTAGAGCAGGGATGCATCATTGCTAAAGCGTTGTACTTGAAAAGATGAGAGCCAGTGTGACCAAAAGCTGGTCTGAACCGTGAATGGGCAACTCATCCAAACAGAAGGGAAGGCAGAGAAAGAATATGGGTAGATTAGTAATGTGTATAAATCATTTCATTTCTTTCATTTTTTCAGCGAAACAGAAAATATCATATACAGGGATTAAAGGAGGAGGAAGGAGTGCTAGAGGATTAAAGAGAGGAGAAAGGAGGCAACAATAGTGGTCTCAGAGCGGGAGTACGAACACACCAGGAAATGTATTCAACTTGCTAGAGAGTGCCTAGAGCTCACGTAAGACTGTGCTCATTAATTTAAAGTGACATCAGTGGATGCAGTTATGTCTTTTTCCACAACCATGTTGCTACCTGGTGTGAACATGGAGAAGGTAGAGAGCTGGTGGAACCGGGATTGGGAGTGAGGATCTGTCACAAGCACACGGTATATGCGATATGATGTACATTCACACGGAAATAACTTCACACTGAGAAAATACTCATCCCCATGCACGTGCATGTAAAAAACAACGTGATCCTATTTATCTACTTAATCTCAAGAACAATAAATTAAATTAACTACTCTTGTTTTGGATATACAATCTCAATCATATTTAAAATATCCAGTTGACACTTGAACAACACAAGTTAGGAGCGCCAATCTACCATGCAGTCGAAAATCCTTGTACAACTTGATTTCCCAAAAACTTAACCACTAACAGCCTACTGTTGACCAGAAGATTTACCTATAACATAAATTGTCTATTAACACATATTGTCTATGTTATATATATCATATATTGCATTCTTACAATAAATGAGAGAAAAGAAAATGTCAATAAGAAAATCATCAGAAAGAGAAAATACATGTACAGTACTGTAATGTAAAAAAAATAATAATCCACTTAAAAGTGGACCCACAGTGTTCAGACCCAGGTTGTTTAAGGATCAACATATCTCTTTCTAGACACTGATATTTAATTTATTGTACTTTTGGCACAGGTCAAATATCAACCCCCTCTGCCTCTCTCTCTACTCATCCGTCTTCTTCATCACCCACACGCAAGCACTGTAATTTATCTATGATAGTATAGTAAAGGGTGCCTAGACCCTGGTCAGTCATTGTCAAAACTGCAGCTCCAAAGTGAGCCTCAGGTCTTCACACCTGAAAACTACAGCTCCCTCTAGTGGAGGTAAGTTCTTTTTTTTCCCCTAGAGAGTGATGAAAAAACATACTCTTCTCTTTCATCGGTGGCATAGTCATTGTTCATACAGCTTTTAAAATATTGGGTTTCCTGTGCCAATAGCTATTTTGGCAAAAGGGACTGAAGGCAATATAAGACTAATCCTGAATATAAGACTAATCCTGAAAAAGAAAACAAACAAAAACAAATAAAAATGGATTTTTTCACAATTGGTTCTCATTGACTGGTAAAAAAGCAATTTCATGAAGTTTTTAACTGGTTCGTTTATAGTAATGTGTGCATGATAGGAATCTGGCAGAAACTCTTCTCATTTGGAACAATAATGTCTTACAAAGAAAAACAGAACTTGTTTTTAAAAATATATTTTTGAAAGGACTTTTAATAGGTTTTTCAAATATATTGGAGGCAATTCAGATGTTTGTGATGTAGAATGCTTCATTGTTATTCTCATCACGATCATCAGTATAAAAATAAAGAAAACATTTAGCAATGAGCTGTGTGAAATTTAAAGTGATTAACATTGTTCAAGTTCATGCTTTTTAGTACCAAACATTTTTGAGAGTCTACCTATATGCACAGGTTTGACCATTTCGGGGAAAGAATTATTTTAAGAAAAAGGAGTTGAATAATCTCTAAAATAAAAGCTGCAACCCAATGGATCTCTAGAAGAAGGGGTAAAAATTAAATATATGAGTTCTCTCCCCTATTTAATCAAAATCCTTGTCAACTTGAAAACTTCGTATATTCTCTGAATATTTATTCTGTCTGCACTATGTTAATTATTGGGAACCTAACAGTATACCTCTCTGAGTCTAACTATCTCATCTGTAAATGGGAATAGTAAACCTAGGCTACTGATTTTAATAGAGTGCTATTAAAAATAAATAAAGCTACATGTAAAAATAAGGCTACATACAAAAAATTTTGATGATAAGGACAATTTATGAAATACCAATATTAATCTTTAGATCCTCTTGATTAGACACTATTTAGAATAAATTGGTTATGTAAAATTTTGGTGGAAATATTTGGAGAATATCTTTTTCTTTCTATCAGACGATTCCCTAAAGGAAAATTTACTAAATCCTCATCCTCTTGCCATTTCTGCTAATAAAAAATTATAAAATAAACCTTTAGGAGAAAAGTTATGTAGATTTGCTTCCAATGGGAAATAATATCTGTGAAAGGAATGTTAAAGGTAAACAGGAAAACTTTAAAAACACTCAAAAATAGAATGGGCTTAAAAAATAGAATTGGTTTTGCTAAATATCCTTTTTGTTTGTCTTTGTGTTTTTAGATGTTTATTTTTATTTTGGCTTATTTATTTTTTTAATCAGTGGGGGAGGAGAGCAGCTTTGTTAGTTCCTCCGTGTTTTTGCTAAGTAGTTGGCATTATCATTGCCAGCCTGCGTTACCTATCCTCCGTCCTGATATTTTTAGAGAGTTTTGCCTTACTCTACTTTGTGTTGTTACTATATTAGTTTATTGATATTAGAAGATGAACTGAGTACATATATATATATTTTTTCCCCATACAAAGTATATCAGAATGAAATACATGTGGCAATCATGGTCAAGAAATAGGGGTGGGAGGGGGAAATGAAACCAATGAAGGTCAAGAGGCTTAGTGATGGAATGCCAACAGAAAGGAAACAAGGTCAGGGATTAATTTTCAAAGGGATAAATGACCAGGTGGATTTCTGAAGACCGAAGGAGCACCTAGAGGACGCAGAAGGTTAGATCTGTGGTCTGACCCCCACAGTAATGGTAATGATTATATTAGGGTTTGTCATATTATATGATTATTGTTATATTATGGGATAAGTTAAAGATAGGAGACAGGAGCATATCTGTAACCTCCAAAAGAAAACAGGTTTTTCAGTGTTAGTAGAACAGTTTGCTTGTCTTGCACAATAGAGTGGTTTCGTTTTAAATAGAACACAAAGACACCAATGTCATGCATCATCTTGTAGGCAGGGAATATCGTATTATTCTTTTTTCAAATTCTGTCATAACATTCTAAAAGCTCATTAATATGATAGCTAACAACTACTGAGTACTTACAATAGGACAGGTAATGTTCTGAATACCTTTAATCCATATAACAGCCTATGAGATAGTTATTACTTTTTTCCTGTCTTATAGATAGGGAAACCCTAGCACAAAGAAGTTAAGTAACTTACGTAAGGCCCCCTAGCTAGGAAGTTTTGGAGTGGGCTTTCACACGTAGGCATTGTGATTCTAGAACCCATACGCTTCGGTAAAAGAAGAGCGAACATGGGAAGCATCCTTTGAAATCCATTATGTGTTTTCACCATGTGAAGGGGATCAAGAAATAAGAAATCAAAAGTTTTCCCAAGAAGCTTACAGTCCACTTGGGAAGTCATTAAAAAAAAAATGGGAAGTCATAATTTTAATTGTCTATAATTTAAAGTGGAGCTTGGTTTATATAAACTAGAATAGCCTTTTGCTGTTGTTCGGAAGGACTTAAAGGCAATGAAATTCCATAAGATTTTTGGTATGTATCTATTCTTTATTTTACTTTTTTAGAAGATTTTATTTATTTATTTGACAGAGAGAGAGGCAGCGAGAGAGGGAACACAAGCAGGGGGAGTGGGAGAGGGAGAAGCAGGCTCCCCACTGAGCAGGGAGCCGGATGCAGGACTCGATCCCAGAACCCTGGGATCATGACCTGAGCCGAAGGCAGACGCTGAACGACTGAGCCCAGGCGCCCCTGTATCTATTCTTTAATTGTTTCTACTAAATTGGGCTCCATTTGCTTTCTTCAAACAATAATATATTATGGATATTTTTCCAGGGTAGCCGGTACAAACCTACCAATTTATAGCTGTTGTCTTGCATTACAGTTTATTATACACTATAACTTATTAACCTGATTTCTATTAATGGGCCTTTAGCTTGTTTTAAATTTTTCATTTTCATAATTGATAAAAGCAAACTCTGATAAGTGTTTTTGAAAACATGTGTATAAATCCATTCATATGTTTGTACAATTTTATAAGGATTTCTTCTAAGATTTCTAGGTATAGACTTGATGGGTCAAATGTTATACATATTTTAAATTGTGAAAAAATTGCCAAATTATTTTCTGAAAATGAGTCAATTTTATAGTTCACTAGCAAGAAACTAAGTGCCAGTATTCCTTGCCAAAACTAAATTTTCTTTTATCTCTAGCATTTCAGTTGTCCTAATCTGTAATTAGAAAAGTATCATTTGTAAGAACATATGCCTGAAATAAAGATTCTGCTTTTTTGTTAGAACTATTTAACTGACCTTGTTTAAAAAAGGGGGGAGGGGCATGAAGTGAAAAGTAAGTATCCTGAACTGAGTCTCAGAGTTAATCTCTGTTAATAGTTTTGAAACTCCTCATGTGACAAATAGTGTTCTCCCATTTGCTTTCCTTTTTTAAAAATAGACTTTATTTGGGGGCACCTGGGTGGCTTAGTTGGTTATGCATCCAACTCTTGATTTTAGCTCAGGTCACAATGTCAGGGTTGTGGGATCGAGCCCCACTTCTGGCTCTGCACTGGACATGGAGCCAGCTTAAGATTCTTTCTCTCCCTCTCCCTCTGCCCCTCTTCACTTTCTAAAAAATAAAATAGGGGCGCCTGGGTGGCACAGCGGTTAAGCATCTGCCTTCGGCTCAGGGCGTGATCCCGGCGTTATGGGATCGAGCCCCACATCAGGCTCTTCAGCTATGAGCCTGCTTCTTCCTCTCCCACTCCCACTGCTTGTGTTCCCTCTCTCGCTGGCTGTCTCTATCTCTGTCAAATAAATAAATAAAATCTTTAAAAAAATAAAAAAATAAAAAATAAAAAAATAAAATAAAATCATAAAATAAGATAAAACAGACTTTATTTTTAGAGCAATTTCAGGTTCACAGCAAAATTGAAAGGAAGATACAGAGATTTCCTGTATATCCTCTGCTCCAGACATGCATTGCCTCCTCCACTATCCACATTCCCCACCAAAGTGGTACATTTGTTAAAATTGAAGAACATACATTGACACATCATTATCACTCGGAGTCCATAGTTTACATTAGGGTTTACTCTTGGTGTTGTACATATTATGGATTTGGACAAATTTATAATGACAGGTACCCAGCACAATAGTATCATACAGAGTAGTTCCATAACCCTAAAAATCGTATGTGCTCCACTTGTCTTAGTTACTATATCCTGGACATCTCTTTATATTATTAGTATGCTTTTTTAAACAGTTAAGTAGTAGTCCATCGAATAAATTTACAATATTTTATTAAACCCATTTCATACTGACAAATACTAAATTATTTTTCAGTTGTTTGCTATTAAAACCATAATAAATGTTCTTGTATATAACATCTTTGGGCACGCTTGTGAGTGTATCTGTAGGATAATGAAAGATTTTAAGGAAGGAGAAAGGAAGAATGAGTCAGTGACTATGAACATAGTCGTGCACAGAAATATATAACAATTAAACTGTACAAACTTAATGTTAAAAAGTAAATGACAGACAGGAAAGAGACAGGAAACTAACATTTGTTTGGTATATATCATGTACCTTACATGTAATCATATTTTTTCCTGTAAACGAGATTTTAAGTTAATAAACATCATCTCCACGTTTTAGAGAACTGACCTTAATTAAATTCATAAGAGAACAAGAGTATTCAAGTGCACTCATTCATATTGGGAGATGAGGCTGTCATTCAAACCAAAACACGTAACTATATAGCAACCCTGAGGCTAAGGGACTTGTCCCTGTGACCTGATGACTTTGTGGTGGTCATCAGGTGGTTTTGAACAGCTTGGCCAACCATAACTTGCCCTCTTTAGTATTATACTACCCTGCCCCCAAAAGAGGAGTTGTCAAAAACCAGGTGGACTCTACTAGAAGGCCTAAAATGTTCTGTCTCAGAAAATTACTAAGACTAGGATACAAGCATTGGGAAAAATACAGACATCCAGGTATGATAACCTCAGGAGATTTTTCTTAGCCTAGTAGCAAGACTGACATGTTCTAGAATTCCA
This sequence comes from Ursus maritimus, assembly GCF_017311325.1. Taxonomy (NCBI): domain Eukaryota; kingdom Metazoa; phylum Chordata; class Mammalia; order Carnivora; family Ursidae; genus Ursus; species Ursus maritimus. Next base: position 16,725,262 of record NW_024426230.1, read on the forward strand.
GAGAACTGGCCCTGCACATGGAGGTCAAGGGGACTGTGAAAATACAAATGTCACAATCGTTGAATATAGGTAAGGCTTCGAAAGTGCTATTCTGATCTGCAGAAAAATTGGCATTATAAAAAAAACTATATAAATGGAACAATAAGATAATGTAAGAGTGTTCAAGCAATATCTGTCATATTATAGACACTAAATATTCATTACATTTTTTTATGTTCAAAAGTTGTGTATATTTAATAACAAATTATGTTAGAAGTGTGTTTTGAATAGGTTTCATTAACTCACTGGTAACTTTATCATTTCTAAAATTCCCACATTAAATAATAACAAATAAAAACATGAAAATAATTTAACTATTGTGAAACCCACAAGGAGTTAGGAACTTTAAATGCTGCCTTGTTGAAGAAAACTAAACCAGACCAAACTAAAGTTACCTAATAATAAACGGATTTTTCTTAACATATGTAAGATCCTGAGGAAATATAGAATTTATTATAAAAATTATTTGTTCAAACCAAGTTCTAAATTATTGTGCTTCAAGGGCTTCCCTATATGTTAGATATGCATTTTATTTAATGGAGCATACAACGATTAATAATTTCAAGTATGGCTGAATTCTGTTAATGGAGGAGAGGAAAGATAACATAATCCATCATAGCTGGTCTATTACAATAGGAGAACACATTTTATACCACTGTGAACATAGAAACATGGCTTACGACCTAACATAGCCGATCATGATATCTGATACCAATCAAATATCAATTATATCTGAGTTTAATGAAATATTTATATATATTTAATGAAATATAATGTGTGACTATTCAATCTGACAACACAGTTCTCAATATGATGCCAGACTTTCTTGTTTTATGAATAAATTTATCATGTTTATCATAGCACATAAAATTGCTTTAAAGAAAAAGTAATCGCTTTGAAGAAATGTGCTCTCTAATGTATTTTAAGCACTTTTTCAGGCACACAAGAAGTAAGCACAGTTGAATGATGAGGCATTCGAAAGCAAGATGGTAAAATATAATGATCTTTATACAGCAAACCAATTGTAGAAACTATCATTCAAGAATAAGATTCTCAAAGCTTATGGAGGAAAATTTATAATCTCAAGAGAAGCAAGAAATACCTTCTTGTCCTATAAAATAAACAGAAGGAAAGAGGAGTGTCTCTACATAGTAGCTCTGCAATTATTCCTCTGGATCCAGAAGCAAAGATTTCTGTAAACTATAATCAGAAAATACTAAATTACTTATTTTAATTCAACCAAGATTAAGTGAACTACTGAGAAGCAGGCACTACATTTTGCAGTGGTTAAGCACACAGATGCCAGGGCTATCCCAGCTGGGTTCTGGCACTTAATCAGCAGTGTGTCTTTAGCAAATTCCTTGGAATTCACTTCCTTCATCTGCGCTTCAGTTCCCCCATTAGTAAACATGGGCTGATGCTAATAGTAATAAAGATTCCTTCAAAGCATCATGAGTCTTTTGAGTTAACATATGCAAGGCACCTAGAATAGTGTCTAGAACACAGCAGGTGCTACATAAAGATCAGCTGTCATTGTTAGTTTTTCTAAATAGAGAAAGATTTTTCTGCTCAAGAAACTCGTAGTTCATTCCATGTTTAGACGAGTCTAGAGAGTACCAAGGAGAAGTATTATTTCAATGTGATAAGTATTAAAATGAAGGTGCCTTCAGAGTGCCTCATATCTTACAGTGAGAGGCATCATCAGGGATGGGATTTAATATTTGTATTTGTATTTCTAGGTTATAGCGTGTCAATATTAGCTTCACGATATTATAAACATCCTGGTAAATATCCTTGATTGAATTTCCATGAGAAGCCTGTGGTAGGATATGTTTAGCACCCTTTAGCATTTTCTTCAATTTGATGATGACTGAGTTTTCCTTTTGCAAGGTTTTGTCAAGTTTCATATAGAAAGCATGTAGAAGGTATGTACTAAGTGGCAGCCCAATGCTATCTGGCTAATTTAAAAGAGAATGGGAGAGTAATATCGTCTATGGCTTTCAAATGTTAAAACATTATTTAATCACTGCTGCTATCCATCTACAGCCCTTTCCTAATCTATATACTTACAGATCTATATACCTATATATACATTATTTAATCACTGCTGCTATCCATCTACAGCCCTTTCCTAATCTATATACTTACAGATCTATATACCTATATATACATTATTTAATCACTGCTGCTATCCATCTACAGCCCTTTCCTAATCTATATACTTACAGATCTATATACCTATATATACATTATTTAATCACTGCTGCTATCCATCTACAGCCCTTTCCTAATCTATGAAAGCTCAATACCTATAATACTTAAAGCAGGAGACAATATTCATAAGAGCCAAATAATCTAAATGACATTTTCCAAATTTTTAGTATTAAAGCCACAACTGTGCTTGGCACAATTAAATTAGCTCAAGACTTGCCAGACATTTGAACTTTATAGGACAGTTAGTTAGATACTTAGGAGAGGGTTGGCCTCTGCATAAGTACCTCTGCAAATGTTCTTTACTTTTCCTTAATAGAAAATATATTGTTGTTAATTAAAATACACAAGGTATTGCTCGTTTTGTAGATGATAATGTGTAGTGTCATTCAGGATTCTTAGGAGACTAGGGTAGTTATAAGGTGTATTTGAAAATCTCAAATTAAAAATGGTAGAGTACAGGCGCTATTCTTGCAAAGGGTTCACTCTCCAAACCCTTTACAATCAAACATCAATTTTTAAAATATTCAATCATTTATATTTCCCATTAAACCGTAACATGATTTCTCTTGGTAATACAACCAATCCCAGTTCTGGTAATCAGGCTCTTACGACACTCAGCTAGCCTAGAGACTTGAGATTTATTAGTCCCTGGAGAAGGTATGTGTGCAGAACATAGCAAGATCTGCATTCCCATAAATCATGAAATTGTAGTTAAAACCAGAATCATGACCTAGAAACTCAATCAGCAAGGATCCAAACCATATCTTTTGACAAGTATAAGGGGGCGACCTTTTAAAAATTCTAGAAGAATCGTAATAGACTTGCTAGGAAATGACTCAAGTACAAAGACATGGAGCCCTACACTGAAGAAGCCACAAGAAATGAAAGCAGGTTGACCAAAATTGTAAAAGATGTCTACTGAAGATTGATTACTCAGATTGCTAAAAAGCAACTACTCGTGGGGCAATAAAGGGAAGAGGGGTAAACAGTAATTGAAAGAAAGCTCTAGAAGGAAAGATATCATTCTGCATTTCATTTTGCTTTAAATATAAACATCACCGAAGTGAAGAGTCCCTGAATTTTAAAGCTCTTAGAGATAGATTTATTTCATAATTAACCACTTCTAAACTTCTCAACACATCACTTTTAAAAGAAACATTATAAGATAAAATATGTATCCAGAAATGGAATTTCAGGAACTGAATTATCTTTATTCTGCAATGAAAGTCATCTCACATAGTGTCAGAACCTGGCTTCAGAGACATCAGGTTTATCACCAATTTGTGTCTCCCACAAGAGCTGTGGAGAATGATAATGTTTTCAGAGGGAAACTCAAGGATAAATAGAAATTTTCTACTGGGAGTTGAAAAATCCTTTCCTCTTTATGGAATCTAAATCTGAACAAATCTAAACTTAATTGTGTTTGTATGTGCGTGTGTTGGTACACAATGTTAGATCTGAAATAATTATTGGTGTTGGTCTTTTTATATTGTCCAAAATATATTGTTTACATTAAGTATTTCTACTAACCCAAAGTTCATAGTTAATTTTACATAATTCAATAAGCTTCTCTCTATATTCTTCTTAGTTGCAAGAAAGATGATATTGAAGAAAGATAACATTCTCGGGAGTCGAAACAGATATGTGTTCCTCCTTATTAATTTTCTGAATTTCATCTTTATTCATTATACATATATTATATGGAGCACTAACTAAATATGCCAAGCACTACAGCAAATGTTTTAGAGACTTTCTGTTATTTAATTTTCACAATAATCCTAAGAGATAGGTCCAATTCTATAGTCATTTTTCAAGCAGGGAAATTGAGATTATGTAATTTGCTTAAGAACACATCAGATACACAGTAACTGTTGGAGCCAGGGCTCGTATCAGGCAGGTTGATATCAGAGTCCACATGCTTAACCAATATGAAATTCTGCCTTCTTGGAAAATAAAAGAAAGTCCTTGAATACATAAATCCTCTGTATTCTAGAGTCCTGCAGCCTGAGTTCAAACCCCATTTTACCATATATTCAAGTGAATTCTTGACTCCCAAGAAGACCATCTTTCTTCGATATCATCTTTCTTCCAACTAAGAAGAATATAGAGAGAAGCATACGTAATTATGTATGTGTGTTAATTTAATACTTACAATGGGTCTATAAACCAGGTATTTTACCACATTTTTTTTTAACAGATAGATAAATTAACTCTCAGAGAGGTTAAGTAAATAAATTACCCAAGGAAACACAGCTAATAAGTAGCATTAATTGTTCTGACTCTAAGTCTGTTCTTTCTAATACATGGCACTGCCACTCATTTCATTCTTATTTGATCATCCCAACAACACTGTGAGATAAGCCCTTATTATCTACCTTTTTATAAACAATGGAACAGGTTAAACGACTTGCCTGAGTTCACCTGGTCACGAAGTATTGGAACTAGGGTTCTAGGGCAGGTCTGTCTGACTCAGAAGTTCATTTTCTATGATAATTCATTGTCACTGAAACATTCTTGTAATCAAACCGCCCATTATTTTGATATTTTTGCAGACTAAGACTTTATTCATTTTAACCTTTGCTATATGATTCTGCTTGTAGATAAATGAATCTCAGACACAAGCTGGACTATTTTATAGCCGTCATTGTTTTCCTCATCCTAATCCAAACGATTCTTGGAAAACATGAAAGACTAAGAAAGGCAATAGCCTAAGAAGATAATATTGCCACATAATATTTGGAAAGTTCTGTTTTGGAAATGAGTATCCACTATTTGAGATTTTTTTAAGTGGGTCTATTGAGCTATCCATTTAAATAATTGAAAATGCATATTTTATTTATTTATACATTTTCCTATTCTACCAAGAAATTATTTAAGGAGTCTTCAGTACTTCCTCTGTTAACAGATGATTTCTAGAATATATCTTCTTTCAAAAATGAAATTAATGATTTTAGAAGCAATTCTTGATTTAGAGAGTATATTATCCATGGCACTAATAGCAAACAGATGGCACACTCAAATTAGGTTTATCTGAGGTAGGTTTATTTGTAAAGCAACTAATTGAAGAGGCATGGGAAAGTGGGGGGAAACACAAGGACTAGAGTATAAATCTGAAGCTGTCACCACCCCTAGTCCTGAGTGTGTGAGGGAAGACAGAGGTTGCTAGAATTGGGAAGGACTGAGAATTGTGTAGGAAAGGCCACTCTGAGTAAGCAGTGGACATACCAGCCTAAGGTAATTGAGGAGGATGAGAACAAGAGAACTGCTAACCCTACAGTTCTATCCTCCTGCCTTTTAATCTTGTTTCAGTGCCTCAGAATGGCCTAAGCCAATTAGAAGTCAGAGAGCATGGGGACCCAGTGAGTTAGCTATGTAGGTCGTGTAGTCTTCTGGGGAAGAATGTAGGATAGAGAAGGGCAGAGAGCAGATCTGCAGTGTCAAATGGAAATATCCAATACAGAAATTAACACTCATATTAACTAATTATTTTATAACATCAATTAGGATACATGCATATGCTGCTACAGTATATCAAAACTTTAGAATAACAATAATTGTGCTTAATAATGGCTAATCATAAATATATAAATATTCATAATCTATCTCCTACTTAAAAAAACAAAGGGGTCCAGAGCAATTTTTTAGAAAACCCCGAGGACTTTGAGTTAGGACTCCTACATTTAAGTCATTCATTAAAGGTGTGATCTTGGGCAAATCAGTTAACCTCTCAATACTTCAGTTTCTGCTCTGCAAAATAGAAATACTATGTGCCCTACCTCTCTCATGGGGTTGTGGTGATAGTCTATTGGCTACAGTGTATGAGATAGTATTTTGAAAATATAAAATATTCTTTATTTTCAAGAAGAATGTGTCACATTGAATTAGGTCATCTGGCAAACATAATTTTTTTTAAAGATTTTATTTATTTATTTGACAGAGATAGAGACAGCCAGCGAGAGAGGGAACACAAGGAGGGGGAGTGAGAGAGGAAGAAGCAGGCTCATAGTGGAGGAGTCTGATGTGGGGCTCGATCCCATAACACCAGGATCACGCCCTGAGCTGAAGGCAGACGCTTAACTGCTGTGCCACCCAGGCGCCCCTGGCAAACATAATTTTAAGATCTGTTTTAGATTTTTCTTTCTTTTTCTTTATTTTTTTCAACAAGATAGAAAATTTATTATGCTCCTTAGAAAAAAGGCATCATGGATGAACAAGTAAACATTTTAATTGAGGGTTTCCATGAATAATAAATTATGTAAGCCCACATGTATTTATATCAGAATCATGATATTTTTTCAGATTTGTTTATTTGAGAGAGAGAAAGAAAGCATGAGCAGGAGGGGCAGAAGGAGAGGGAGAGAGAATCCCAAGAGCTTTTCAAACTCAACAGTCCTCCCAAAAAATCCAATTTAAAAGTAGGCAGGAGACATGAATAGACATTTTTCCAAAGAATACATATAAATGGCCAACAGACATATGAAAAGATGCTCAACATCACTGATTATTGGGGAAATACAAATCAAAACTATGAGATATCACCTCACACCTGCCAGAATGGCTAATATCAACAACACAAGAAACAACAGGTATTGGTGAGGATGTGGAGAAAGGGGACCCTCTTGCACTGTGGGTGGGAATGCAAACTGGTGCAGCCACTATGGAAAACAGTATGGAGGTTCCTCAAAAAGCTGAAAATAGAGCTACCCTTTGACTCAGCAATTGCACTACTAGGTATTTACCCAAAGGACACAAAAATACTAATTCAAAGGGATACATGCACCCCGATATTTATAGCGGTATTTGATTTTTGAAAAGGAAACTCATATTAAGAAATTATGTCTATACACTATTTAGATAAATATGAATGTACAATTTAGCTTAACCTGAATGTCCTGATTTCTAAGCACAACCAATTGTCTTCCTTCTGAATAACTGACAGTCATTTGTATGATAATAACCATGTAGTCACCTTACATATATGCCTAGTGTATTTCTACCAGAAAAGTGTAACAAGTGTACTTTGCCATTCTGAAAATTTCGATCCCATATTAGCAATTGTGCTTATTTAGATAAGAATAAAAAATACTCCAGAAACATGAAATAATTTACATAAGTTTTGAAACATGGGCTTAAATGTTAGTCCCGTTCCTGTTTTCATTCTGTACACTCTTCCGGGTTTATTGCCTACCCATGACTCTATCTATCAGCTATAAAGCAATAACTTCTGGGGCACCTGCATGGCTCAGTAGGTTAAGCATCTGATGCTTAATTTCAGCTCAGGTCATGACTTCAGTGTTCTGTGATCAAGCCCGGAGTCAGGCTCCATGTTGGGCATGAAACCTGCTTAAGATTCTCTCTCTCCCTCTGACCCTCCCCCCTTAAAAAAAAAAAAAAAGATCAGCAGCACTAACTTGATGTTTCAAATGTCTAGTAAACAGGTATGTTAAAAATTACATATTCAGTGAAAGAATGACTTGAAGAACAAAATTGTATAAGGATAATGTTCTACTTTTACCAGTCTATTTCTGGCCTCCCCAAGTGGCCATGATAAACTTGAAAATAATAGTTATTTTTGATATAGTAAGAGGAGTGTACTAAAAATGTACAAAAGAAATGGCTGGGTAACTAATAGTTATAGTGACATAGTTCTGACCTCATATAAGGTTTTCCAACAGAAAAAAAACTTTGCAAATAGCAGCAAATCTGTTATATTTTATTGTTTCTTTTCAGACTAACATCAGGGTTTTGTTCATAATTTTTTCATGTAACTATTCTTTAGCACTGTACTTTCTGCCTCAAGAGAATTAGATACTGAGGAAGATAAATGCCCTTTATTTTTTGCCAAGATGAAAGAATTCTCCACTAAATTTGTTCTATGCTAAAATAAGATAAGAATTAAAACACATAAATTTGCATTCTCAATATAAAAGCTTACATTTAAAAAATCAAATATGAGTTAGTCGTGTCTTTTAAGTCTAGAAACATTTAAAATTAGGGCTGCAGTTATGGGCACTCAAAAAAATAGACTTTATTCACTTCAAGTCACAATTCTTTTCACTTAGAAATTTCCTTTTCAGACCAAAATTTCTCTACCTACCGTTATGTTGAACTGATATAATTTTGGACTATTTGATTTAATGATGGAACTATATGAACATTATGTGAATTAATCTAATGTATTTTATTGGGTCCATTTTTCTCCAACCGTGTATTTTGTTAAAAGTAAAATGTGAAATCTATGTTCTTATTGTGTTTTTTTCTAACACACACACACACACAAAACAAAATCATAGTTTCACTTTACCCCAGAGGAAAGACTTTATAATGAGAAATACAGCAAAAATATTTTCAATAAGTTTCATACAGTGTAAAGGAGATGGAATTTCTTAAAGCCCAAGTATTTGTAACAAATTTGAAAAGAAAGAAACATGAAGAGAAATTCCTAGAAATTCTTGTTACCAGATTTACAGAATCTTGTAGAAGACTCTATGTTAACCCTGAGCATGAGGCCTTCTAACAGAAACTGTATTTTTTGTTATCACATGGCCCTGTGGAAAGGCAGTGACTAATAAGCCATAACACAGTCCAGCCAAGAGCCTATAACAGCACAAGTTACAAAGAGGTAAGTGAACATCAGCACTAAACTATAAGAAGGCCCCGGTTGGGGCAGGAGGGGTATTCTTCTTACCTGTGATATGTCATGGTTGAGAGGAATCCATACTATACGGCACACGCCGATGTGTTCAATTTCTTTTCCTTTCAATGCACTTTAAAAATTTTTAAATGGAGCTATAATTGGCATATGACATCACGTAAGTTTAAGGTGTCACACAACGTCTTGAACAACACATCGATTGATACACATACGTATATTGCAATATGATCACCACTGTAGCAGAGCTCACACCTGTATTACATCACATAATTCTCACTTATTTTGCATGGTGAGAACATTGCAGGTCTAGTCCCCTGGTAACTTTGAAGTATATAATACAGTCTCGTTGTGTGCTAATTTTGGGGACAAAGGAGCAAAGGTAAATCAAATTGAAGGATCAGTCCCAGATTACACAGCCAATATGGACCAATCCAGGAGCAGTTACATCTCCTGACAGCCTTTCTCTATCACTTCACCTATTTCTCTTCATAAGGTGTTTCTTGAGCAAAATGGCTGGAGCTGAGGTAGAAAAGAAGCCAAATCCCATCAAATAAAAAGTAGATGTATACCCAATTGTGTAAGCAGTTGATTGTGATTCTGATGTTAGCCTGAACATGAGGGCTGAGGCGTAGTTAGCCACAGAGGACATTTTGTAGTAAAAGTCTCATTTCTCGGCCTCATGTTTAAGTCTATTTTTTCCCAGTGTCTATCATAACTTCCCATGTCCTCTATTTTCATAAAGCACTATAAAAAGATAAATCCTATTACATAATGACAAAGCACAATGCAATTTTTCTAAGTCAAGATAGTAAATTTTGTGAAAAAATTCTGGCATTTGATTGCCTAGCTTGAAGTTTTAGCCCTAGCCGGAGTAAATGTGGGCAAGTTATTTAATCTCTCTGTGCCTCAGTTTCCCTAACTGCCAAATGAGGGTACTAGTAGTATCTTACTGGGTCATTGTGAGGAGTATAGATTAAAAATTCCTAAAACCAATGCATGGTACTTAGCGAACCCTATGTCTAAACGTTGATCATTATTGTTATTTTATTATGAAACTTTAATACAGGCATCCACCTTTAAATAAGAATATGGATGCATTTTTTTTCCTTGAGCTTTTATGGTATATCTAAAGCATATGAACAATATTTGTTAGCATTTTTAAGGTGTGCATTTATAACTCAGAAGTGGTAAATAGAAAGGAATACAGTGTAATGGCAGTTACAGTGTCCCAAGTCTGGTTTATGTTATAAATCCCAACACCTGTAGGCTTATTGAGGCAGGACAATTGCAGTATCACATTATTTGAAATAAGTTCACCTGGCTTGACATGAATCAGCTGATAATTCTGCTGTTGGTATGATAAGCCTCAGAATTTCTAATGCTTACCTTTTAAAAATTTTTCTATTTTAATTCCCACTATCCTGTCATAAATTCTTCCCCTTTTCAAAGCTAACAATATCTCACCCTCATCCTCTTATGCAATCTAATTTCTTTTTTTTTTAAGAGTTTATTTATTTATTTGAGAGAGAGAAAGAGCACAGAGGGAGAGCGAGAAGACTCCCCACTGAGCAGAGAGTCCAATGCAGGGCTCGATCCTAGGACCCCGAGATCATGACCTGAGCCAAAGGCAGACGCTTACCCAACTGAGCCACCCAGGTATCCCAAAATCTCATTTTTTATTCATACCTCTTTCAATCTGACTTTTGGCTCCCACGCTCTTCTAAGGCCCACAGTGCCTGAAGGGTGTTTCTTCACTCCTTGGATGAGTCCTATACCTAGTAAGGGAATGTAAAGAATGTAAATAAAACAGCCAGTACATCCTTGGATCAGCAAGAAGGTAGCCCAATACTCATGAGCTATCCCTCTCCACAAAAGAATCTCATGGATCGATGTGTTCATTCACTTGTTTATATATTCATTTAACAAACATTTACTGAAATCTAGTCCATGTCAGGTACTGCGTTGGGTACTCTCGCCTTGCCTTCCCAATAATACTATTTATCTATTAGCAATAATCATGCCTAGGATAATCCTCATTGGCTATGATACTGTGCAAAGCTGACAGTACTGTGTACTGTTATCTACTCCAATTTATACATGAAGAAGCTAAGATTCAGAGGTTTTAGGTAACTGCCCCAAGATGGTAAGTGTTAGACACATCTTACTGAGTTTTTCCATGGATAATAAGCCAGCCAGATAATATTCATACAAGAGTAGAGCAGGCCATCATTCACGCATTCATTCATACATGCATTTATTTGTATTAATGTTGTTCTGCAGAAGTTAATTGTATGCCCCGCCTTGTGCTAGGGATTAGGAGAAAGTCTGCTTTTAGGAAAAAGGCAGGATTACTCACCAGTGCTGATGCTTTATGTATGTTAACTCACCTAGTTCAAGAATGTGCTGGCCAAGTTTTGGTCCAGAAGATTAAATAAAATTGTTCTAGCAATCCGGCTCAAGTCTAATATCCTATACCATCTGAGCCTGATTGCTGAGGTTGTCATTCTTTTTGAATAATGCTCCTTGAATTATTGCAAGCCTTTGAAAAATTTTCAGAGTTCTAAAAAAGTTGACTTTGACAACTTTTGCTATTGTTCTCATTGGTCTTATTGAAGAGCAGAATTCTACGAGTCTTTACTCCATCATGCCAGAATTCCCTCCCTGTTATGGTTTTAAACTCACTTTTTATATTGCGTTTTTATCTCATTCTTTGTGATCAAGTTCATGTTATCCTTCAGTTGCTGTAACTGAGTCTTGGCTCTGATTTGCTTTGTAATAGTTCAGTATCTCCACTGCTGAGGCGATGCTACCCTGTTTAATCCATCTTCCTAGAAATCACATGGCTAAATCCCCGCATCGATTCCCACTCTTTGTTTAAAGACTATTTAGGGGCACCTGGCTGGCTCGGTCAGTAGAACATATGACTCTAAATCTCGGGGTTGTAAGTTCAAGACCCATGTTGCGTGTAGAGATTACTTAAAAAATCTAAAAATCTTTTTAAAAAAAATACTTCCCCAAAGTCTGCCAAGGTTCATTATTCATTTCAGTAGGATTTTCCAAGGCTATGTAGTTCAACTCATCTGACTTTAAGATTTACTGTATTATCGGGGCGCCTGGGTGGCACAGCGGTTAAGCGTCTGCCTTCGGCTCAGGGCGTGATCCCGGCGTTATGGGATCGAGGCCCACATCAGGCTCTTCCGCTATGAGCCTTCTTCTTCCTCTCCCACTCCCCCTGCTTGTGTTCCCTCTCTCGCTGGCTGTCTCTATCTCTGTCAAATAAATAAATAAAATCTTTAAAAAAAAAAAGATTTACTGTACTATCCTCTAGATCTCTTTCCTCACTGGCATTTTATCTTGACTCAGCTTTTCCTATAAAACACACTAGTATTGTTTTTTCTTCCCTTAGCAAGGATCATATTGAGGGATTTATACTTCCTGAATCGATTTCCTCTTCATCCATTTTCTGCTTCCTGTCTTTCTTCTTTTTCATACTGCTGAAACTATACATAAGTTATCACAAGCTCTTAGTCTCTAAATAGTTTATTTCCTCGTCTTCCATAATTTTAAACCTTATTTCACATTACTCATCTATTTCATTCTCTTAAAGTTTCTCCCAGGTTTGCAAAACTCTTCTAGTGCTTGGCTCTCTACGTGCTTTGTGAGAGCTCCCTTTCCCATGCGCTGTAGTCTACACTCCCCACAAACAACTCAGCATCCCTGGAGCATCTATGACCTTAATCAGCTCTGATAAAAGAACTGCTTAAATCAGGTTGGAGGGCAGGTGGCCACTTTCCTGCGATTTGCTCACCTGCTTCAATGGTTTGGATCCTGAAATTCTTCTCTATCTCTCAATGCAAATTGCATTCCTTACCAACCGCCTTATGTCTAATTTGAACCCTATGTTGTTATTGAAAAAAATTGTTATTTTATATAGTGACCATAACTCTGCCTGGAGTCACTGTCTAGTCAGGGGGGCTGAACATGGACTCCTTTTTTAAAAATGTTAACTTACTATCCTTATAAAGCCTCCTTCCAGGCCAGGCAAGAGTACCTCCTATTTTCCCTTCCTTTCTTTCTTTCTTTCTTTCTTTCTTTCTTTCTTTCTTTCTTTCTTTCTATTAAGTAAACTATATGCACAACATGGGGCTTGAACTTACGACCCCTGATATCAAGAGTTGCAGGCTTGACCAAATGAGCCAGCTAGGCGCCCTGTCTACTCCTGCTCAAACTTTGTGAGCTACTACACATAGCAGTGTGTGCGGACGATGTGGATTTCAGCCTCCGTTTTGCTGGGAACCATACCCATCTCTTCCTTCTCTCTCCTTTTCTTCCATTCTTCTGACACTCTTTTCCCTCTTCTGTCTTCCCTCAGACCCCTTCATCACTCACATATCTAGCGTAAGCATAACTTTACCTATTCTCCTCCTTGGTTGGTATTCGGATTCTCCTCATTTTTCATGACTACGAATTGCTTTAAGTTTTACTTTCTTTGTTGCTTGCTCTTAAAACAGTACCTGACCCAGTAATGTTATTCAGTAATATCAATTTCTATTATTATTTTACATCTACCCATTCCAAACCCTGGGAAGATCCAAGATCTAAGATTTTCTCTGGCATTAATTGCCTGTGCTGTGTAGCCTAGCTCAAGTCATTTCTTCCTCTTTAACTAAAATGTGTGTGTGTTGGGGATGGGGAATACAATGTCTAAAACTATTTACTGGCATGTGGGGATGCCATGTAAATTCCTACTACAGATTTTTGGGTCTTTTTTTTTTTTTTTTGAGAGAGAGAGAGAACGCGTGTGCATGAGTGGGGGGTGGGGGCAGAGAGGGACAGAAGGAGAGGAAGAGAGAGAGAATCTCAAGCAGGCTTCCTGCCCAGTGTGAAACCCAAGGCGGGGCTCGATCTCACAACCCTGAGATCGTGACCTGAGCCACAATCAGGAGTCAGATACGTAACTGACTGAGCCACCCAGGCACCCCTTTTCTGGTCTTGTTGTGCTCATCTTTGCCTTCTGACCTTGATTTTCTGTTCAATACACAGAGATTACCTCTTTCGTGTGTCTTCCTTATCCAGTGCAACGCATAATATTGTTTTCATTTGGTCTCTTAAAAAGGTTCCACCCATGTAGTCCCTTGCGTGGTTGACCCTTTTTGGCATGCCTGTGCCCCAATTTAATCAGGTGCCTTGAGGACCCAGTCTACTTTATGAGCTAAGTGCACACAAGCATATACGCAGATATACATATTCATGCTCGCACGCCCATGAATGAAAAACTCTCCTTAACTGCAGAATAATTAGTCAGAATCTAAGACCCTATAGCAAGTTAAATCAGAAGACCAAACAAAGCACAAATTTACAACTGTATCATAAAAAACTTTGCACGTTCATAGAAAATTCTGCCAGCCCGAGGACTGTTCAATTAGACTCTTCGGGGGTAGAATTTATTCTAAATAAAACCTCACCTCCATGCTGTGCCATTTCTACATAAGAATTGGAGAGAACTATGCAGATCCCACACCTGTTGAGTTATACAGAGAACCTGCAGGAAACCAAGAGTGCAAGTGCATGTGATTAAGTACAAAAGATTAGAATAAAAGCCTTAGGTGGCTATGGTTTCTGCTGTTCTTTTAACTCTCCATGCTCTTGAACATCATCTATCATTAGTGGGCAAAAATCACATAATAACAAATTACTAGCCTTATGCTGAAAGTTCTTAGACAATGCAGATGATGTGAACATCTACGGCTATTCTGAGCACACAAAATGATTAAGCCAAACAGAAAGGTTATCACGTTGCGCTTGTGAGTTTTGGTAACTCGTGGCCTTGTGTTACGCATGTCTGCGATTCTGGAGAGCAGATTTGGGTGCAGCTTGGTGGCAGCTCCTGCAGGGGCTAATCAGGAGAGCTGCTGTGACTAAAACTGAAGTGGAAGTTGCAGCTGCTTGGGAGATGATTTTCATTAAAGCTGCCTGCCAGTGTCAACACGGAGTCCAGACTGGATTTTAGAAACAAAATGTGACACTTGCAAGGCACTGGGGCAGAGTATTCAGAATTTTCTCAGGGTGGCATTGCATCTTTTTATCTAGAATGGAAATAAAATGTTTAAGCAGTTATTGATGTAGACTCCACCCTATAACATAATGGTTAAGTGTGAACATTTCCATTATATCCTTCTATCTAATAATTCTAATATATATGCAGATTTTGCCATTAAATATAGATAGATGTCTTCAGCATTTGAACATGAATTACAGCAATGGACAGATTAGAGTATAATCCTCAGTTGTGTTAAAGTAATGAAATTGTGAGTAATGAACTACATGTATAAATATTGGTAAAAATTTGTCATTTATTCAAAGGTCAATCTTAAGTTTATATATCACTGTACTTTTTTCCTTGGTTTAAAAAAAGTAACTCTATTTATAGAATTCTTTCTAGTAAGTTAATAGATGCATAGAAAAAAAAAACACGACTTTCAGGAAACCTCTAATAGATAGCAGAATTTCTTTGGCCATTAAGATATTTAAAGGCATTTATTAAATCATATTATCTTGGTTATTTTAGTGTTAGTGTACAGATTTTGGATGATAAGATGATATCTATAAAGTGATATAATTCTTTATTAAAATAAAGGTAGTGCTTAGAAGCTAGGTTGGCAACATAAAGACAGGAAGTATTATTTTCTAAGGGAAATAAAATGATGGATGATGAGTCACAGAAATGCTGTATTGTGGGGCGCCTGCGTGGCTAAGTTGGAAGAGCGTGCAACTCTTGATCTTGGGGTCATGAGTTGGAGCCCCACATTGGGTGTAGAGATTACTCTAAAAAATAAATAAATAAACTCAAAAAAAAGAGTTCTATATTATAATATTATAATAAAGGTATTTGGCTTCAGGTTTAAAAACTTCCCCTTCCCTCCATTGCTTTACACCAACAAATATATTATTTCTTTAGTCGCATGCATATTATATTTGATTTTTTAAATAAGCTAAATTTATTTGAGAAGTAGTGAAAAAATATCTTAGTCCAAGACTCTTTCATGCCATCCTACTTCCAAGCACCTTCCTAGCCTATCGGATATTCCTCTTCTGCCTTTGAGAGTCGCTATTAGGATTCCACAACGAAGCCACATCTTTGACATACACCTTGTGCTCAATAAGTATTAGTTTACTACGTGAATTTTTCTAGTTTCCACTACCTCAACCTATGATCCTTATTAGGCTGTGTTCCAAAATACAGAAAATCTGAATATTTGGAAGATTTTGCAGCAACGCCAGATAAGAAACACACCTATAAATTTATAATTACTGGCCAGAAAAATTTAGATTGTTAAAAGCATATATTTGTATCTTTTTAGACGAGTGCAATAAAATGTGTCTTATTTTAGTCACTGGGGTCTAAACTGGTTTTTTTTTTCTTCATAACCAAAAGGAAAAATGAAATCAAACCACAGAATCCCTAAAAAGAAGAGTTAGTTTTTAGATACCTTTCAAATTGCCATTAACTGGCACTAGCTAAGGACATTACTATCTTAGAACATATGAGCCCAAGTTCTTCAAACACGGATATGTACTGGTATGAAAATCTCTCAAGGTAATATAAATCCTAGGGGAGGCATAAATTTACTAAGGAAGAAAAGAAAAAAATGGTACCGCTTGATAAGACGAAGCTGCCAAAAAGCAATAGAACTTGCCTATTCCCATTCACAAGATTGACACCTGTGCTTGCAGGTGCCAAATGATAAGTTCTTCATGTGTATGTGTCATTTGAATGTGTGTGCATAACAAGTGAATATAAACACGAGTTTTTTAATTAAATTACTAAGTCCCTACAGAATGCTAGTCATTATATCAGCTCTCCCACTTCGATCTGAGAATAATTCCTGTAGGCTTAATAATACTCGCTACATGGTAACTGCTCCCAAATTATCAGTTGTTCTTTTCAGTTCCATGCACCCACTTCTGTTATCTAGACCAGGGTTTTCTAATTCAGTATCCTACCCTTGTTTGCCCTTCTAATGAGCACATTTACTCCCGATTTTATTCCGCNTCTTTCCCTTCATAACATGCTGGGTTCACTATTGGTGCATAATTGTACAATCTGAAAGAGAATTTTGAAATAAGTTTTCATATGTTAAAATCTCTCCCTTCTCACCCTGAGACTAAGGCAGTGAGTAATGTGAAAATGTCAGACACTATGACAGGGTTGGCTCCTGCATTATCTCCCCAAATGTACCTGGTATGTAGCTGTATTTTCTGCACATCCTGGCTATGTATGAAAATCTACACTTACAATTAATGTCCTTATATAGAGTTTCTGTATGCATCATATATATGTGATGGTGAATAGACTTTTCATACCTACACTTTAATTATATTTTGGACTGTATGAAAAAAGTCCTTGCCTAACATGATGAACTTGTGTGAATTTTATAGAAATTTTAATTGGAAATCTTTTATTCCTTTTATTTAAGAATTCCTGTATTTAAGGGGCGCCTGGGTGGTGCAATCATTAAGCGTCCGGCTCAGGGCATGATCCTGGCGTTCTGGGATCGAGCCCCACATCAGGCTCCTCCGCTAGGAGCCTGCTTCTTCCTCTCCCACTCCCCCTGCTTGTGTTCCCTCTCTCGCTGGCTGTCTCTCTCTGTCAAATAAATAAATAAAAACCTTAAAAAAAAAAAAAGAATCCTGTATTTA
Source organism: Ursus maritimus (assembly GCF_017311325.1). Taxonomy (NCBI): domain Eukaryota; kingdom Metazoa; phylum Chordata; class Mammalia; order Carnivora; family Ursidae; genus Ursus; species Ursus maritimus. The sequence continues at coordinate 16,742,870 of NW_024426230.1, forward strand.
AGAATCTTTTTTTCTTTGCTTGCTTTGTTTCTTAAATTCCACATATGAGTGAAATCATATGGTATTTGTCTTTCTCTGGTAATTCTATTTTTAATTTTTTGAGGAATCTCCCTACTGATTTCCACAGTGGCTTGCACTAATTTGCCTTCCTATCAACAATGTACGAGATTTCCGTTATCTCCACATCCTCACCAACACTTCTTATTTCTTGCCTTTTTGATTCTAGCTATTCTGACGTGTGTGAGGTGATATCTCGTTGCAGTTTTGATTCGTATTTCCCTGCTGATTCATGATGTTCGTGAGCATCTTTTCATGTGTCTGTTGGCCATTTATATGTCTTCTTTGGAAAAATGTCTATTCAGGCACTCTGCCCACTTTTTATCAATTATTTGTTTTGGGCTCTTCAGTCATATACGTTTCTTATATATTTTGGATATTACCTCCTTATCAGATGTATCATTTGCAAATATCATCTCCCACTTGGTAGGTTGCCTTGCTTTGTTGATGGGTTCCTTCACTATGCAAAAGCTTTTTATTTTGATGGAGTCCCAGTAGTTTATTTTTGCATGGGTTTCCTTTGCCTGAGGAGACATATCTAGAAAAATGTTTCTATGGCCAATGTCAAAGATATTACTGCCTATGTCTTCTTCTAGGAGTTTTATGGTTTCAGATCTCACATTTACATCTTTAATCCATTGGGAGTTTATTTTTTTATATAGTGTAAGAAAGTGATCCAGTTTCATTCTTTTGCATGTAGCTGTCCATTTTTTTTTTTAACATTGTTTGGTCTTTTTCCCATTGTATATTTTGCCCCCTTTGTCATAGATTAATTGATCATATAAGTGTGGGTTTATTTCTGGGCTCTATATTCTGTTTCATTAATCTATGTGTCTATTTTTGTGCCAACACCATACTGTTTTGACTTACTTTATAGTAAAAAACTTTGTTGTATATCTGGAAATCTGGGATTATGATACCTCCAGCTTTGTCCTCCTTTTCAAAGACAAGATCGTTTTGGCTACTTGGAGTATTTTGTGTTTCATGTAAATTTAGTAGTGTTAGTTCTAGTTCTATGAAAAATGTTGTGGGTGTTCTGATAGGGGTTGCATTAAATCTGTAGGTTGCTTTGGATGGTATAGACATATTAACAATGCTGGTTCTCCCAATCCATGAGCATGGAGTATCTTTCCATGTGTTTGTGTCATCTCCAATTTCTTCGATCAGTGTTGTATAGTTTTGGAGTATAGTTCGGAGTACAGGTCTTTTACCTTCTTGGCTAAGTTTATTCTTAGATATTTTATTCTTTTTGGTGCAATTGTAAATAGGATGTTTTCTCAATTGATTTTTCTGCTGCTTCATTTTTAGTGTATAGACAGGCAACAGATTACTGAATATTAATTTTATCCCATTTGTATAGTTTTTAATGATCAAAAGTTATTGGTTATTATTTAAATCATTAAGTTATTATGTACATTAAAATATGTTATATTTAGAAAGATTGTTTTCAGTGAGATCCCCTAAGTACACATTAATATATCTTGTTCTATACCTCAAAACTCATAATAGAAACAAATAACAGTCACATATAAACTTCAAAATTCAAATTTTCTGCTGATTTATATGCTGACCTATTATTTAAAAGAAAACCAGTAGCTCCAATATATTTTTCTACAAACATCTTGGTAGAAGTTTTAATAGTCAATAAATATATGAAAAGTGAATATCAAGAAGAGATGGAGGAGAAGGGAAAGTCATTAAATAATATAATGATACATATTTGGCAGTAAGATAAATTTAAAAATTTTCCATTTATATATACCTATATTCTGTTAATAACACTAACTTGTGTACATATGGAACAGCTGGAAAAAATTCTGCTGGCATAATATTCAAACTTCAGAAACAAATTGCAGACCAGGTGACTAGCAGTAATTTTCAGTACATTTGAGCTTTAATATATGAAAAGTCTCCCTGGAACTTTATACCACTAATTATGATAGAGAAGAATTCTTGACTTCATATGTCAGCAAACGTATGTTAAAAATGACTAATACTGCAAATATGCAATAATAACCCCCATATTACTCCCTCCCTTCCTTTTTCTCTCTCTCTCTCACACACACACACAATCATTATGCTGTGAAGATTTTTTAAAGTCTAACCATTTTTATCTTAGACATAACAATTTTTTCAATAATAAAATTGTGGTAGTAAGACAATTATCATCTTACTGATATTAAGGCAACAAAGGTTTAAGTAAAATTAAAATATCAACCCTCTGTACCCTAAAGGAATAGACAATTCTTGGGATATTCACCAAATTGCTCAATTTAGTAAAAATAATGGTGTAGTGAATTTTATGTAGTATTATAGATATTGCTATATAGATTATAAGGAAAACCTTCACAAGTAGAGTGGTGGAGAAATAAGATAAAGGGAAAAAAGGAAATTAGCTAAAATATAAAAGCATGTACAGTAAATCAAATATATGTAGCTAAGAAGGTCAGTAAACACCATACAGTGGAAGAAAATGGTATTTTCAGACAATGCATGGATTTAAATTCAGGAAATCTATTTTATTTTGTTTTAATTCCAGTATAGTTGACATACAGTGCTGTATTAGTTTCAGGTGTACAATATGGTGATTCAATGCTTCCATAAATGACCCTGTGTTCATCAGGACAAGTGCACTCCTTAATCTCCATCACCTATTTCACCCATCCCCGCCCCCACCACCATCCCTGGTAACCATCAGACTGTTCTCTATAGTTAAGAGTCAGGAAATCTAGGTTACAATTTTAGTTCCTGAGAGGGCCAATTCTAGAATGGTTGAAAAATAACCTCCAAAAATCCACTCCTCCATAAAAGCAATGAAAACAGTTGAAAACATTTCAAAATCAACACATTTTGAAACCAACCTTTTCAGAACTTTGGAAATCAACTAAAGACCTGTGACAATCTAAAGTGTGTTTGTTTACTCAAGAAAAATGGCTGAATCTCAGTAAGAGCAGCAAGCTTCTATCTCTTCTACCTTTAGCTCATTCCCCATCTCCCCTGCTCTGCAGTAGCCTTAAAAACTAACAGCATGGTACCTACAAATGTTATGAAAAACCAGCCATTTGGAAGCTACTGGATAAGACAAAATGGGATTGTAGCTTCCCCCAAGTCCCAGAGAATTGTCACTATTCGATCTGACCTGTCTGGCAGCTACTTAAAAGCTCCATTCTCAAGGGATGCCTTTATTTGATCTGATTCAGGGCCTGCTCTGTGAAAACCACTCTATCCTCAGGACATTTACCAAAAACAATTAGTAGTAATTGTTTGTCTTCATAGCTGCCTGGGTAGCATTACCAGTTAGGGCTAATAAGAGGCTGATCAAAAAACATTAAAGGATGGGGTGCCTGAGTGGCTCAGTAGCTTAAGCAGCCAGCTCTTGATTTCAGCTCAGGTCGTGATCTCAGGGTCCTGGGATTGAGCCCTACATCAGACCCTGTGCTCAGAGGCGAGTCTGCTTGCGGAGTCTCTCTCTTCCTTTCCCTCTGTCCCTCCCCCTGTTTGAGCTTGCTCTCTCTCTCTCTCTCTCAAATAAATAAATAAATAAATAAATAAATAAATCATATATATGCAAAAACTGGGAAATGATGTGCGCATAGGGGCTTAAAAATGCCAACATATTCCTGGGAATCTAGAAAGTCACAGTCACGTGCTGGTTTGTGAACATACTAAGGAAAGACCTGCGAAGGTCCTAATCTCTGACCACTAAAGAGTGCGCACAAGCAAAGAGTGACTACCAAGGCAGACTTGTCAACTTCTTGCCAGAGCATTTAAGGAATACCCCAGTACAAGCATAGCACTCCTCAGCAATGTCTGGGAGATTTACTGGTCCAAAGCATTGAAGGAAATCTCTTTTCAATCATTAGCTACCACTAACTGAAGCAAGGAGAGACTTCAGTAGCACATATGACAAAGAATACATACTCTCCAGGCTATGTTCAGCAAAGTAACCAAATAAATAGCAATAATAACAAACCCCAGGGAAGAGAGAAAAATATGATTTCCAGAGTTGGAACACTGTACTATTTAAAATGTCCATTTTTCCAACAACGAAATATATGACATGTGCAAAGAGAAGAATCAGGAAAGTATGAACCATGCACAGGAATAAAAGCAGTCAATAGATAATGTCCCTAAGAAATCCTAGATTTTGTACTTACTAAACAAAGACATTAAATCAGCCATTTTAAATATGGTCAAAGAACTAAAAGAAATCTTGCATGAAGAACAGAAGGAAAGTATGAGAAAGATGTCTTACCAATAGAAGATATCAATAAAAAGAAATTATAAAAAAAGAATCAAGTAGAAATTCTGACGTTGAAAGTGCAATAACTGAAATAAAAAATTCTCTAGAGTAATAACAGCAGAAGTGAGCAGGCAGCATAAATCAATTTGAATACAGATCCACTGTGATTATCCCATTTAAGAAGCTGGAGAACAAGAATGGAGAAAAATGAACAGAGCCTCAGAGACCTGTGGGTAGGCTTCAGCCTACCAACATGCATATAATGGAAGATCCTTGAAGAGAAGAGAGAGAAGGACTATTTGAAGGAATACTGGCTGAAAACTTCGCAAATTTAATGAAAAACATGAATCTGCACATCTAAGATTAGTAAACTCCAAATAAGATACACTCGAAGAGATAAACATGTAAATATATCATAATCAAACATTTGCCAGACAAGTACAAAGAGAGAACTTCGAAAGTAGAAAAAAAAAAAAAAGTCACTCATCACATACAAAGGATCTTCAATAATATTGACAACTGATTTTTCAGAAACCATAAAGGGTAGAAAGCAGTATGATGATGTACTCAAAGTGCTGAAAGAAAACATACTGACAGTCCAAGAATCCTACATTCTGAAAAACCGTATCTTACAAATTAAGGAGAAATTAAGAATTCCAAGATAAAAACTGAGAATTTGTTGCTAGCAGAAATGCCCTGGAAGGGAATTTTTCAGGCTAAAATGAAAGGAAACTTGGGGGGCCTGGGTGGCTCAGGTCATGATCCCAAGATCCCAGGATCGAGTCCTGAATGGAGCCCTGCATTGAGCCCCGGCATCAGGCTCCCTGCACATGAGAGAATCTGCTTCTCACTCTTCCTCTGCTCCCTGACCAACTCCACTACTCATGCCCTTAAATAGATAGGTAAAATCTTAAAAAAAAAAAAAAAAGGAAACTAGATATTATCTTGAATCCATACAAAAAAATTAAGTGCACTGGTAAAGGTAATTATATAGAAAAACATAAGAGAGGGTGTAAAATGTAGCTTTCCTTTGTAACTCTTTTACTCTACTCTCTTATTTAAAATACAACTGCATAAAGCAATATTTTAAAAACTGCATTGATGGGGCTATAACGCACAAAGATGTAATTTGTGTGCAAAGCATTGTACAAAGAAAGAGGAGAGATAGAGTTATTTGAAACAAATTTTAATATATCATTGAAATTAACTGGATATTAATCTGATTTAAATTGTCTGAAATTAAGATGTAAATTGTAATCTCAGGGCAACTACTAAGAAAATAACTCAAAAATATATAGTAAAAGAAACAGCTACAGATTTAAAATATAAAACATGAAAATGAGACAATTTAAACAATCAGATCATTAAAATCTGAATTTAAAAATCAACCATAATTAACAACCTTCTGAAATAATCACTTTACTATATCGGTGTCTACTTTTCTAATCTTAAAAAAAAGGTCCACTTATATTTGTAAACATAAATGTGTTTTAATTTAACATGATATTGTAAACCTTTTTTGGTCTCAGGTTTGGATTTGAAGTGTGTGGTGGGAAATTTTTAAATATGTTTTCTGTATATTGTAGAATGTATACGTACACACACGTAAACAGTCATTTTACGTGTTACATATGATTAAAATATAATGAAATGGATTCCTGATGTGTTCATGTATGTTAAACACATGAAACATTTTTAAATCATTGCTAGTGATTTCATAATCAAGCACAGAAAGTTGAAATCAAATCCAGAGTTCTAAGTATTTGCACTGACGTGATTTAAAGAGCTACCAACAATATACACGATAATACGTATCCTTTTTCCAAGTGATTTTTATTAATCTGAAAGCAATTTAAAGAATTCTTTAACCACAAAGTCTTATAACGTGAATTAATAAGCAAGAGCTGACATAATTTAAAATAAATTAAGTGCCCATTCAAATACTTTTGGTCTGTGGGCACATGCAAATTTGCTTGGAGAAGTTATTCTCTCAGCATTCCCTTCACATGGGGATTTGTGTGATGTTTGTTTTCACTAAGAAGGAGAAAATGGAAAAGCTATTTCAAGAACCAGATTTGATTGCTTTGAAAACAAACAAACAAAAAGTGCTTTTTCTTTTTGTAGCTTTGGGCTAATTGCTCTTCCCTTCAAATCTCTGTTTTCTTGTTGTTGTTGCTGTTTCCCCTTTATCTATTTTCAAGGTAGATTTAATGGCTTATGGGAAAAACTTGTTTAATTTACTTCCTCCCTTTGAAAGAGGTTTTCTTCCCTATCTTTTCTTTCCTTACTCTCTGAAGTCTGATTTTAGTCTTAGCATGTTAAGGAATTAATAATGCATGTGACTGATTTTTTTTCTGATATTTTTTCAACTTGTGCTTAATGATCTGATCCCAGAAATGACATATCCTCATTTCAATTCTGCCTCTGAGAAAAACTATATTATCTCCAGAGAGCCATGATATAACCTTGTACATTTGTTATCTATTGCCTCGATTATACCATAGGAAGAGAGGAAAGCCCATTTTAAATAAAAACACTTTTGAGTTAAAAAAAAATGTGTTAAGGAATTTACATAATTAATTGTAATGATATGAAAATACAGCATGGGTATATTCATACCCACAGTTCTTGGTGACTAACTTTAAGACCAATACTTCCTTTTTTTTTTTTTTAAAGATTTTATTTATTTGACAGAGATAGAGACAGCCAGCGAGAGAGGGAACACAAGCAGGGGGAGTGGGAGAGGAAGAAGCAGGCTCATAGTGGAACAGCCTGATGTGGGGCTCGATCCCATAACGCCGGGATCACGCCCTGAGCCGAAGGCAGATGCTTAACCGCTGTGCCACCCAGGCGCCCCCAATACTTCCTTTTGAAATATCTATATCCAAGTGATTTCTTATGTGTTATTTATATATATAAAAATAACGGCTAGTGTTAAGGAACACTTACTATCACCAGACACTATACTATGCTCTTGGTATATGTTGATTCCTTTAATATTTGTAACAATCTATTAGATAGATAGTATTATTACTGCATTTTACAGTAGAAAATACTGAAGTAAGGGACTGGTTAAATAATGTGTCCCAGGATTTGACTCCAATCTTGTGGTAGAGCCTGGGATTTTAACCTCTATCTATTGTTACCTATTGTTATCAATGAAAGAATTGCATTTAGTATCAAAAATAGATAATGTTTTCTAGTGAACGAAAGATAGACACATATGTGGTATTATAAATAACAGTAAACATCGGAAACCGGGGATGTACTGTATGGTGACTAACATAATATAATAAAAAATCATTAAAAAAAATAATAATAAATAAATAAATAACAGTAAAGATATAGACGTTTACTAGAATAATAAAATTTAGTGGATGTCAGAATTCCTCCAATGATTAAAACTCTATTCACCATAAAATAGTAAGTTGAAGCAAGATTTTAAGTAGAAATTTGCCAAACATACTCTTGAGGCTGGTTTTTCTAAAACTAGATGCCAGATATCTAAATCTGAAGTTTTAAAAGTATTTTCTTGCTGATTCAACAAAGTGCAAGGTAATCTTAAACAAAAAGTAATGCTTTTAAGTCCTCAAAAATGGGCTAGTAGTATTGACTTTTATATTTTTATGAAAGAATGAAAATTATAGTTCTCTCAGATATATAGTAAATTAATAGTTGTGGTTGGGTCAGAGAGCTTTGTGACTAAAGCATTTAATTTATGGATTTAGGATAAATTTATAATTTCCCTAGTCTGTTCAAATGAAAACAACAAGAAGCAGGGGTACCTGGGTGGCTCAGTGGTTAAGCGTCTGCCTTTGGCTCAGGGCGTGATCCCGGCGTTCTGGGATCGAGCCCCACATCAGGCTCTTCTGCTGTGAGCCTGCTTCTTCCTCTCCCACTCCCCCTGCTTGTGTTCCCTCTCTCGCTGGCTTTCTCTCTGTCAAATGAATAAATAAAATCTTTAAAAAAAAAAAAGAAAACAACAAGAAGCAAAATCATATATATTTGAGCCCATCTTAGCATTAATTTTAAACATAATTTTACATTATACACTTATTTTATGCGAGGCACTCTTCTATGTGTTCCATAAATATTACTTCATCTTTCTACCAATTTTGTGCAGTGGCATAGTCCTCTACATTAAAAAAATTTTTTTTAAGATTTTATTTATTTTTGTGCATGTGTTTGCAAGACAGAGAGAGAGAATGAGCTGGGGGGCGGGGCAGAGGGAGAAGCAGACTTCCCGCTGAGCAGGGAGCCCAAGGTGGGACTAGATCCCTGAACCCTGGGATCATAACCTGGGCCAAAGGCACTTAACTGCTGAGCCACTCAGGTGCCCCTGTCATCTACAATTTATAGATGAAGAAACTCAGAGAGATTAAACAGCTTGCCCAATGAGGCAAACACAGCTAAAATGTGGCAGACACAGGAAAAAAGACTCAAGATCTGCTTCCTAAATTTCTGATCATATCCATTATCCTATATTGTGTATCTTGGGCTTTTAAAATTGTCATAAGTTACCATTCTTTCTCTCTCTCACACATACACAAAATAAAACAATCCAAATCTCTAAACAGGTGCCACATTTTATTGACAGATCTATTATCCAGGGGCATTATTAGACGGCTGACTTGATATAAGGTTGATGGAAAAGTTATATGAATAATTTGTAGAAGCAGTCAACCTACAAGTAAGTTTGAATTACTTACTTATTAAGTTATACTCCTAGAATCATCATACATATATTTTGAGTATTAAGATTTTTTATTTCTGGGGTGCCTGGGTGGCTCAGTCGGTTGACTGTTTGCCTTGCGCTCAGGTCATGACTCTTTGGCTAAAGTCATCATCTTGGGGTCCTGGGATAGAGCCCTGCGTCAGGCTCTCTGCTCAGCGGGGAGCTTGCTTCTCCTTCTCCCTCTGCCTGCCTCTTCCACTTCTTGCGCTCGCTCTCTCTCCGTCAAAAAATAAATTAAATCTTTTTAAAAAATTTTAAAAAGATTTCTATTTCTAAAATTATTTTCAGTAGCTTTCTTTGCATCAATTGGTAATGATGTTTTAAGTCACGGTTAATAATTGAGAAGCATTTATTCTTTTTCAAACAGTTGGATAAATGTAATTTTGAATTAAAAACTTGTGAATTTGAAACAAATACATGTTCTCATCTTTCACCATGCACCACTCCGAGTACGTAATCACTGGGCACTTCAGACTGGACATCAAGGAAAGAGAATGACCCTACATTCAAGTGCCTACCACTGATCTTTCTTTTTCCTGTGTATTTAGGTCCGCGTTATAACACTTAAAAACAAATTTACACATAAAGATATACATGATGATCAACCATTTATTGTGCCTATGAGAGACCAAGAACTAACATTTTTATAACATTTCATAACCACAAGTTACTTTCATACACTTTATTCAAGAACCTTAAGTTACCTACACAAGAACTTATTTTTGCCCATATTTTTGAATAAAGATCAAAGGATTGATATTCATAGAGCACTGTGATTTTTTTTTTTTAAAGATTTTATTTATTTATGTGACAGAGAGACAGCCAGCGAGAGAGGGAACACAGCAGGGGGAGTGGGAGAGGAAGAAGCAGGCTCCCAGCAGAGGAGCCCGATGTGGGACTCGATCCCGGTACGCCGGGATCACGCCCTGAGCCGAAGGCAGACGCCTTAACGACTGCGCTACCCAGGCGCCCCGAGCACTGTGATTTTTGATCATTAACTGAGTAACTTTAAGAAAATAATAACACTTCTGCACCTCAGTTTTTTTACCTTCAGAACAGGGCTGGTAATACACACTTTTCTTACTTCAAGGCTTTCTACTAATACCAAGATAAGACAGGCAAAAAGAAACCGCATACTGCAAAGAGCTTTTCCTTGTCTCAGTTTTCCCATATAAACAACATGAGCCAATGTGAAGTTCCTAGAGCATCACAGAAATTTTTTCTGTAACAAGAAGTCTATTATATAAATGTAAAATGTTATTGGCTGCTCATGAACACATTCGCAACCTAGTTTAGCAAGACTTTAAGTTATAATTTATGCAGTGTTCATGTTTTTCTTTCTCTCAACATTTATATTGTAGGATTAAAATTCTAAGACATTCTACTTCTGTTGCTTGGACTTGGATTCATCCAAGGTTAAGTCTGTAATGCATTTCTGTTCCCCTTCTTACTCTTAACAGGGATTAAGAGACTTGCCAGACCTGGGTTTTAAGAAGAAGCGTAATTAAACAATAGCAGAGTACTTATTTTTAAGGAAAGGTAGTTTCATGCTGTTCAGATAGACAAACTCTGCCATGGAAAGCCTAAAGTGTTAGTCCAAAAATGGGATGATAACCAGTATGCCTGGTGTTATAGAAAGAACTGATACCTCACTTTAAATATATTACTAGCAAGCTAATTTTTTATAGCTCTGATCATTGAAACCCCTTTGAAGACGCTATTTCATTAGACCATAACCCCGTTAAAATGTAACCAAAGGCTTGGGTCATCATTTACTACAAATGGTTTTAATCAAAGAAAAATGCTCAGAGGAACAGAGGTGGCCAGTATTTTGTGTAATGCAATAGCTCCCCCATCTTACAGACTAAAGAATATAAACTAGAATTCTTTCGATATATAATATTCACGGTGTCTATATTGTATTTCTCAATTCTATTTTCTTTCCTTAACTCTTGCAAAGAAGAGAAACCTTATCCCTAATGTACCTGTCCCCAAAGTATCCATTATTTCTACATGATCTTCTCAGAACATAAAACCCTACAGGCAACTGCAAGTATCTCACTGACTGGGATACTTAAAAATTATCTTGCAAAGTTAAATAAATACCATGGATATCCTACGCTTTTTCACATGTTCTGAGAAAATGAAATTTTCATTTATTTGCTGTATGCTTTAAAAATGATATTCTTGGGTATCTGGGTGGCTCAGTCAGTTGAACGACCAACTCTTGATTTCGGCTCAGGTCATGATCTCAGGGTGATGAGATGAGCCCCTGTTGGGCTCTGTGCTCAGCAGAGAGTCTGCTTGGGATCTCTCTCCTCTCCCTCTGCCCCTCCCCCCACTCATGATGGCTCTCCCCCCCCTTTCAAATAAATAAATAAATAAATAAATAAAATCTTTAAAAAAATAAAAATGATATTCTTACTCATGGTCTTTTTTCCGCTTATATTCTGATCACTTAGTAACACTATTCAACAACTATCTCTCCAAATTAGTTTGACTCAATACTTAAATATTAAGCATTTTCAGTCTTGCAAAATAGCTAAAGAAAATACGAAACAAATTAACTCACATCTTCTTAATAGTGATTACACGAGTAATTCAATTAAAATCCTAAAAATTGGGGCACCTGGGTGGCTCAGTCGGTTAAGCATCTGCCTTCTGTTCAGGTCATGGGGTCCTGGGATCATCATGCCCCATGTTGGGTTTCCTGCTCAGTGGGGAGTCTGCTTCTCGCTATCTCCCTCTTCCCCTCTCCCTGCTCATCCGAGTGCTCTCTCTCTCTCAAATAAATAATATCTTTAAAAAATAAACAAATAAAAATTTTTTTTAAATCCCAAAGATTACTTACTTAAGACAATTCAGGTGAAAGGATTTTTTTTAACTCTGAAATTTCTGAAAAATTGCATGTGAATATATTAAAATCAACATTTCTGAAATTATTTTATGTAATATATGAATTCAAATTTGTCAATTTTTAAAGTTTCATCAAGCCCGATAGACTATAGAATTTTTCTATATTTAGCACTATGAAACAAATACAAATTGTATGACAGCCAGGAAAAAGAAATGCCCATCACATAAAAAAATCATAATGATGAATAGAAGAAAGGAGAGTTACAGATATTTTTCATTTTATAAAGTATGCATTCAGTAGTCTACTAAATGTAAAGCAGACTTTTAAAAAAATTTATCTCTTAATATTACATCAAAGACATGGTTTCATTTGGGAAAAATCACCACCTCCCCATATACACCACCACCCAGATTTGAGAACATTTGGCAGAGTACATATTGGTTAAAGCTATTGAATGTTTAATAACGGAGCCATGCAAGGACACGTAGAACCTTGTCTCCAGTTATGGTCTGGGACCGGCTTGTGGGCTAGATGCAGCCAATTGTGTGCATCTCTTCCCAAATCTGGTTCACTGACCTCATACAGTAGATTGAAATCGCCCAAGGTTGGATCGTTTAAACCACGGATTTTGGCAAAGTTTATATATCAAAACCTTTCCCATCCTATCCCCTCTTGCCAAGCTGGTTGTTAAATATTTACCAGTGTATTACAGCCAGTAGCAATTTTAAACCTAGAAAATAGATTCCAGCGTCAAATTTCCTCTTTGGCTGGTCACTCTGTGCAACATTGTCCAAACTGCTGAAATTTCTCCTACTAATTCTCTGGCTCTATGATACATGTACAGAAACCTAGAACTTCTCTTTTTGTTTTTATACTCAGGATGACCACAGTGTTACAGAACTGTGCTTGGTAAATGAAGACCATTATCTAATATATGAATTCTAATCTAAAAATCTAAGATTTGTCATCCTCCATCAAATTAAATATTAGCATACATTACTGATTGCATAGATTCTGCAATCTTGTGAAATTAGTTCTTAAAAAAAGGAAAATTTTAAATCAATGTGCTTACCTTAAAGCTACAACTTTTTTTGATTCAAATATACATGTCAATATATACAGAGTATTAAAACTATCTAGATACTTTAAGCATTTTTATTAAAAATTATTTTTTTTAAAAAAGATTTAAAAAGATTTAAAAGATTTTAAAAGATTTTATTTATTTATTTGAGAGAGAGCGAGAACATGACCGGGGTGGGAGGGCGGGGGGAGGGGACTCCCCACTGAACAGAGCCCACCGTGGAGCTGGATCCCAGGGCCCTGGGATCATAACCTGAGTCGAAGGCAGATGCTTAATCAACTGAGCCACCCAGGCGCCCCTAAAAGTTAATTAATTTAAGCTAAAAGCACAAGTTCAACTAGAATAGAGGGGAGAGAAAAATCAAAGAAAATAAAATTAATTCTAAATAAAATGCAGTTTTACTAAAGTGCTTTTCTTGTGCTTTTCCATTCGAATATATAGCAATTGATGGACTTCAGTATTTAAATAAAATGTGTTTTATCATTTAAACAGAGTTAATAAAAATTGTTTAATATGTAAATGAAATTAATGTAAAATTTGAATATCTGTTTTGTATTAGTTGGCCCTGCTAATATTTATTATAATATTAAACTAAAAAACAATGGTTTTCAAAATATAGGAAGCACAGAATCACCTAGAGGTCTTGTAAAAAGATTCCTTGGCCCCAGCCCAGAGTTTCTGTTTCAATAGATCTGGAGTATATCTGAAAATCTGCATTTCTAACAACATAATGGTCCAGGGGCCACACAGTGATAAGTACTGCTTTAAGGTACAGGTCTGTTTGATACTGACTTTATCAAGGCTAACCACCCTCACGCTGACAAATTACTTGAGCTGTTGCCTAATTAATAAACCTCAGCACCTTTGCTTTTAGAAGTATAAAGAAAAGCTTTGCGAGGTTATTACCCTGTTGGTTCACAAACTGTCCCCTGTACATGGAGAGCAAGTAAAAACCAAAGAAAGAGGCAAACGATTGGTAGGTGGTAAGTTTAATAAGCAAAAAAACCTAAAAACAAAAACAAAAACAAACTTACATATGAGTCTTGTCTGGGGTGGCTGCAAGACAAGTCGAGCTCCACACCCACCTACTTCTATTCATATAGAGGCCTTAACTGGGTTCAGTCACATATACGCTCCATATGTCCTCTTGATGACCTCCTCTAACATATCCACAACTAGTCGGCCCCATGATGGAAAAAAAAATAGCTTAGATTTTCTAAAAACCAAATTGTATATTTTCTGAAATCCAGTAACTCAAACATTAATTCTGAATTTATCGTCTCTATATTACAAAACAATTCTCCCATTATATCATTGTTCTCTCATTTATAAAGTATTCGTCCTTGGAAAATCAAAGTTTTTGTGTGTGCTGTTAGAAGAAAAAATTGTACCTACGTGAATTCTCGTAAAATTTGTGGTAATTGGTGACAGAAAAACCAAGGTGTCTTTAAACTGTTTTGTCATCTTTTTTGTTTTTTTATTAGTTTTGCATTACATGTTTTATGTTGTCTTTGGTTATTCAGTTTTAAAAAAAAATATTAGCTACTAATTTGTTTGCACAAATTTTTCATAATAATACATCTATCACAGAACCTTTGTACCTCAAAAGACAGATATTTATATATTTTTTTACTATATGCCATTATCCTCAATTTAATTAAAAAATATCAGTAAGAAAATATCCTTAATTTAATTAAAAAAATATAAAGTAAGCTGCAACAGTAAAAGTAAATAATTACGGAGTTTAGACAAGACAATATATACTAGCTTCTGTCATGCTTCTAGAAAGAAGTCTCTTCTGCCCGGGGCTGATCCCATGCAGATAGGATCTTCTACTAATTCTTTGGATGCTGTGCTCCAGCAATTTATTAACTCTTTTCCATATTTTATGCCTTATTTCTTAATGGGATCTGACTTGATAGATCCTTCAACACCCTCTATCTGCACCAATGTCTTTTCATTTGAATGAATGATCTGTACCCTTAGATTTCTCATCTGCCATTTTCTCCTTGACCCACTGCAAGAAGGGCCTATCCTCTAATTTTATTCTACTGAAACTGGTCTTTCTAGCATCACTAGTGATACCTGTTAAATCTTCTCCCCTTATTTCATTCCTTCTGTTACTAATCTCTCTGCAAAACTTGATACTGTTCTCCAACCCATTTCTTGAAATCGTTTGTCTTTGCTTTTCCTGATATCATTTTCTCCATCGCTGTATTAAGATACGTTCTTTTTCAACTTATTTCCATCTCTTTTTTCATTAATTCCTCTGCTATTCTTATACTTCCAGGATCCATCTTTAGTCAGATGTTCTCACTCAGGTGCTATCACTTAATCCCATGATTTTGTCACCTATAAATTTAAAAATTTAAGAGTTTATTTGAACACACATTGACTTGAATTGGGCAGCACCAGACCAAAGGTGATTAGAAGAGCTCCAGCAACAGGAGCTAGAGGAGAGGTTTTTATGGAGAAGATGTGGAGGCAAAGCAAAGGCATTATTTGAATCGCTACAGCTTAAGCAGTTGCGTTATTTGGGAGATCTTAGTTGGCTATATATGATTGGTTGTTCTAAGTTTCATTTTCTCCGATTCCAGTGCACTGACTCTGGTTTAGGTTTTGGTTTACCAAGGCATTAGAGTCATGTTAGTCTAATGGCTCCTTGTTTAATTACTTTAAACTCACAGATCCCCAGGCTTATTTAAGTTAATGGCTCTTCTTTGTGGCACTTCCAATTGTGCCACATATTGCTATGATTCCTTGGAACCACAAGGAATCACTACTTACTATTTTTTTACTCAAATTCTACAAGTATTTTTTAAATCAACTTTTATCCAAATGTAGCCCAGGTGATTCTCCCTTCTTTGCAATAGGAGAAGACCTACTAATAGGACTGGAGAGTGGGAGAAGTAGGCAGCGGGATCTAGTTGATTCTAATTCTGCCTTTACTTCTCTCCATGAAGCATGGAAAAGTTAGCTTACGGTCTCTGCATGTCACTTTTTAAAAACAAAATTAGTGGTTGAAATAGGCTCCAGATGATAGCTACACTTGTGGTGAGCATAGCATAATATAAAGAGACATTCAATCACTATGTTGTACACCAGAAACTAAGACAACATTATGTGTCAACTATAAATAGAATAAATAATTTTTAAAGTCTATAAATTCCCTTCTAATTATACATTTCTGTTCTTGAAAACTGATAACATTTTATTAATAAACAATAATTTGGAAAGTAATCATTAGTGATCAGTATATATATTTACTTAAAGGTATATATTACTGCTTATGTAAGTAAAATTAAAATATATTAATGAATTTCTCCCTCCCTAGGAGCAAATACAACAAAACATTCTGATTATAGTAACACACATATAAAAGTATAGGGGTTACATACGGAATTAATGTAAATGTCAATTATCTGATTTTAATTTTGAGTAAATCATTGGCTTGGGTCATGATCTCAGGGTTTTGGGACGGAGCCCTGGAAGTCTGCTTCTCCCTCTCTCTCTGCCTCCCCACCCCCACCCCCACCCTCATTCGTTAGCTTTTGCTCACTCTCTCTCTCAAATGAATAAATAAAACCTTTTTTTAAATCAAAGATACAGTGCAATAAAAATTCAGATTAGCTAGAAAAAGTACTTATTTATTTGGAGGTAACTACTAATAGATTGTGCTCCAAGAATGTTTCATTATCAGTTCATGCTGTTAACACCTGAAACACAAAGACTACTAGAAACAGAAAATGGAACAAAGTGTCAATTGCTTTTTCATGGTGACTGTTATATATATATATAAAAAAACTTCTTATTTTCATGGACTGCAGTTTCTTAAAGTCAGGTATTCTGTTTTATCCATGTCCCAATTGCTAGCTTAGAAAAAATAAAACAAAATACATTTAAAAAATAAATGTTGTACCTCTATTGAACAGTCTGTTCCATGTAAGTTTTATATATGTGACTTTTTCTAAGATTAAAATAACAAAGGAGAAACTGAGCTGTTTGAAATCACAAAATAAATGGTTAAGAAAAAAACCTGGCAAGTTATCTTATGCATATTCATATTATCTTACAGCTGTCTTTATGAGTTATAAGAATAAATGTTAAATTTGAAACTATGAAAGATAAAAATTAAATCTTTGCATTCATTACACTTTACAAATAGTTGTCACCTTGAGTAAAAGTGATCTGCAGAGAATGTGAAATTCTAAATTTGCTGACTGGATCATAGCTGAAACTACAAACACACTCGGGTATATTGTACCTGATGCTCACTTTCTCTTCCAAAATTCAACAATTTTGTTCAAATCCACGGTTTACTCTTGGGCTACTCATTACTCTTGCCTTTCGGGTTCAGCATTTGTTTCGTAGTGCACACCATGGCACAGATACATTGTATTAAACAGCAACAGCAAATGAACCACAGTGGGAGAGACTTCATACGGAAAAGTCAAAGCAAAACAATCCCAAAAGGTAACTGTGTGTTTGTATATTCGGAAAACAGAAAAAAAAATGTTTCAAGGAAAGTAAAGTTAGCTTTCAAAGCACAGTTGCCACTTGAACTGGACATTTGCTATATGAGGGTAAAATTACCTTGCATATTTTATAAAGAAAAATGTTTTAACATTTATAGAAAGTAGTCTAAGTATGGCCGCTCTACACACACAGTTTTTCTTCTTTAACTTAGTAAGTTTCACTGTAAGTTCCAGTTGAGGCATTTTCTGCAAAATTTTCCAGAAAGCTCTTTCATGACTATTCAAAGAAGTATTCTAATTCTCTTCTTATTCCAAACAGAATCATTCCTGTGTTGCTTGGTGTTGGAAAACAGGCATGCATTTCACTTATAAAGTGATATTCTCTTGTCAAGGAGAAACCAGAAGTGATTAAATAACAAAAGTGGGAAAGAGACTCTAGTTGCATAGTGTAAAGACAGAACACAATAGGCAGAAATGAGTTCAGGAGGTCAAGGAATCCATCTCATACCTCACTGGCAATTTTCTAAATGAATGAGTAAGTGTAGTACTAGTGAATCCAATCAAAATTTCCAAGATGAGGTCACTAGAAAAAGAAATAGTCTTATTCTAGTTCGCTGCATCAAACAAGTGTCTATCTTTCAAAATTAATTTAAAAAGTATTTTATTTTTTGCATTATGAGCATTTTCACATTTAAGACAAAGTTCAAACTGTATATAATAAAAAAAAAATAAGACAAAGTTCAGGTTTAAAACTACATTTCAAACTTTCCACTATTCACCAAAGTGAAAAATAAAACCTTTAGCGGGTTATACAGATCTTTCATACAGATAAGTCTTCCATTTATCTCCATCTTATTTTTTTTTTTAAGATTTTATTTATTTATTTGACAGAGAGACAGACATCTAGCGAGAGAGGGAACACAAGCAGGGGGAGTGGGAGAGGAAGAAGCAGGCTCCCAGTGGAGGAGCCTGATGTGGGGTTCGATCCCAGGACTCCGGGATCACGCCCTGAGACGAAGGCAGCCGCTTAGCGACTGAGCCACCCAGGCGCCCCTATCTCCATCTTATTAAAAGTATATAAAAACAAATATCTCAGTGGAACAGTATGAAAATACTTTTGATAATAGAGAATTAATGTTTGAAGTGGGGGGAAAAAGAATTCCTAGACAATATACAAGGAATCGTTTTTATAGTTCTAAGTGATTATTAACTTTACAATTTGCTCACATTCTTAGCTTCCCATTTTTTTAAAAGACATATTGTCTCTTTTAGTATGAATGGAAACTAGAGAGCAATAACATCTCTTTGCAAATGGAGTCAAGAACAGGAAGGACCATGGGGCGCCTGAGCAACTCACTTGGTTAAGCCTCCGTCTCTTGATTTCAGCTCATGATCTCAAGGTCCTGGGATCAGTGAGCATCTGGCCCTGTGCTCAGCATGGAGACTGCTTGTCCCTCACCCTCTGCTCCTTCCCCCACCCCACATTCTCTCTTTATCTCTCTCTAAAATAAATAAATAAATAAATAAAATCTAAAAAAAAAAAGAACAGGAAGGACCTATTCTTCAAGTATAAGGTATGAAAATCAGTGAATGAATGAATGAATAATTGAATGAATTCAATGCCAATGTTTTCATACTTTTGGTTACATTTATCAGTACTACAGAAATCAAGAGTTTTAAGTTCTACCATAAAATGTAGCAAGCCCTCAAATTTGTAAAATTGTAAAAGCTAACTATAGAGCTGATCACATAATCAAAAACCATATAGAAAGGTTGCAACCTCATACAATCGTTCACAATGATTTCCCATCTAACTCTTTCTTAGTTCCTAAATTCTGTTGCTAATGAAAAACTTAAAGTATTTAATATACCTCACAATCAGTAAGTTAGGTTAACTGTTCAATAATATATTCTTTTCGTTTAAAAAGTTTCTAATTTTAGGGACACCTGGTGGCTCAGTCTGTTAAGCCTCTGCCTTTGGCTCAGGTCATTATCTCCAGGTCCTGAGTTGGAGCCTGGTTCCTGCTCAGCAGGGAGTCTGGCTCTCTGTCTTTCTGTCTGTCCCTCCCCACTTCTTGTTCTGTCTATCAAATAAATAAATAAAATCTTTTTAAAAAAGTTTCTGATGTTATATTATCCAAGATTTAAAACACGCCAATCTAACACAAAATAAGAATATTTTATGTTTTTGGCATATCCAAGCAGAAACAAAAGATACAACAGATGGATAATAGTTAAATTAACATTGCTAATATATGAATTCACTTCAGAGAAACTGGGAAAATACTATCACACAGCAACATAATGCAATAAAAAGATAAGGTGTTTAAAAATAATTATATTTTCTACAAATATAAATATTTAGGATTTTAATAAATCAGAGACCAAATATGTACTTAATAATATTTTTATTTTTATTTTCATATTGCCCAAATTTTCACGTTCTCAACATATTTCTTAATTTTTATAATGGTCAAGAGACTATACATATATAGACCATGTAACTAGTCTGAGAGCCAGGGTTAAGCTACATAAATTGAAGCTTCTTTGATTATATTCTAGCAAGAGTACTTCTCATAAAGGGGAAGGTATTTAAGGAACTAGTTCTAAACTTTTAAAATACATTTTGAGGCTGAATAGTGTCTGAAGATAGCAACTTGAATATTCAAGATTTTGCTCAACAATATGTCACAAAGATTACAGAATATTTAATATGAGGGAAAATAAAAATATTAGTAAAATGTTTTAAGCATCTTCCTGAGGGTTTTTATCTTACTTTTATGAAAAAAAATTCTTGATTAAAAATACATTATTTTGAGAAACTAGATAATTTATAATATTTCAGTAAAATTAGTTATTCATTACATAATCTAAAATAGACTGACAAAGAACGGAAGTGATATGTATGGAGTACTTGCTTTTCCTAGATAGTTTATACCAGCAAATCATTACAACCTCTTAACCAACTCCAAATATGAGTATTTTTTATCTTACACATAGTAGAGATTCAGGCTAGAGGTAAACCATTTCCACAAGTAATACAGTAAATTTCAGAACCAAGATTTTAATCCAGATGTATTATATTCCAACACTTTATTGAATATGCTGTGTTGTACCTTGTATTTTGTTAAAAGATTGTGTCTGGATATTTCACAGGCTACCTCTCAAGAAAATTTGAATAAATATGAAAAACAAACTAGAAACTAACAGCAATAAAGAAACTATTATTGGAATCAATGGAGGTGGCTTCCAGAGGTCTGACAAAGATTTGGGCTTAATAGCAGATTGTAGTTATGAAATAAAGCAAGGTCATGTTGTAATGACCTCTTGTTGGTCTATAAACTGCATTAGATGGTAAGCACTATTGTGGGGACAGAGACCAAGAGAATTATGGTTATTCTTCTCTCCCCAGGGACTAGTGCTGGACACTGGCTAAAACAATGAAATGAATAGCACTGCAAGCAGAGAAAGGCCATTATATGGAAACAAAATTTGATGGTAAACAATCACAGAAGGATTTGCTTTCATTACACAAATCACTGGCGCTATAGCTGAGAAGTAAATCCAAGGAACTTTACCACCAACCTAGCTAAGAAAGCGGAGTCAGTGAAAAGACCCGAATGACTAGGAGATACAACATGAGTAGACTAACGACAAGAAACCGTTTCCTCAAGAGACCATAATTAAAGGAGAAGCGAACTGGGGAAGAGATTAGGAGGAAATTACCTAATCATGCTTTTGGATTTTATGTTAACAAATAATTGTTCTAAAAAATTTATCTCTTTTCATGTAGATAAAACTTATCCAACATTATGTATCTTAATGAAAATGCATCTTTCAGAAAACAAATAGAAAATAGTTCTTAACTCTAAATCTGTGGCGGCTTGTAAGAAAGCCAAACCCTGTGGTTTCAACCAGATGAGTGTGGCACATTACTGCCGACTTGTGGCCACCTGACTGAAGTTCAGGGGCAGATTTTGGAGAAAAATAAACATTAGAAAACAGACTGTAAAAAACTAAAGCGTAAAAGCAAAAGCTTTTTTATAGAGTTTATTCTCAGGTTTTTTAGAACTGAGGATAATGTATCCAGTTTGAAGAAGTGAAGTCCATAGACTTTCAACAACTATCACCTCCATCTTATATGACTTGGTGTGTCTACCGTACTCACAAATCACGTCAATGCTAAGTGAAATAAATCAAGCAGAGAAAGACAATTATCATATGGTTTCTCTCATCTATGGAACATAAGAACTAGGAAGATCGGTAGGGGAAGAAAGGGATAAAGAAAGGGGGGTAATCAGAAGGGGGAATGAAGCATGAGAGACTATGGACTATGAGAAACAAACTGAGGGCCTCAGAGGGGAGGGGGTTGGGGGAATGGGATAGACCTGTGATGGGTAGTAAGGAAGGCACGTATTGCATGGTGCACTGGGTGTTATACGCAACTAATGAATCATCGAACTTTACATCGGAAACCAGGGATGTACTGTATGGTGACTAACATAATATAATAAAAAAACATTAAAAATAAATAAGAACAGCAATGAGACCCTTTAAGATAATTTGTCTTTAAGATAATTACATAATGACTGGCTCCATTTTACAACAGTGTCAAGATCAGGTTGTGGGGCCCCTGGCTGGCTCAGTGGGTACAGCATGCCATTCTTGATCTCAAGGGTGATGAGTTCAAGCCTCACATTGGGCATAGAGCTTACAAGAAAGAAAGAAAGAAAGAAAGAAAGAAAGAAAGAAAGAAAGAAAAGAAAGGGAGATCAAGTGGAAATGTTCCTGGATACATAAATGTAAAACATTCAAAATGTCTGTTCCAAGGTTAAAAACCAGGTTCACAGCATTTTCAAAAATACATAAAAAACAAAATAGAAAAAAAAGTACCATACTTAATGTTAAATTCTGTATGCAAATTTAAGAATGACTGTAGTGCCTCCGCATCCTGGATATGTAACACACTTTGCAGAAATTCTACTTTTTAGGAATCAAGTTGGCTTCATATTTCTGAAGTGGGTAAACAAATAGTCACAGACACTTTAGTTTGAATTAGCATGATTTGAATGTTTTCTTAAGAATTTAATTAGAGTCAAGAGGTTTTGACAGGAAGAGGAAAATAATTCACAATATTGTACCATTCTTCTCTGGATTAGATATTTCTAGATAGGATGTTGTGCTTTGGGGCTTCTGGGTAACTAAATGGAAGCACCAGACAACAGGGAATTGATACCAGGACAACCAAATAAAGGAAGAAAAACAGATGGATGGATATTAAAGACAATATCTATGTCTTGCTTGCAATAGTGCCTAAGAATTACCTTGTCTCTCCAGCAATGCTCATCTCTGAAATAACCCCTTCTCCTTGAATTCTCTCCAAAAGTTCTTGCCTATGACACAATCTTTAAAAATCATTACACTTGTGTTTTAATAATTAAGTCTCAATAAAGGCTTTCCTTAGTAAAAAAAAAAATGGCCACTTTCATCTGATAATTTATTGGGGTCTTAGTGTTAGTTCCAGCTTTCATGAGGTAGACCTTAATCACATAATACACCATTATCATCATCCATTAAGGTTAAAAAGACAACAAAGAAACAGGAAGAAAAAAAATTACATGTATGCTTTACACAAGTAAAATATCACAAAACAATAAAGAATTTGTATTTAAAAATTAAGGGAAAATATCTTTTGTATCTAGTAAGAATGTTAAATAGTTAATAAATTTGAGTTTTTTTGGAAGAACCAAAATAAATACATGAGAAATCTGTTCACCTAAAAAGAAATATGCTAGGTCTTCAACTCTGTTTAGAGTTCAGTTGATTTTTTTTTTTTTTAGTAAGATCTAATTGCCACCACAATTTGTACCTTAGAACTTTACAGGCACGTAGAACATCAGAACCATGTTTCTTAGATAATGAAATCTCTTTTTATATTTCAAAACTATGTAGGGCATAAATATGACAGCTATTTTTTTAAAATCTTGATGTTTGGATTTCACTTATTTTAACTATTTTTTTAAGGTTATTACTTCATTTCAGAAACTTGTCTTTCCCTACTGTTTCTTCATATCATTTTCCAGTCTTTGACAGAGAACTTTATATTAGTAAAGAGAATCAAAAGCTCTTCACAATAGAGATTTATCACCCAGAAAATGTGGAAATAATTTCACCTTAAATAAGATTTTAGAAGTGTACCTCAACAAAAAATGAACTGAAAAGACAATTTATCACACATGTCAATCTGCACGTGTGATAAATGCATGCGAAGTAATAAAATTCATGGAGTAAGCAAACTAGCTGTTAACAACAAATTTAGAGTAATTTATGCCTTTCTCACTGGCTTAGAAGAGACTCAACTGTCAAATAATAATATAATAGAAACCTAGGTTACCTTTTAGTTATTATTATTTTAACTGAAAAACATTCACATTTCTATTTGCTGTCTGAAATTGGCAAAACACAACTTTTTCAAATGCTGGATTATTCTGGGAAAACAGTCCAACATTTACCACCATGATCATTAGAAAAACAATGTGTGAGAGAGAAAGAAACTTGACATAATTTTAAAAGTGATTTGGCATAAACATTGAATTTGGAGATAAATTAAGAAAGGCAGATATATTGAGAAAAATAAAAACTAAATTATTTATTGAAATACGTTTTAGTTCTTTTTAGATACCAATGCATAAATGGACTCCCTTCTACGAGGAATTTGCTTGGACTCTTCAAAGTTTACCAATTACATAGCTGGTTAGTGCCAACAACAACCACACAGGCAAACCAGGAATTGCTATCTATCTTCCTTTCAGAGGCCGTTTCTCCTTTGAAGGAAATAAAAATAAAAACTACCCTTTGTTAAGTTTGAGATCCTTTGGGAAAGAGGATCCTAGCCTCTCCTTTAAGTCTTGCCACCTTCTACAGACAACCACGTAAAACAAAGCTCTCTTCTTCTCCATTGGCAAACTCTAATCTTCCATAGGATGGAAGGGAACAAACACTGTATGCGGACAGTGAGTTACAAGGCTTTATCAGTGAGTGCTTCCTTGAAATAACATAAAACTGGAAAAGTAGAAGAAAGCACTTTCAAATATAATGCATAATGGTGCAGTAAGGCTAAACTAAATGAAGAGAGGACGTTTTTACGAGCTTGGTAGGGCTAACAACATAGAGAATACTTAGAAGTTATACACCGTTACTCTTCCACATTAAGGAAACGTTGATCTCATCTTTTTCGTGCAAACACACACACACACACACACACACACACACACACACACACACAACCTCTTCTTAAAAGCACCCACTCATATATTTGAACTTTGCCCTGTTCTCAATTCTAGACTTCCTACAGCTGGTAAGTATACCTCCTCCTCACCTCCGTCTGAGCACTAGAAAAAGGAAAGAAAGAAGAAAGAGGAAAAAAAAAAAAACGAAAAAGGAAAGTTTTTTAGTCCAGCCAGTCTTTGGATTTCTCATTCAATATCTCTCTATACTTTAGTCCCCAGGAAGAACTGCAAACCTTTACTTCCCGGACTTCAGCGGTTCCTATCNGCTCAGCAGGAAAGGGTGACAAGTGGGACAATCCTGAAGGAAAAAGGAGTCACCCCCGCGTCCTAAAGTATTTGGACGTGCTCGCTCACAGCTGCTTCTAGTTGGTACTGGTGCAACTCCGCCGCCCTCCAGTGAAGTCCCAGAAGTGGCCAAGTTTAGCGAAACGGCGATGGCAACACTCTCTCTCCCTGTTCCTCGGGGAGTCCCTGGACTCAGTTCGCCACAGGTTCTTGCCGTAGACTTTTCGGAAACTCAATTCTTACCCTTCGGAGGACAAAAAGCCACAGGGGAAGCGCTGGCGGTTTTAGTGGAGACTCACCTGGACTGTAGCGGTGTCCCTTTGGTTTATTTTGTGAGGTGTCGCCGCACAGCCCTCTGCTGTGTGAGTTGGACGCTCCAGCTCTGGAACTCCCACCCTGCGGCGCCGCGCGGGCTCCGCGGTCCTCCTCCCCCCACCCAGAGTCCCGGACCCGGCGCCGCCGGCAGATCTAGAGGAAGGAGGCACAGCAGGAACTGCAGCCGGAGAGCTGCGCTCCTTCGCAACAAAGCAGCGACGCGGGCTGCGCGGATTCTTAAACCTCGGATTGGACTTGGAGCCCGGGGGGCGTAGAGCGAGAGCAGAGCAGAGGAAGGAGATGAGAGCAGTTTCCACCTCAAGCACTCCACGCCCTCGGCTTCCTTCCCCAAAGAGGCTGCTGTGTGGTCCTGCTTATGCGTGGGTGCACGTGTACGCGCTTGGGTGAGCTCAGTGGGTGTGCTCCAGTGTGAGTGCGTTTGTGCATCCGCAGGGCAACTCTAAAGCCTGGGAGAGCAATAGTGGTAGCAAAGTTCGAGAGCGCCCATCCTGAGGGGGCCACTAACTGGTGGCTTTGCCAAGTAGCCCAGAAGAGGCCCTTATTAGCCAGCTTCCCTCTGCAACCCGCAGCTCTACCCTTCTCTTTGGGTTCTGACTGGTGTCGGGGCCAGCGAAGTCGGAGCTAAAAGAGAAGGTGTCCCCTGGGGCAGAAGACCCAGTGCTGGAGAACCCTTCAAAGAGAAGTGAAAGGGCTTCCTGGTTCCAGTAGAAAGGATCAGCGTGATTTCACTGGGGTTCCCTGAAGGAAGCTTTTTCCAGATTGGAGAGAGTAAGGGTAGGGTCCAGGAGAGAAACTCCAGGACTTGTGGCAGAGTCAGGAGAAATGCCGGCCCTTCGACCCCTATCCGCCAGGGCCCAGTCTAGCGTTCTCCCCACCACCCTTCTCTTTGCTCCTTCAGATCTGATCTCTTTCCCGCTGACCTTAGTGGTCAGGCCTGGCTGATGTCGACTACTGGGCTTGCTTTCTGCCCTTGACATACTAAAATGTGACCAGCTCAGCACTTGTAATGTCTAAGGCTGAGCTGAGTGTATTCTCAAATATAAACGTTCTTTTCAGCTTCTCCAATCTGATTAGTAAGAGAACCACTACCTACTACTACTAAGGGGACCCTGGATGAGGCCAGTCGCAGGTGACAGAGACCTCAAGTCAGCAGCCTTCCGTCTCAGATTTTCCGGGAGGTTATAGCTAATGACTTTTCCCAGCACTGTTAGCAGTCGCAGCTTGACCGAGTGACGCTCCTTTATCCCGTAACTGTGGGGGCAGTGGGTGGTCCACAAGTTTCCCTTTTACCAGAGGCTGGGGAAGCCCTAGAAGTTCGCCTTTATCTCCAGATTTTCCGCCTTCTCCCCTCCCCCTCCCTGCAACGCCCCCGCGCCTCCCCTGCCTGGGGATTTGCGGGCACCTCATGGACCCTCTCCTCTAGCCCGGGGTAAATTAGCCCGGAGCACTCCCGGTTCGGAGGCGTGAGGGCAGAGGGAGGCGCGGTGGCCCCGGAGGGGGTCTCGCCCGACTCAGTCTGGGAGGCGCGGTAGTTCCCGTCATTGCGGCGAGGGCCGGGCCCACGGCCGCGCGCCCGCAGCCACCGCCGCCGCGGCCGCCTCCATGCTGCAGCGCCGGACGCAGTCCTTCCCCGCCGGGCGGCTGCCGTTGCCCGAACAGGCTGCCGCAGGGAGCCGGGGACCGTGGCCCGCCCTGGTCGCAGCCTGGGACCTGGGCTGCCAGCCGCACGCCTGAGCTGCGGACTCGCCCCGGCGCGGCGGGCAGCGGGCGGAGCGCTGTGTGCAGCAGCGCGTAGGGAGTCGGCCAGCGTGTGCAGAGCGGCCCGAACTGAGGAGTGTGTGTGTGTGTGTGTGTGTGTGTGCGCGCGCCCGCGCGCGTGTGTGCGTGTGTTTGCGCGTGTTTTTCCTTTTCCCTAGAGGATGTGAATGGCTTCGCAGCTGGCTGCTCCCTTAGGATTCTTGACTGTGGAGTCTGGGCTGTGAGAACAACCCACCCATATAATCCATTTTGCACGGTCGGTTTATATCAAGAGAAAAAAGGGCAACTGGACGGGGGTGGGGCCGACCAAGAAAACCTTCTGGAAATACACACACACATTCACAAGAGAGAGGAAGACTGAGAGACCTGAGGAGATTTTCATAACCTTCCTGCTGACCCTTCTGTTTTCCAAAAAGATTCTGGATCTTTTCTACCTTTTGAAGTCTTCTTGGCATTTTTTTTTTTTTTGTAAGCCGCTCTCCAGCTAGCTCTGTGTGTGTGTGTGTGTGTGTGTGCGCGCGGGCGCGCGCCACTCTGATGCATTTGACTGTCTTTTATCCAACTGCCCAGAAGCAAATGTTGTTAACTCGTCGGTGCCCCCTTGATGCCCAGATTCTCGAAGAGCGGGGAGAACGCCCAGACCTATTTTCCCGGCTGGATTCGGAACCGCTGCCTGGCTGTGGACCCATGTGTGTGGATCGCTTTACCCAGAGGCTTGGAAAGCTCCAATATTAACTTGCTTCCAGGTACATCACAAGGTCACCAGAGGGTCTTGTAGCCGTCTTGTTTCCGTGCATCTAGACCTTCCTGTCTTGGCCAGAAGGATATTTATGTTTCTGTCCACATCACCTGAAGGCAAAAGTTCAGCCCTTCGAGCTGGTTTCTGTACAAACAAGGTAACAAGGATTGCTTTTCAAACTGCTTAACAAAATCCCCGACTCTTCCTCAGCCCTTTCCCGGCTCTCTCCTCCCCACCAAAATGTCACCAGCTCTTGAATTACGTGGATTTGGGTTGGAGGAGAACTTGAAGGAAACGTGATCAAAAGGCGATGCCAAACCACTCTCTTTTCTGCCTGTGGTCCGGTGGGCATCAAAGCCGATCCTGAGAAGGACCAGTCCCCTCCTTGTTTCTCCCTCCCCGTGCTGTGCTGGATGTGCGTGTGCAAGAGTGAATGCGAGTGCGCGCGCGCCTGTGTGCGAGTGTGTGAGTGTGTGTGTGTTTGAGTGTGTCTGTGTGCGTGCGCGGCCGCCCTGCCTCTGCCCGCTCCCCGGGCGCAGAAACGCGGGTTTCATGGGGCGATCTCCGCGGATCCCCCACCCAGCGCGACCTGCGGGCAGCGGCGGCAGTGGCAGGAGCCGCCTTTCGGACTCCCTAGGATGCGGGTGCTGAGCTATGGCAAAGGGCAGCGAAGTGACGAGCGAGACCCGCGTACGACTGTGAAAGCCACCTGGAGCCACCTTGCCGGGATTGTACCTGCGGGCAGAAAGTCCTCCTACGACCGTCTTTTCCTCTAGAGGCACCAGGTAACAAGCAAACGACTATCCGCCTCACCCAGTTCCTTCTGATCTTGTTTCTAGTGTCTTATCTGCATTGCAGGCTACTTTACTTATTAATGTTTCAAAAATCATTAGGAAGGGCTGGCTATCCAAGGGCGCTCTGTGATGTTGTAATAAAATTTCTAGTAGGTGGGATATAAATCTATACCTGAGCACTTAATCTAGCAGTGAAAGCTAAGGGAATATGGATACGCTCCACCCTAAGTGATGATATTGGAAAGCTAGGCATGTTGAACCTGTCTGAAGATGCCAGAGATTAAAAATTCCATGTTTCCTTCAGGCTATGGTTGCCACGGACCATTTGGTATCCAACCCTCCCCAGACCGTGGAGTGCGAGAGGGTGTTTGGTTTCCACCCATCATTTCAGGCAAGGATCGTTTTGACCCTTCTCTACCTCTGGTGCCAGGTTGTTTTCCTTTCCTTATTGCGGAGGAGCTTGCCAGACCCTTTAGTAGTTGTAAATTACGCATCTGGAGACTTTAATCTGAAATGGAGTTTTCTTGGAACTTGCTTTGCATGAAAGGGAATTCATTGTCACCGGCGTGTGGGCTGAGGTAAGGTATTTAACTGCGAGCGTTTGCTTGGATACGGCAAAATAGATCCATGAAATAAGTCATTTTTATATCTGGAGGAACAAGGCTAAAACCATAACCACCACCCCAGTACCATGCCTAGCTATATTGTCTCTGTTGTGGAGCTTGTGTGCGCGTGGTTTGGTTGGTTTGGGTTTGCTTGTTTCTGTATAATATGTATTTTGGAAATTCTTGCCAGTGCACTGATTTAGAAGGAATAGGGTGGATTTGCGACTGCCTAATTAACATATTGGGTCTGATACGTTAAAACGGACATTCCCAGGGCTGGCAGAGTCAGAACAAATTTAGCCAACTTCCAAAGCCCCTTACCCTTGCACCTTATTTCTCTCATTTCCTTTTCCCCTCACCTCTGTGTCCCCCTGCAGAAATTTCACTCTTTTCTCGAGAGCATTCGGATTAACCAAATAAAGCACTTGCAAAGTAGTCTCATCAATGTTTTATTCCATAGTGAAGGCGGTCTGAATAATTCAGCTCAGGAGTGCTCGTTTGTGTCCTGCCTTGGGTAGCTGCCTGCTGGGTGCACCCAGCGGAGGGTTTGGCCTGGCCAAGTGCAAGGCGCCCTGCTCTTGGAGGCAGCGACTGGAGATGCGCCGAAGGTTTCTCTTTGCTAAAGCCGCTTAGAAAGTGTCGGGGCGCTGCCTCTTTTTCTCTGCTTGCTGCGTTTCTATAGATATCCATATGATGGCATTTGCAGACTACAAGCTGGCCACTAGCTAGCTGCTCTCGCTGTTCCTGCGCGTTGAGGTCCCTGACTCCTCTGGAGTCTGGGCTCGGCGGCTGCTGCTGCAGCCCTCGCAGGCTGGTGGTGCTACAAGGCCGTATATGCAGCGGGCTTGGGGGCTGGGCTCCGCCACTGCAGCTGCCAGACCCTCGTCGACACTTTTTGGGGAGGGGCGGGAGAGCTCAGCAGGCCCCCTGGCAGACAGTAGGCACATCATGGCTGAGGTGGCGGCCTGGTTGTGAGAGGAAGGAAGTGGAGAGAGACGCGTGGAGGGCAGTGAGGTCCTGCCTGACTTCCTGTGCCTGCAATCCTCCACCCCCTTGTAAATGAATATTCAAGAACATAGAAGGGAAGCTGGCTGCAAAAACGCCTTGATACTCAACTATTGCATGATTTCTCAGGATTCAAAACCGGAAACTAAGTGTGTTTTTCCTAGATTTCCATTTTTTCCTCTCTTTTTTCTCCCTTCTTGCTCTCCTGGATTTAATTAGGTCATTTATACTCCTGTTTCATCTCCAGTTGGAATAACCACGAAAAAACAACTCCTCCCCCCACCCGGTCCCCAATAAACATGAAGGCGATGAGGGCCAGTCTTCAGATAGATACGCTTTGCAAGTTCCAGCTCTAGGGGAGAACCAAGGAAGGATACAGAGGGTGACTCGACTTGAACAGAAAAGCAGGTCCACACTCTACTCTCTGTAGACTCAGAAAGAAAAGGGTACTGCTTGAATAAAACCCAAAAATTGGTAGGAATTTGGGAGGAATTAGGTGAGGGTTTTTCTTTTCTTTTATCTTCTTTCTAAGTTAATGTATTTGGATTTTCCCCAACACTCAGCAAATCCTGGTCAGAAAATTGATTGGCGGGTATTAACAGTATCACCAAGACACGTCTTTGCCCCCCAGATTTCTCCAAAATATTATTACAACAGAAACTATATCATACTCATAATATTTGTTGGCAAATAAGGCATACCTCTTTAGAGGGTACCCAAGAAAGAAGGAACGCTGGTGCGGAATAAAAGTACCTGGGAAAATAATGGGCTTTTTCCATCTCCCTCCTCATTTCACTTCTCTCTGGCCTTTTCACTCTTCTGCAGGTTAAGTCCTGTCTTTGTGCCTCATCCTGAGGCAAATGCATTAACTGACTGTTGAGTGCTTGGGAGCCTAACATAGATTATGGTGTGATTCATGTGTTAAAACGCCATTCATTTGTACAGAATGGAGTTAGGTGGAATGTCAAAACCAAATAGGCTTCCTTGCACAGAGTTTCATATATAGAAGTTACTTAAAAATGGAGATTTCTGTCACCCTTCCCTTCTCCCTTGTTGGAGTGACGGAGAGGTATACACCAGGTAGTTTGAAGATCTGAGTCCACTGACCTTGTACGGAGACAAAGCTGGCTTGTCTCACTAATGGGTTACGACTGTCAGGTGTTAATAGGAAATTTCCGAGCAAAATGTTCCTTTTTTTTAGGCTCTCTTACACTTACCAGCAAGAGGGGCAGAACAATAGGGCAGTCAGGACACCCATGGTAAATGATGTGAGCCTATAGGCAGGTGGGAAGAACTTGCCACTTGACTCCTGTACCCCCAGATCTTTTAGTCACTTTTTCCTTTTCTGTTTTCAAGAGAAGAATGACCTTGAGCAACACCAGTCCTCTGTACTTCACACACCTCTTTTCCTCTTCAAACATGTGATGTGTATACAAATACACATACACACACATGCCTGTCTACTTCAATTTTGAAATATGAGATTCCTGTGCTCGAGTGATTTGGGAGGGGTTTATTAAGATATGTCTTTGACTTATACCAGCCAGAGGTGATTTTTTTCCCCCTTTTTTTCTCATGAGGGGATAGCAAGAACTATGGTCACTTGAAGGAAAATTGTCCAACCTTTATCCCCTTTTCCATCATTTTTGTCTCCTCTGTCATTAAATGCATTCTTGGTGTTAAAGCAGGGTCTGGTTATGGCATTGGTGTTTAAGTGACCATCATATGTTATATCTGCTTTTCGTCTTTTCCTGAATGACCATTAGTTCCCTTTTGTTTATTTAAACCAGTGTTCTCTTTCCTCTTGCTGCTTGAAGCACTTTAGGCTTGGTAGTTTTGCTGAGTTTTCTAGCTGGTGAAATTAGGGTCTTGCTTTCTGCTGATACTATTGCTGTGTTGTTTTGTGGTTGGGATGAGATGCTTGCAGATACCTAACAATGTCCCTGCCTCTACATAAAACTACCATGTAATAAGCTCTACATCAAATCTATTCAGTTATTTTAAGAAAAAATTACAATGAATAAGATTGCTCATAAATATGTACCAATGTTGAGGTTGGAGGAAGACTACTTAAAACTTTCTAGTGGCTTAAATGTCTAATCTATTAACTCATCCCAGTGATTGTTACTTTATATTTACTTAGAAAAGTAACATATTGGCATTACTTTCCGAGTTTTGTGTACAGGTAATCAGTTCTAACTTTTATGTTTTATTGAAGAATAAATATGTGAATTTAGGCCTTTAAATAAATAGGATATATGACTAACAGGTAATTTTGCTACATCATTCCACTGACACACACGTGCATAGCTCTACCTTGTTAATAAACCCTGAAAGTGAGACTACTTATTATATTTCTACAGCCCACATTTTTATTCCTGTGGCATCCTTCAATCAGTGAAGACTATTTAAAACCTAAGGCAGTAATAATTTATCCATTACATGGTGTGTGCATGTGAAATTAAGAAGAATTATGTTTATCAGTATTGAAGCTATTCTGGATAGAAGCGAACCATTTTTGTTATATCCTATCAACATAAATTGTATGTTATTACGAAAACTCCAGTTTCATATAACAAGAGATAGAAATATAAGAATTTAATTCAGAGATAGTTAATACCATTCTAAACTTTTTCATCATAGTATTCTGATAGATACTGTTCTGACAGAACACTTTTTACTGAACTATGACATAATACTAATTATGAAGATGGTTAACAAGTGATAGAAAATTATAATGGAATTACATGGTTATATAAATGCACTATCATCTTGCTGATACCCAGTAAACCACACGAAAGGGCTTTATTACTAAACTACAAGCTATATCAGTAAGGTTCCTCAGAAATTGGCTTTGGCGGCCTATGTTTATTAAGTTATGAACTTGGTCACTTTGGAAGAAAATGCGAATTGATTAATTTTAGTCTTCCTAGATAAGATATATCTTTTTATAAAAGAAATCTATCTAACCATAAAGCTCATGCTATTCTTTTCTTTGTGGGAGCATATACGTAATTCATCGCTTTAAAAAACCTTCCAAAGAAATATTTGAATTTGATGTTATGAAGAACAATTGCAGAATTACCATTGGATATTGAATCGATTCTAGATTTTATAGCAGAAAGAGTCTAGAGAAGAAGTAATAAGATAAACATATAAAGTTGTAGGATCTTTTTTTCCCCCAACACTGGAAGCAGTTTCTGAATTCTTGGAAAAAGACAGAAAGAAAACGCTAATTAGCTCAATATATACTCAATTAGAACTAGTGTATTTAATCAGAGATAGAAGCCAAAACAGAGTTGTTTATATTACTCTATTTTTACTTTGCCCTGTGCAGCTCTTTTGAGGAAATACTAAAGAGACCTGAAGGGTGCATATCAGCAGCTCCCTGCCTTCCATTCCCCATGGTGACTTCCCATTTCCTGTCTTGAAGTAGGTTTTTCATGAATCTTAGTGGTGTTGCTTCCAAAGTTATAGGATATTTGCATTAAAGTGATTTATTAGTGGGAACATATCAGCTCTGTTATGAAGACTCTCTCTTCTTTGGAAATATAGGCTGCGGTATTTTCTTAGTCATTATCTCTTTTTGTTATTTTTTCAATGGTATTAAAATTGGGTTATTAAAAGATTTATGTGGATTGATTAGTGTTAAGGCATTTGTATAACAACATGCACATGCATATGATTTCCATGGCGATATCGAACATTGCATGGAGTAGTACATATGCTTTTTTCTACATGGATACTGTTATGTCACTACTGTTCACAGATATTTAATTTCAGGTGCCTCATTTAATAGAAATGTGCCTAACTTTAGATTGAAATTTAGGGGTTATTTATAGGAATTATGTAGGATATTTGCCATGTATTGACTGTTCAAATGTCAGGAACTTCAACAACCTATAACTAGACATTGAATCCTGACCTCAAGGAACTTATTTTCTTAGTAACAGGAAGGATGTGAACAAATACATAAGCTTGAAAGTAACTGGTATTTTTTATTCTATTTTGATATTTTTTTGCTTCGTATTAAGAGAAAAGAGGACATTTGGAAGTTGTTACTGTGTTTTATGGAGGTTGGTATTGTGCACTAGTTAGAAGCATGAACTTTGGGATTTCACAAACCTATGTCTTAGGCTCATGTAACCTTGAGCAAGTCTTGTAACCTCTCTGAGCCTTAGTGTCCTCACCTATAAGATGAAGCTAATAATAAAAGACACTTACCTGCTGTCATTACCATCATCTTTGCCATCATCATTAGCTATCACAAGGGTAAAAAGAGAAAACTAAAGGGGTAGTAACTGGATGATGTCAAAGCTTATGCTTGGGGTCCTAGATCCTCAGGGCTCCAGGGAATGCTAAAGCCCATCCAAACCAAGGACCACACAGTCCACTGTCTTCAGAGACCAAGCAGATGTAAATCTTAAACCCAGGAAATCTGGCTAGGTTTAAGAAATTATAGGTTGAAGGATCTCTGGTACACTGGTGAGTGCATGATTTACCCAAGACATTCAAATTTAAATTCATTTTACCCCCTGATGGGTCTGGCATCATAAAATTTCTGGGTTATTCTGACATCTTTTCAAATTTAAATTTTATCTAAAGCATCCCTGCCAAGTGGTCATCTTGACTAAGCTTGAGTACTTTCAGTGATTCTAAAATCACTCCACCTCAACTGGATTATTCCATTTTGTATAGGCGTATTATCAAATATATTTTTGGAGTTGAGCCAAACATCTGACATCCTTGGCTTCTAATTAATTTTAATATGGGAGGAGGGGCACACAATAAGTCTAGTTCCCAATGACAGTACCTCAACTATTTAAACTGAGTTACTTGAGATCCCCAAACCATGATTGCTTTGCTTATGATTAAACATAATTTGACCTGGGAGCCTGGATGGCTCAGTTGGTTAAGCGTCTGCCTTTGGCTCAGGTCATGACGTGAGTCCCAGGATTGAGCCCCACGTTGGGCTCCCTGCTCAGCTGGGAGTCTGCTTCTCCCTCAGACCCTCCCCACTCTCATCTTTTCTCTCTCTCTCTCACACACTCTTTCAAATAAATGAATAAAATCTTTAACAAAAATAAATAAAATAAACATAACTAGACCTAACTGGTTTGGGACGGTTTTCTATGTCATGATTTCAAGTCCTTTACCTTTTATACTCAATAAATGTTATCTATTGTACATCTTTACCACCACCTCCAGTTTGTTTGTTTCACTTTACATGGAAGTGTGATAGCAGCTCCAGCAAACCACACGGGCTGACTAGCGTAGCATTGAGCAGAACCATTATTTCCTTGCTTTTGAAACAGAGAAAGCAGGTACATGCTATGCTGTAATCATCCATCCAGCACTCATGTCACACTATTTGATCAATGGCTTCTCTCCTTTTGAGCCCAAACAAGACATTGGAGTCCTTAACATCTAACTCTAAGATGCTACAACTCATCAATCCAAATTCTGTCACAAAATTAAAATTATTTGCCATTCTGAGTCTAGACGCTAGTGAAGATATCTGAGATTGGGGCACCTGGGTGGCTCAGATCGCTGGGCATCTGCCTTCGGCTCAGGTCATGATTTCCAGGTCCTGGGATCAAGCCCCATGTCCCAGCTCCCAGAGGGAATCTGCTTCTCCCTCTCCCTCTGCCTCTCCCCCTGCTTGAGCTCTGTCTCTGTCCCTGTCTCTCTCAAATGTATACATAAAATCTTAAAAAAAAAAAAAAAAGATATCTGAGATCACTTTTACATCATATTTCTCAGCCTATAAACATTCACATTGTAAGATTTGCTCATAATGGCCAAATTACTGAATTCTTTTCCACTAAATATTGAGAGAAAAGTAATTTGTAAATATAGTGGTATTCATAATGTATACGAGAAACAATGAAATGGAGCAAGATAAGAAGGGTAGATTTTCATCTTATCCTAAGGCGACGGAAGAATCTGGCTACATCTTGGGCTCTCTGATCTAGAAAAGAATTACGCAAAGCCCATTCTTTGATTCTTTTAAAAACATTTATTCATCATTTAATATATTCTCCACTGTTCTGCTAAGTAACTATTTCTCCTTTGAGACATAAAAGCCAAATGGCATAGAAGCCACTCTGGGGAAACTGTGATCTAGAGTGAGAAACAAATATTCTCTCAGAGAGACAACCTTAGTCCTCAGTCAGTCTTGATGATACTCCTAAGTCTTTGCCTCTTAATTTACCCTTAAACCTAGATGATACTGATTTCTAGAATATTAACTAAGTCAGTTTGTGTTACCTCCTCCATAATTGAATAACATTACCTCATAGGGAGGCTCCCAACAGTTTCTCCAGCCTCCATAAGAGGTCACCTGATTTCTGATCAGGGGAAAATAATCTGAATACAGAAGGAAATGGCAGTAAAACTCGCTTTATCACGTATCCTCGCAGGATGAGTCTTCCACTCATCTGTCTGTCAACATTCTCCATAACCTTGAATGTTATTCTTTTTAGGCACCATGTTTAAAAATGTTTTCTTTTTTTTAAGTTTTACTTTTAATACAAATGCTAATAGTTATTCAAATTGACTCATCAATTCTAAATAGTTAACCTTTCCTTAAAGACTCCGGGTCTTTGTTGTATATGTTAGTGATTGCATTGCGGAAAGCCCTTAGGGACCAATCCACAGCATGTTTAAGGCAGTTTGTACTGATACGAAAATTTCCCCAACTTCTTTTCTTTCTTGTCTGTGTTTGATTTTTCATTGATTTTTTTCCCCCTTGCTCTCATATAGCAAACTTTTTCAGTGGGTGTGTTTTCTTTTTTAACTCAGTGATGGGGACTTATCAACAAAAGGACAAGATAGTTAGATATCTTTGTGAACTAAGAGCCCGAGGATGAATAACATTCCAAGACCTTCTCTACTAAGGAAAGCACATGAGTTTTCTCCATGTACTTTATGTGGAAAGTACTGAAAAGTGCTAATATCGCTTAGATAATAAGTATAATAGATCATCATCATCATCCTCATAAGTACATTTGCTGAGAATATTCTCTGTGCCAGGCGCCGTTGGTTTTTACTTTCTTCTAATCCATGCAATGAACCTATAACCTATAGGTATGATTATTTTCCTTTTTTTGGAGGAGGAAGCTGAGACTGAGGGCAGTTAACTTACTTGCCCATGATTATATGACTAATGGATGATAGGGCTAAAATTCAAATTCAAATATTTCTGATTCTAAAGAGGGTGCTGTACCTGTTATACCTAGGAGATTTCCATTTTCATCTGCCTCTTAAAGCTGTTTTCTGTTGATTGTTACATAAATGCGTTAACCTCCTTCAAGGAGTAGGGCCATCCTCTGAATATGCACCTTATTCTTAATTTCTTTTCCTTTATGGTACTCTATGAATTACCATATTTTATATGTGGAAGTTTATGAAAGACTTTATGGTTACCCATTAGGGGATTTGGTAGCTATTTGTACGGAGAAATGTTTAATCCTGGGTGTGGGATATAAGTATGTCCTAAACTTTTTTTGCTAAACTAGGCTGTGTGATTTTGGGTGACATACTCTTTCTAATGTCCAGTTCCCATCTGCAAAAGGGTATTGCAAACCAGTGTAAGCTAGCTGGTATGTCTTAAGTAATTAATAAATAATTGTTCCCTGTAACATTTTTCCTAGTACAGAAGAATCAGAGAATTCTGTAAATGTTAGGATCAGATGGGACTTGGAGACCATTGATGATCATTTATCATTAAAATGTTTGCATTTGTCCAATTGTGCTCTGCATTACGCTTACCTCTTATTCCTGTTACTGTTATTTGTGCTGCTGTTACTGTCATTAATGAGTGCTTCAGTCTTTAGCCCCAGATACCTCCTTCCTTTGAGATAGGGCCAGAAAAAAAATCAAATAACAAACTCATTTTGTCATCTCTAATCCAGATTTCTATGCTGTTATTTCAATGACAGAGGGACCTGACAGTCAGCCAAAATCTGATGCTTAAGTATAAATATATTTGTTGGCAGAACAGACCATTTCTAGATTAAGGCCTGTGGTGTGTTCCCATCTGTGATTTACTTTCTTACTTCCTCTCGGTGAATTCAGTATGGCCACAAATTCATTACAGGTATTCCCACCAAGAGTAGATGTCTGTTTGCCTTCCCCTTGAATCTGGACTGGCTTTGCAACTTTTTTGAGCAATAGGTGTGGCAGTGCGAATGAGGTCTTCTTATAGCATCCACATACAATTGAGCTTCCAGGTAATTATAGTCACAGGAGTGACCACAAATGAGACCAGCAGAAAAACTAGCCCAAATTAATGACCTACAAATCGTGAACAAATAAAATACTTGTTACTTTGATCCACTGAGTTATGGGGCAGGGATAACTGAGACACACCTTTGGGTAATGGTATATAGCCAGCCATTAGGCCTATTTTGGAAGACAACCCTGTCTCTCCCCCACCCATCCACCCTTTTTAAAAGATTTGTTTATTTATTTGAGAGAGAGAAAGAGAGTGCGCGCCAGCACGAGTGTACATGAATGGGGGGAGGGGTAGAGGGGGAGAAAGAGAAGCAGGCTTCCTAATGATCATGAAGCCCCAGGTGGGGCTCCATCTCAGGACCCTGAGATCATGACCTGAATGCAAACCAAGAGTCAGATGCCTAACCTACTGCACCACCCAGGCGCCCCTCCCCACTCCCTTTTTTATACTTTTTTTTTTTTTTTTAATAACATGCATGGAAGTCCAAGGAGCTTCTCTTTAAACGAGAGGAGTCCTGGGTTAGGTGGCATGTTATTATTATTATTTTTTAAGATTTTATTTATTCATTTGACAGAGAGAGAGACAGCCAGCGAGAGAGGGAATACAAGCAGGGGGAGTGGGAGAGGAAGAAGCAGGCTTCCCAGCGGAGAAGGGAGCCAGATGCGGGGCTCGATCCCAGGACTCTGGGATCACACCCTGAGCCAAAGGCAGGTGCTTAATGCCTGAGCCACCTAGGCGCCCCAATACTTTCAGCAAATATTTCTTAAATATCTACAAGATCTAAGCATGCTGCTCCCTATCTATGGATTCATGGACTTTTGAAGAATACATTCCTTTCTTAAACTTTTGGAAGTATTTGTGGATTCCTCAAATGCCTCAAATTTCCTCAAAATTCCTTTTCCTAAGGTGTTTCCTAACATGGCTGAATGTACATGGGAATTAATTTTGACTTGCCTATTTACTACTGTACCTACTTATCACCGCATTAGAGAAGTTTCTCTGAAAGGGCTGTCCTCTTATGCTAGAGATCATGCATTCACCTAAGGCCCAAGGGAGAATTTGTCTTTGTTTCTCTAAGTTGCATTTTGGGCTTGGTTTGGTTCAGAATGACATTTTGTCATTTCTCCAAGATTTTTATTTTACCTTCTAATTATGTTTCAGTGACTCATATTTACTATTCATTTCTTCTGTAAATTGAATCTAGATTGCACAATTACTTTATTCTGGGACTTTATACACCCTCATTTTATTTAATGATGTTCTCATTTATGTACCAAATTATTCTACAGGCATTTGACATACTGTTACAGTTATAATAAGGTGCAGGGTGTAGACCATGGGGCAGTATAATTATAATGGTGTCATAACTTTCTGATTATTATTTATTTGTAAAAAATACATAGTTACAAAATGAATGCAGTCAAATTCATTGTTTTTACTTTTAGTAAAAGCGATATATTTGTCAAGGGATGCATGGGAATATAAGTCACGTTCACCTAAATATTTTCTATGGAGGTGTTGCCCAATGGATTTGAAAGTCTTCCTGGAATATATCAAATATGAACTATTTTATTTACATTTTCTTATTGCAATATCTTTCTGTGATTTTAGAGTTTAATGTAAGGTAGGTAATGTATCTTGTACCAATCATTTGAAATTTCTACTAGAGAATTCTAAAATAAGCAAATACATATTCCATCTGCGGCACGTTGCAATGCACATAAAAATTTATTTTCTTAGCATGATATATATCAATTTCCAGGATTCCATCTGCAGACTCCAGAGTAAGTATGGTGTCTCAGCATGTCCCTTCAGTGGTCACCAGACTTGTAGGGGAGGAAAAATAATTTTCCCTCTACCCTTCAAGGTTCTTGGCTAAAACTGCCCTCCCCATAATAAAAATACAGATTAACAGGGGCACCTGGGTGGCACAGCGGTTAAGCGTCTGCCTTCGGCTCAGGGCGTGATCCCGGCATTATGGGATCGAGCCCCACATCAGGCTCCTCTGCTATGAGCCTGCTTCTTCCTCTCCCACTCCCCCTGCTTGTGTTCCCTCTCTCGCTGGCTGTCTCTATCTCTGTTGAATAAATAAATAAAATCTTAAAAAAAAAAAAACAGATTAACAGGAGAAAAACAGAAATTTAACAACATGTATACTTCCTGTATGTATAGAAAATACCCAAGAAAACTGAATAACTCTTCTAAATTGCCCAAGCCATCACCTTAAACACCATCTCCAGCTAAAGAGAAAAAAGGAAAGGAAAAGAAAAAAAAAGAAAAGAAAAGCTATTGGAGGGGATGGGAAGCCAGTTGGGGGAGATTACCAGACAAAACAGTAATGGTTGTTACGGGTATGGTTGTAATGCAGATTGTGCCTCTTCCACTATTGATAAGAATTTTTAAAGATTTAGTTAATCCTCCTCTCCCTAGTACAGAAAGGAAGACACCCTTACAAATGGAGGCTTTTCTTATAAATGTGAAAGTCTGTTACAGAAAGGCAACTTCTACTTGGTTTTCAGAGCCTTTCCTATGTCTGCTATTTCTTAAAAGCAATCAACCTAAATTAATCTTTATGCTGAAGGGGCATATTTTGGGGTGGCAAATTCTCCCCTTCACTACATTAAGATTTCTTAGAAAGTTTTGTTATTTTGGGGCAACAAATTGAAAGTGTCCAAGCCATAGTCTGACTGTAAAATCTTTAAAATGAATGGCTCTAAAGGCACCGAGCTGGCTCAGTTGGTGGAACCTGCAATGCCTGATCCTTAAGGTCGTGGGTTCCAGCCCCAAGTTGGGTGTGGAGATTATGTAACAATAAAATCTTGTAAAAAAATAAATAAAAATTAAAAATTAATAAAATGAATGGCTCTAATAGAATTTAGCTAAGGAAAATTGCATCTGTATTAATCATGGAGAAGTTAAATAATACTGGTAATATATATGTAAGGTAGGCTTTATTTTACTATGATAAAATAGTAAGAGACTATTCATACACAAACACACACAGCTTGTTTATTTTTATCAAATACTAAATTGTTATTAATATGCACACTATATATTGTACTGCTAGTAATTATCACACTTTAAAAGAAGATTGTGAATAAATCCTTGGCTAAATGGTTGTGGAAAAATAATCATCTTTTATTAATTGTCAAATAATGTGAAGTAAAATTGTAAGAAAGAAAATGACAATGACTGAATTTAAATATAAATTTCAAAAGTCTCAAGTAGCTTCTTTTTCTTTTTCTCTTTGTAAAACAGAGAGAGATCGCAGAAATCTTGAATAATTGTAGCTTTGCATTTGTTTTCATGGTCTGTTTTTCAGCCTTCTGAAGTGTAGCATTCTGCATTATGATTTATGTGTTTCTTAAAATCATGTGCTTTTTTTTTTTTTTTTGGTAGGACTAAGTCCGTGTTTTCTGATCAACTTCCTTTCTAACTTTCTACTATAATT
Organism: Ursus maritimus; assembly: GCF_017311325.1. Classification (NCBI taxonomy): domain Eukaryota; kingdom Metazoa; phylum Chordata; class Mammalia; order Carnivora; family Ursidae; genus Ursus; species Ursus maritimus. The sequence goes on from NW_024426230.1 coordinate 16,784,819, forward strand.
TAATTTAAATGTTATAGGCAATAATAGTGAACTGAGTTTTAACTGGGACAGGCCATCATTTTGTACTGATTCTCTGGTAGGCTTTCAGTTGGAAGAAGGAAGTAATAAACCCCTGGCTTGGGGTGAGCTGGGTCAGTTTGAGAGCCACTACTTCAGCATAGGGTCAGCTCAGCTGTTCAAACTTAGCCTTCTATCTCCTTAAAGGCTCATTGCTGTTCCCTCAGGACCACAGTGTTCCTATGGTCATTAAATAAAGAAACTTCCATTTGACAAATAAAATGGCTAAAATTAATACCTGTGGGGATTTTGAAAAAATGTCTGTGTGTTTGAGTTCCTATTAAGTGGTACATTGGAGAAGTAATCAAACACATCTATGTTTTTTAGGGAACTCCAACATCATGCAGTTACTGGTATAGGGAGCCTCTATTAAATGGCTTTAATAATCAATTTTCAATGTCTCTGTTACAAAATTCATGAAGAAAAATGTATCTCTCACTCTCTAGCCTTAATTGGTAATTGTAGGCAATACATACTCATATTTCTTTTTTTTTTAATTTTATTTTTAAGTAATCTCTATACCCAACATGGGGCTCAAACTCACAACCCCAGGATCAAGAATCACATGCTCCACTGTCTCAGCCAGCCAGGTGCCCCCAAAAGCTACTCATATTTCTATTATATTTTCATCGCACTGGGGAGGCTTCTTAAGGTATCATCCATTCTTTAAGAGTTGAATATTTGCCTTCATTTTCGTTTATTTCAATATAGAGGAGATAGAAACATCCTTTTCGTAGTCAGTTTTGGCTAGTGTACCCTAAAATTTATTAACTAATTCTAGTGAAATCACAACTCTGCATTCTTTGTTAAGAAGAAGTTGGTGGCAGCCTCTGAAGAAAATAATGTAGTGTGGTTAGCCAGTGTTCCTGTTTCCTCTAGTGGAATGTGACTAGTTTAATCAATTACATATGCAACAAGAAGTTCCTAAATTATCAAAAAGGAAATGGTTCCCAGCCACTATATATAAGATATTTTAATATCAAATAGCTCTTGCTTCATCTATCCAAGGTTTGAAATAATTTCGTTGGGGAGCAAGAATTTTCTGTCCTCTTCTAGGTCCTTCCCGCTGGACTGAGAATCAAATCGACATGAGACAGGGTAACAGGAGAAAATAAAATTTAATGTTGTATGTACCAGGAATCCACACAGATGTGGAAATTCCAAAGACTCTGGGCAAAATGAGGTATATACGTCATTCTGAACTAGGGAGAAGGGGGAGGGGTTGGAACCTCAGAAGGAAGGAATGCAGTTCACATAGCACTAATAAGAAGAGCAGATATTTGGTAATTAGATGTTTTCCCTGCCATATCAGTGGGTCACTCAGATAAAAATTATCTTTGGTAATAACCTCTATTCTGGGAAAGACCCCCAGTTTAGATTCTTTTGTGTAGTTAAAAGAGGGACAAAATTTTCTCTTGAGTCCTCCGGGTCTGCCTTCAGCTCAAAATAGTCCACATGCTGAAGTGGTATATTTTGAGGGGACCTCAAAAAAAACAAAAAAAAACAAAAAAAACACGTATTTTGTAAATCTTTTAAGTATAGTCCAAGACATTGCACTTTGAATCAGTCAGTGTGGACTGAAATTTGAATGACTGGTTAGTTTTCCTGCAGTTAGTCCTTTTGTGGAAGTATCATTGCTATTATTTAATTAAAATCAACACTAGATTGTTCATAATTGCGAACAAGGAGGATGTAATGTAATATCATATCATTTGCAACCTCTTCAGGTGATTCAACAGAGGGAAAAACATTGAGCTGGAAGGTTATCAGCAAAAATAGAATATAGCTAGAGATATAAAAATAGCATTCTCTTCCCTGTCTTTTTCAGTCTGAGCAGAGCACTCATTGTATGATTCTGCATGAAATTTGCAAAGTGCTGTGAGACTCACTTTTAATTGAGGTAACCCTGAGCTTTTTGAAGTATAACCAGTGACAGACCAAAGTGACATTTTGATTAAACAGTGGTTGAATTATGAAATCCTGATACTCTACATCACTGCTGGCAACCTTAATTGGAGTATAGAGTCTAGCTAAAGGTACAACAATAAAGCAAAAACGAACAAATAATGGAATCATGGTACCTTTTTCTATCAGTTCTCTCACAGTTCACACATACACAAAGACTTATAATTTTCTCCATTCTATTCTTTTGTTCGTTTGTTTGAACCAATAATGTCCTCCTGATTCTTTTTTCCTTTTTTTGTTGTCTTAGTTCTAAAAATTGACTAATTCCAGATAAAAGATCTTAATTATATTTTAATCAGTTGCCAGTTTAATTTTTAATGAAGCAACTCTAAGGATATACTCTTTGCTAGTATTTGCATTCAAATTTTCCAAAGATATAGATTGCTGTATTATCTTCATCGTGATTAAGTGATGGGTATTTAGAGATACATTAATGAATCAGAGAGGAGAGTACAATTGCAGAGTGCTTTTCATTACAGAGTACTTCAGCGTTGTTAAAGGATAGGATCAAAGTATGGCTTTGAAATTTATCTCACAGATACAGTTATGCAAGTCAAATGTACATTACAAGAAAGTTTATTGCAGTGTGATTTGTAATTGCAAAACATATTTTATAAAACACTGTACAGCTTAAGTATTTATCAATAATGGGCAGGTTTCTTAACGAAATATTGTACTGCTCTTTAATGGAAATTGATCTATATTTGTTGATACAGAACGCTATCAAATATATATGGTTACATAAGAATAGAAGTTATGGGGGCTATAATGTTACTCTTTGCATAAAAAAATATACCTACACATATGCAGATACACACCAATGCATATTTACGAATTACCATTCTTTGGGAGTATATATACACACACAAAAGTAGGTGGTGGTTTCCTCCAGGTAGGAGGGGCAAATGATATTCAGTTTTATCCTTTTATAGAGTTTGACATTTTTTGCTTTGTACATGTAATAATTCATAATAATAAGCTTAAATATAGGGTTTAAATAGCCATTATTGTTATAGATCAAATAAAAATAAAAATGAATATTCTAAATAATAAAACTATATGCTAGATGTTATACTATTAGAGAAGTCAACAAAAATGTCAACATTTACAAATTTATTTTTTATAAATGAGTTGTAGAAATTTAGCATCTAACCTTATCTAGAATATTGTTTGCATTGTTTAAAACAAACTAAATGTCTGCCTCTTAAAGGGAATTTCCTTAACAATATGAAATACCAAACAGTGCTCAACTGCTTTGGAGTTTCTGATCTGCCTTATATTGCAAATTTTTAAAGGGAAACTATCTATAAAACTTAAATATTTAATTTAATCTAAAGTAATAGGAAAATTTGACTTCCATGATAAAGGATGTTTCATTCTGGGTTTTATTTAAGTTCACAGCTTTATGTTTCTAGAGATTGGAATTTTGAGTGTTTTGTGTTTGCATCAGACCTCAGCACAATGTTTGTCATACAGATGAAAGATTGGATCTTTAGATCAAAAAATAATTAACTTTTTTTCTAGAATCTAAATGTAACTTGAAGATAAAATTATGTTTTCTAATTTACTCCAATTTATTAACAAACTAAACAAAACAAAATAAAAAACCCAGAAGTATATAGAAGGTCCTGCTAGACCAGTCTAGAAAATTGATAATGGGGAAAGAAAATACCACTAAATTCCACATTAACAGAGATTAAAGTATTATTGAATTTTGTACAGAAGTATGAAGCTAAACTTTTGAAGGCTGTTTTATCTCATACTTAACAACAACAACAAAAAATTGCAACTATGCATATTCCTAGAGTAAGAAAAACACTCAAATCTTATCATTCCTATGTATATTTTCAAATAATAGCTATCAATTGCATAAAAGGAGAGTTTTTACTTCACCTTTAACTTTCTCAGCATAATTCCAAGGTAGTTAATTTCTTAAAATTTATTTTCCATGTTTTTATTGAGATATAATTCAAATACTGTGTGTCACCCTTTTGAAGTGTACAATTTAGTGTTTTTTAATATAATCACAAGGTTGTGCAACCATCACCACTATCTGATTCCAGAACTTTTATCTCTCCCCAAAGAAACTCTACATCTATTAGCAATCACTGCCTGTTACCCCCTCCCAGGAGGTTAAGGGTTTTTTTGGGGGGAGGGGGAGGAAGAAGGGGAAGCAGAAAAAAAAGGAAAAGAAAAAAGTACACCAAAAACAAACCAGGGCTTTTTAAAAAAATTAATTTTCCCAAGGGCCTTTTTAAAACTTTGTTCCTTTAAAACAGTCTTGTAGATATTTTATTTTCATTTTTCAAGTTTTATTCTGTGAGATCCTCTTTAGTCTATACATTTGATTCTAGCAGTTATTCCACATCCTTCATAGAATTCATGAAATCCTAATTCTTATAAATGAAATTACAGTTTACTATAGATATGTGACATATTTGTAACGTGAGAGTAATGACAAAGAAGTTGACAACATGGTCAAAGATGTAGCTCTCTGTATATTGATCTATCTGACCATCTATACTGGTGTGAAGTAGAGAGAGAGAGATTTGAATGGGGTTAATTCTATAAGCGAATGGTTCATTAGTGAATATTGTGCTATAGCGATACTTTTTGCTGCATATAGCAATCTTGTAATTTCAGTGACTGGAGTAAAGAATGCTAGGTTAAAAGCCCCTTTGTATATCAGTTGAAATTGTGTATGTTTTTCCCTTTTTTTAAAGAGAAACAATGAAATATACTTGAACAGTTTCCATTTATGCGATTGATGATTGTGCATGCTGTATTTTAGGAGCTGATTTTATTTATTGCAGATAAAAAAATGCTTTCTCAGTATTTGGCATTCTAGGTTTTAGGGACATTTGACTGATAACTTATTTCAACATTGCTGAGTTAATATTTTGTTGCACAGAGGGTCTAAGCCCTGTGCAGGGACTGTTCTGTCAACAGTGAAGCTTATCTGGTCTCTCAATTCTGAGTTCTTGAATCTGGACTATAATTCTAAGTTCCTTTTTTCCCTCATTTCTCCTTAAGAATATTTACTTCTGGGGCGCCTGGGTGGCACAGCGGATAAGCGTCTGCCTTCGGCTCAGGGCGTGATCCCGGTGTTATGGGATCGAGCCCCACATCAGGCTCCTCCGCTATGAGCCTGCTTCTTCCTCTCCCACTCCCCCTGCTTGTGTCCCTCTCTCACTGGCTGTCTCCGTCAAATAAATAAATAAAATCTTAAAAAAAAAAAAAAAAAGAATATTTACTTCTTTCTCACTAAGGTGTTGGTGAAACTATTTATCAGAGTAGATAAAATGAAACAATTCTAAACTGGTCTTCTTTTTCTGTGGTTGGGTGCTGTTATCTTTAACTTACTGATTTGTTTATTCAGTAAATATTTATAGATAACATTCTACATGTACCAGAAATAGTGGTAAGATCTGAAGACCCAACAGTCAACAAGAGAGATATGATTATTGCCCTGTTGGTATGATTGTTGTCCTTGGAAGATACTTTGGAATTCATGGATTCAATTTGTTGAGCACTACTTAGGTATTATGTGTCTGATATTGATGTTGGCATTAAAGACATAGAGTTGGTTTGCATGTGTGGAGACTGTTTTGACACAGGAAATCCAGTGTGCTCCTAGAATGTGCAAGGTGGGATCCCAGCTGTCAGGCTCACCTTCTTCTGGGTCACCTGTCAGCCCATGTTCCATGCGGGTGAATGGTGGTACAGGTTGGAATAACTTGTTCTATCTGGGCTGCTGTTCTGTCCCCTGTAAATTCTCATTTAAATCTGTAAACTATTAAAATTCAAATGTCAGGCTAGATTCATCACCAGCTGTTTTTTTAAAAAAAAGTATTGCAAATTATATATGAATACATACGTGTGTGTATATGATGCCATGTGTCTCTGTATTCGCAAAAAAAAAAAAAAACGTTCTGTAGTTATTTACGAGGTATGAGGATTTACTGCTTTTCTTTCTACTTTAGATAATACACACTGATTTGGCTCAAGGGCTGGCTTAAAAATTTGTTTGAAGAATATTTCCTGTTAATCAGGCATGGATTGCCCTGCAGTTATTTTTTGTTTTACACCATCAGATAAATTACCCAACAACAGGAGCCTGAAATTTACTGCCCAATCAACTTTGGGCTCACTGACTTGTGGGTTATGCTTCCCAGCTGTTTTATGGCCTTAAAAGACTTCCCTATTTCTTATTTGTAAAATAATTCCATTGTTTTACTTCAACTCATTCTCTTCAACATAACTACGTATTCAAAGGTTCCTGTACATTATTTAGGTTAGACAAATACCATTTTATTTCTCTGGGTGGAATTTTCTAATTGGGTTGTGAGTATGGCTGGTACAAAATCTTGTCCAAGTATTATTAAACTATTTGCAGGTGTCTAAACATACTTAGCTATTTCATATTTCAGTATTTGACTCTATTCTTTCTTTTCCCTAAAGTGTCATTTTCTCATTATCCTCAAATTATGTATTCAACAGAATTTCCCCCTTTTGGGGAAGGTTTCTCTGATGCCTCAAAGTTGAGGTTGTTGTCACACATCTTTGTTTCTTGTTGCCCTCACCATATACCCTGGAGAGGCTTCAGGTGGTTCTTGGTGTTCCCATGCAAATGTAATGTAATGGTCATTCAGTATCACAGCATTTTTTTTTTTTTTAAGTCATAGCACTTACCAATCTGTTTAAATCATTTCCTTATCTTTCTCCCCACATATACTAGACAGACTCAGATGTCTTTGAGAGCATGATATATTTAACATATTTAAAATTTACTTTTTATCTAAATGCCTAGAAAAGTGTTTGAAATTATTCAATTGAATTATTGAAATGAATCACTCGTTTATGGGTAAGGAGGTAATCGTGACACAAAACACAGGCAACAGTTTTCTCAAAAATTTCCCCCAAATTTGTTGATATCAAGCTAAAGATTTACGATATAGTAATATTTGAAGACTTTTACTCAATAAAGAAATACTGGGGAAAACCAAGAAGGACCTATATACACATCCCAAGTAAAATTAAAGAAAAAATTTCCTCTGAGTTGAACAGTTTAAAGCAATGACTTCGTTCAGATATATAATTATCGTTCTGAATTGGCTGTTAGATCATGTAAATTTAGCAAATATTGCAAATGTTTATCATTTCAAAGTTATAATTTGAATTATTGACCCTCTTCAGGGATTTCTGAAGGCTGCCTTTGAGAAATACATGGCTTTAGAACAGACCTTTTTCTTAGATTATATTCTTTCCATTGTTTGAGTCCATATTATTTCCTCAGAACCCAGAAATTCTAATTCCATGTTGTACATTATAGTACAGTATAACATGTGCATAATAATGTAACGATGTACTCGTGTATACACTAGTAGTAATGTATTTACCACGGTGTACATACAGTAATGTATACTATAGTATATATAGTAGTGTACTAGTATAGTATATATACACTATATGTATAGTATATAATAATATAACTATAGTATAGTACATATAGTATAGTTGTCATTTACTTGCTGCTAATTCAGATGTACAGTAATATAATAGTGAGAAGATTCTCATTTCTTCAACAGTATTACTATTTTGCATCATATCCCTTTGAGAGGATATAAGTGGAAAAATATTTTTGTTTTGCAGTAGAGTATCTTCGTCATATAAAATCTGTGGTTTAATCATCAGGCATACATTTGTGTACTCAGGCTTTCTTTGGTCATTTAAAAAAAGTCCTTTATATCAAGTAGATACATTTTATTTTCTTGGTATTTTTCCTTTGATATTTGTGTTCTTTACCATTTTGTTTCCATCTTCTATTGTAAAGATGCCATGTGTCTCTGTATTCTCTTTATTTTCAACTCATTGACCTTAAATGGAAGAACAAATTAAAATCTGACCGTTCCTTCTGACTTATTAAATGTTAGGGTGAATCAGGTTGAAATGGTTTATGTAAAGCTCTGGACTCTCTACTTACACTCTTCCCTTTTTTAATCCATACTTATATTCCTGCAAGATAAATCTTCCTACAGTGCTTCAGTCATGTAATTTCCCTGGCTAAAAACCTCCAGAGGTTCCCCATTGCTTATTAAATTAAATTCGAACTTGTTCTCTGACATTCATGACCCTCCAAACCCCAATAAGATCCACCTTCTAGTCTCAACTATGACTACTCCTCTGTTCACACTACATACAGCAATACATCTGAATTATTTGATTTGTACAGACTCTACTATCTTTTGTTCCACTCTGTATATTTCTTTGGGCTTCTTCCTGGAACACTGCTCAAATTCAACTGATTATCCTTCGGAAACAATTTCAGAAATCTGTCTTTAAGAAGCTTCTCCTGATTTGTTTATTCCATACATATTTATCTATAAGGCTTTAGTAAAGGGTACAATGAAGGAGAGTTAAAATCCTTATTATAATGAGTGTATCTATTAGGCCAAGGTGTTAGATGATCAATAAATTAAGAAATAAAATATAAAATATTAAGCGATGATAAGTGCTATGAAGGAAAATAGTGAAAGTGCCATAGGAGTGTGTAATCAGAGCTGGAGGGCTGATGTATTATCAAGGGTGATCAGGCATATGTTCTCTTATGAGGGAACAATTTCAGAGAGACCAAAATGAGTAGGGGACTCAGTCATGGAGATATCCGGAGGACCTGAGACTGAGGGAAGCGTGAGTTCGAGACTGCTGGGACAGCAGCAAGCTGGCTGTGTTTACAAAATAGCCATCAGGCTCTGGTGGCTAAGTCGGAATGAGTGAGCAAAGACATTAGAGAGAAGCAAGCCTTGTGAGCCAGCCCGCGGATTTTGACTTTCAGCGTGAAAGATAGTAATCCAAGGAGAGTTTTGAGCAGAGACTTGACATGAACTGGTTTATTATTATGAAGGATCACTCTGGTTGCTGTCTTTTGATAATAGACTGCAAGGTCACAGAGGGGAAATAAGGGGGAGCACAAAAGGCTATGTCGATCAAGATTTGATGGTGGATTGAACCTGGATTTTGGTGTAGGAAGTGACTAGGTAAGGGTTAGTTTTGTGAGATAAGGGACTGTGTTTAAAAGGAGATAAGAAATCATACACAAAAAATTAACATTGTAGACTCTTTCTTCATCCTCAAAGCTACCATTACTTTTTCTATTTTTAACAGTAATATCTTGTGCAGGGTTCTTTATTAAGCTATTTACTTACATTATTCATATTTAACCTCACAACCCAATGAACTGTAGGTATTAAATATTGTTGTTACGTTTTTATATATGAGGTACTTGGGAAATAGAGAAGTTGAATTATAAGAAAATATTATATGTGTCTATCTTCCTGTATTCTTAGGGAAGGCAAAAAAATGGCTAGGAATAAATACATCACATTGTTAATAGTGGTAGAAAAGTAGATGATTTTTCTTTTCTTTATATTTATCTGTATTCCTTTTAAGAATAGGGATGCCTGGGTGGCACAGCGGTTAAGCGTCTGCCTTCGGCTCAGGGCGATCCCGGCGTTATGGGATCGAGCCCCACATCAAGCTCCTCCGCTGGGAGCCTGCTTCTTCCTCTCCCGCTCCCCCTGCTGGTGTTCCCTCTCTCACTGACTGTCCCTATCTCTGTCAAATAAATAAATAAAATCTTAAAAAAAAAAAAAAAAGAATAGGTATTGGTTTTCCTTTAATTATTTAAAAATTCCTGTATTTAGATGTATAAGGATATTGCTTTCATAATCTAATAAATGTTAAATGTGCAAATCAAGATTTTTAACTCAATTTACTGGACTTTTTAATTTTATAATTGACAAAGCATAGGATTTACACTCAGACTTCGTTTCAAATTCTGTCACCTTGGGCAAATAACATAGCCTTTCTGGACTTGTATGTCTTATCTGTACACTGAAGCTACCAATCCCAAGGCTTCAGGCTTGTTTTCAGGATGCAGGTGGATAACAAAATAACTGGTTTAGGCATAATGCCTGAAGTCTATATCTAATAAATTGCTATGAAAATGAATTTCAACTAAGAACTTGGATTAATTTTACAATTTTTTTATATCCCAATGTCATGGCTTAATTATAGGCTCTCGTGCTACTTTGGGGGATGGAATTTATATTCTCCTTAACTTTTTAAAAATATTTAACATATATTGATTTTCTTTATTCTAAAATGCTTTAAAAATAAATAAAATGCCCTAGTGAGTTCTTTTAAATAGATTTGGATAATTATAAATAATCAATTAAGGACCATTTTTAGACACTGGTTTAGTGCGGGCCAGTGCTGTTTTGTGAAAAATTCCCCTTCCACGATTTAGCTATTGTGGACATTGCTGCTATGAACATTGGGGTGCATATGGCCCTTCTCTTCACTACGTCTGTATCTTTGGGGTAAATACCCAATAGTGCAATGGCTGGATCATAGGGTAGCTCAATTTTTAACTTTTTAAGGGACCTCCACACTGTTTTCCAGAGTGTTCTCAGCAATTTATGTAAATGTCGCCCTCTATAGTTAAGAAATTTTTTAAAATCATAAGATAAAATATATTTAAATGAATTGGGTAGGTGTACCACTAAAATAATGACACGGACCCCATTTTCCTTTTCTTTTTAAGATCTTATGTATTTATTTGAAAGAGAGAGAGAGAGTGCACACAAGTAGGGGGGATGTGCAGAGGGAGAGGGAGAAGCAGGCTCCCCACTGAGCAGGGACCCTGACAGGAGGCTCTATCCCAGGACCCTGAGATCATGATGCGAGCAGAAAGCAGATGCTTAACTGACTGAGCCAGCCAGGTGTCCCATGACCCTATTTTTCTAATATGTATGTATGTAAAAATTTTCCACGTCTTATACCTGGCAATCCAAATGAACAGTTGTTATATGTTTAATGTGACTGAATTACATTTTTCCCTAGAGATAAGAATGTGAAAAAATAAAAACTAATGCAATCTTCTGCAATATTATTTTAAGATTACCAGTCCTACCAAATTATTGTTGTATGATTTACATTATCTTGGCTTGCCTTGTCTCTAAGTTCAGTTATTTCCATTGGCTTTCACTCTTCTTAAATGTCACTAGATTTTTTAAATATTACAATGATTGTTATAAAATAAATTCAGGATTACTATATAATGGTTTTTAATAAAACTAAGCAAAACTGGATTCAGTGTGTGAAGGACATTCACTATAATGAACTTCATTACATGTCACTCAGTGGTAGACCTGTATGAATCACCAGTGATACTAACTTTTCTGAAATTAAATGTTTTAACATTTCTTCTAGATGAGAGGTTATACGCATCTTTGAATAGTACCAAAAAAGTGTCACTATATTGGGATGTTCTTCCAGTGATGGGCTCATCCAGAGATATTCCTTTGTCTAGTGCACTTTCTCCCCATGGAGTCTTACGGTGTTCAAGAAGCCCTAAAGGCAAATAGCTTAATACAGAGAAAGGACACACAGTGCTGTTGATCAGGTATGAGATCTTCTGTACTTTAATAGGGGAAGTAAAATAGTATAATATAATTTGGGAGCCATAGGAAAATTTTGTAATCCTTCATGAAACACTAACTATATAGATATATAAACTGAGACTTTGAAATATGAATCTTCTTCTAGGGCATGATTAACTATAATATATTTTGTGGACTGATTCTAAAAACTGTATGTCCCAGGACATCATTAAAGACCTGTTGCACAAATTATACCAAACTGATCTGATTTCTTTCAAGCTGTGGGATTTGGGTCCATTTTAATTTTTAATTTTTATTTTTTTTGATGCATTTTTATTTTTGTCATTTTCAGTTTTAATTCTGTTTTGCCATATTGAAAGTGAGATCTGTGGTTTCACTTTTCTACCTACACTGGATTGACTCCTTTGGGTTATTCTTAATATGGCATATAATTTAGGAATTGCATTACTGTAATCCCTTTAGGAAACAGTTCATCAGTAGTTACAAATTGCTCCCAAATGACAAGTATAAAAGGGCAGCATGTTAATATTTTTTATGATTTTAGGACTCAGAAAAGCATTATTTTTGTTTTATGATGAAACTGGAACCCATTACTTTGTAGTAATTGTATTTTGTTAAGGTCAGCAAACCATATTGGCTTCTGAACATTGACTCAGATATATCCTTTAAAAGCAAGAACATTTAGATGTACCATGATATTTCCTTAAATGTCTTGTCATAAATTATTATTATTTTTTAAAGATTTTATTTATTTATTTGATAGAGAGAGACAGCCAGCGAGAGAGGGAGCACAAGCAGGGGGAGTGGGAGAGGAAGAAGCAGGCTCCCAGCGGAGGAGCCTAATGTGGGGCTCGATCCTGGAACGCCAGGATCATGCCCTGAGCTGAAGGCAGATGCTTAACGACTGAGCCACCCAGGCGCCCCGTCATAAATTATTTTAAAGGACAAACGCAAAACTTGTATGTTTGCAGGACTCTGTATTGGCTGGTATATATAATATATCTGAAACTTTATAAGCCAAAAAACCCCATATACTCCAATATCAACATTTTTGAGTCCAGTTTTAAAAGTTAACACATGCCATAGAAAGTTAAGTTGAAATGTCTAACTCTTTAAGTAAGTTTAATGATTTCATGGAGATTTTTCTGAGTATCATTTTTTAAAAATATTTTATTTATTTATTTATTTATTTTGAGAGAGAAAGAGCACTGAGTAGGGGAGGAGCAGAGGCAGAGGGAAAAGCAGACCCCCGGCTGAGCAGGGAGCCCAACACAGGGCTTGATCCTGGGACTTTGGGATCATGACCTGAGCCAAAGGCAGAACCTTAACCGACTGAGCCACCCAGGTGCCCATCTCCCAAGTATCATAATGTACTATGTACTGTAATGTGAGTGATTAAAAGATGTCATAATTTTTGTTTTTAAAAAATAGTTATATTTTTGGGAACTATGGCAACCTCATGAATGAATCTATCAAAGCAGATTGTGAATAGTAAAATATGAGACTATTGGGCTAATAGGTTAAATGGGAGAAAAGATCTAGTTAGGAGTCCAGAAAATATCAGAAAGAAAGATGCAACAGAGATAGTCCTTGGAGAACTGGTAGGATTGAGTTGTTTGAAGTAAGAGAGTAGGCATCTTCTTTTATTTTTAAAGATTTTATTTTTAAGTAATCTCTACATCCAACATCGCACTTGAACTTACAACTCTGAGGTCAAGAGTTTCCCACTCTATTGATTGAGCCAGCCAGGTGCCCCAAGAATAGGCATTTTAGAATAAGAGGACCATGTGAAGAAAACAACAAAAAGAGGCTGAAAAGATAATATTTAGGAATGACTAGTCTAAATATTGCTGGAGTTTAGGGTATAAGTAGGATAGTCATGGAAGAAAATGCCTCAAAATAGTTTAGAGGTAGGGAATTCATATGAAATTTTGATGGAAATTGGGAGCCATTGAAGTTTAATGTGTTGGGGAATTACACAGTTGGAACTTCCTTTGTGAGTATAATCAGAAAATGGTTCATCTGATGAGTTAGAGAAATATTGGAAGCAAAGAAACTGGTTAAAAGACAGTGCAAGCATTCTGGGTGGGAAGCAATAAGGACCCGTACTGTGGAGTTTACATTAAAAATGGAAATAAGCATCTGGATCAGTGACCTCAGGGAACTCCAGTTACTTTCATTAGAATTTAGGAATTTTGTTTTAACATTGTCTTCTGTGAGATCACAGGACTTAATAATAAACTCTTTTCATCTCAAGCTCTCAATCTGAAAGGGGTTTATTTCATGCATCTCCCACCCTCTTCCTGACTATGGGCATTTGCTATGACCTTCGAGCCCCTCAGTACCAGTTCCATTGTTTAGGCCAGATAGGAGGTGCCCCTTGCTAGTCAGGCTCCTTAGGTCTATCATTATAATTAGGGAGAGTTACTCTCTCTTCATGTACATCTGTCATCTTATGATGGTGGAATTACATGGTTTTCAGCATGTCATGTTCAGATATATTGTTTTGTTTTCATTTAATCATATGACATTTTAAAAACTATCAGCATTGAGGTAAGGAAGAGGACAGATTTTTTACTTCTTCTGAATCTCCTTTCTTCCTTCCTAGGTATAAACCAAGGTGTTCTGATTAGATCCAGAATCTGTCCATAGTAATCTCTAATTCTTAAAGAACTCCATTCTGAATTTGCAGACACTACCCTCAACCTGCTATCCCAGCACAATAGTCAGGACTGAGATTATTCTGTTTACCCAAGTTTGGGGTTTATCTCAGTCAAGTGCCAGGTCTGTGTGGATAACTCCATGTTGTTGTTGTTATTATTATTATTGTTATTATTTTTGCTCTGAGCTTTTTACACTTCATTTAGAGTTTTTAGATATACATAGGATTGCTTAGGGCTAAATGAAAATTGTATCCTGTATCTAACAGCAGAATCAAAAGTGCAAGAGTTGCTGGATTTGCTTTTTTTATTAAGGATCCAGAGGTGTGACCACATTCTCCACAATTTCAAGGAAGTCTTTAGGACCTTTGTGGCAGGAACAGATGCTGAAGTCAGTTTAGCCCCTTGAACAGTTCTTCTCTGCCCTTGGGCTCCACTGTCTGTGCAACATTTCTTTCTCAAGCCTAAACTTCCCTTGTGGAATCTTTCCAGGTTTTGCTTCAAATGCAGGTTAAGACCTTCCTTATTCCCCAACTCATTTCTGTCTATTGTATCAACACGGAACCAACTCTGCTGTGGCCCTTGCAAGGAGTTCTGACATCCTAAATAGATGCTATAATAAGAGATCAGTCTATCCACATGGGTAATGAGACCCCTATTTCTTTACTCAGCTCACAGAAATGATGCATCCTGAGGACTTTGGGCCTCTGGGATTTCTGCTGTTATTAGTGAGGACTTTGTAGATGCTAATATATGTTCATATTATACTAGATATCAGATACGTTGTTTCTCTTAATTAAAATGGTAGAAGGTTAGGAACCAAAATGGTTCTACCAAGAGCTGTCGTATTTTCCTTAGAATGCAGTGGGAGTATCTGTTAGTGTTAATAGTCAACTCTACATTGTCAGGAGCTGCTCCTCGGAAGTTACTGCAAGGTAGCCCTCTACATTCTTGGTTAAATATGTTTTTAATGGGTTGAACTTTGAACAACATTTCATATAATATTCTAATTGCTTTCTCTTGTTAAATGAAAAAAAGACATTTAAAAACATCTGACTTACCAAATTCTAGCTTGCAGTTCTCCTAGTCCTTACTAAAATTTATATTCTTTGAGAGAAAGATCCTAGTTCTCAAAAAAATAATTCCAAGCAATGTTAATTTTTGGAAGTCAGCTTTAAAACTAATATAACCTAATTATATAAGATGTTTTTATAACATAAACTAAATTATATAATACGTAAACAAATTTAAATTTTATAAAGCTTAAAAGTAATGTGAGAGAAAGATCCTAGTTCTCAAAAAAATAATTCCAAGCAATGTTAATTTTTGGAAGTCAGCTTTAAAACTAATATAACCTAATTATATAAGATGTTTTTATAACATAAACTAAATTAAATTATATAACATATAAGCAAATTTAAATTTTATAAAGCTTGAAAGTAATGATAACTAAATATGTTAATATGTATTAAATATTTTTATCAGAGCCTTTAAATTATGCTTCTGGAAATACATTAAATGTGGTATTTCAAATACAGACAGAAATGATGTTAATTTATATTCATATATCTCTTTGCATCTCCTAGAAAACATTTTTCTCATGCTATATTTTTTAATCCTTACAGAAATGCTGTGAGGTAGAAAATGTTGGTGCCATTGTCTTTACAGTACAGATAGGAAATTTGTTCAGTAAAACATGCTTGGAAAGTGACAGAAATGGACTCTTGATATTCTAGTACCTTAGTGTTCTTCTGACTCCTAGTATTATGTGGCCTCTATTGAAACACTAAAATAATATTTTTTTTCCCCTAAAGACAGAGCTCATGAACCGTTCATCAATAGCAGGTATCCATTATGTTCCTCTTACAATTAGTATTTTGCTAGGCACTGGGAATGCAAAGTAAATAAGACTGCCTTGGCCATCAAAGGATGGATGGTCTGATAAATATTTTTATAGACCATGTCATAATCTAATCTGCAAATCACAGACACAGGGAATAATTTATCTCTTGTTCCTTTAGCCAACAACATGGTGCAATATTTTTTCCTACCATGTTACTAATTGAGCAAAGGGAAGCTTTTTCTGCTGGGTTGAGTGGATAGCCTTTGTAGAAAGGGAACTCTCCTAGGAACTGGACACCTGGATTTTGTCTTTGCCTCTGATATGAACTTGTACAACTTTGAGAATACCATTTAAACTTCTCAGTCCTTACTTTTTTTCGTTTATAAAATAAAACTTGGCCCAACTCACCTCACAGGGTTGGTGTGAGGAAAACATTTTACAGGTAAAATTGAAATTGAAAAATGTGGGAGGACTTGACAAATACAGGGTAATAATGTCTAATTCTGGTGACTATGTTTTTACTAACAGATAACTAGAGTTATGATAAGAACTGCCACAAGGACAATATCTAGCATATTCTTTAATTGGGTCCCATATCCTCTGGGATCAGTGGTAAAAGGAAACTTAAGTAACGAAAATGTCCGAAGTGAAAACATATTTAATCGTCAGTCTGAAGATCCTGACATGCCAAGTAAGCTTTGTCAATATAGTCTTACAAGTTGAAGTAGATTGGAGTGCCATTTTTCCTTTGCCTTAGGCTGTTAATATAGAAACATATGGTTTTTTTTAAATAGGCATCCTTTTTTTTTTTTAAAGATTTTATTTATTTATTCGACAGAGATAGAGACAGCGAGTGAGAGAGGGAACACAAGCAGGGGGAGTGGGAGAGGAAGAAGCGGGCTCATAGCGGAGGAGCCGGATGTGGGGCTCGATCCCATAACGCTGGGATCACGCCCTGAGCCGAAGGCAGACGCTCAACCGCTGTGCCACCCAGGCGCCCCAGAAACATATGTTTTTTCAGTGCCAACACAAATGGGAATACATTATTGTTAGAAACCTATAATAATTCCAACATTTTAAGGCATCAAAGCACTACATTGTAATGCAGTTCTATACTAAGGGGAAACTTTTGCTTTTAGATGAGTAAATTGAAGATATGTTTCCACACTCTAATTGTTTCCATCATGACCTTTATTACATCACATTTTACTTGCATTTATATCTTTGAAGGAGCAACAGATAGGAAAGACTAGGACACTGTGAAGACAGAGTCATGTGGAGCACTCATGAAAAATTAAATGCCCTCAGCACACACAGAAGTAGGTCATTCTATTCTTTATTAAATTTATATATCATAGTCACTGATTAACCTGTATTTGGGTATTATAATTAGATAAGTCTGAACTTTCTTTATTGTCAAAGCATCTACCATGTATAACAGGCAGCATCAAGTTAAAAGATGATCCAAGAAATTCCTTCCTCAAATTTCTTTTCCCTTTGTCTCATATTTCATGATTTTGCACCTCTGTCTTGCATACTTCTAGGATTCTTTCCCTAAATGATCTATTTTTATCTTTGGTAGCTTATATCAGTGAAAGATGAAAGATCTCAGGTCCAAGTAGAATACACAGGGCATTACATTAGAACTCTATCTAAATCCCCCGGTGTTAGAATTTCAAGGATGAGTATTTGAAGAAATGGCACAAAGAACTTTATGCTTTTCAAAAATATAGGATGGCTGAGTAGACAAAGAATAAAAAATTCACTCTCTCTCAAGTGCAAATTATATAAACGGGCAGCCAATATTCCCCTCCTAATGTAAAACCACAGCACAGTAACTTGAGACATATTTGATCATTCCTGGAGACAGGATGATCTCTTTGGTGGGCATTTGAAAATGTTATTCTAAAGGTCTGAAAAGGACATTTGATGGGTCATATGAAATATTAGCTGTACATTCAAGTATTATATTAGATAACTCCAGAAAAGTGGGAATGCATTTGATTGTGAATTTCAAAAACAAAAAGGATGAAAGAAGTACATTAATATCTCTCTTTCACCATCATTAAGACAATATGATCTGTACCATTTTTTATTATATGCTTATAGACTGGAAAGAATAATATCTTGGTTAATGCAAATTGCAAATGTTAGCTATTTTATGATAATATATTTTTCAATGTTCCAAAACACCATGCTGTAGTAATAAGATTACTATTTTTTCCCATTTCATGTACACATCAATACTCTTAGCATGGCGCAGCTTTTCTATGCATTTTTATATGGATATTTTTCATTTTCTTGGGAAGATAACACAAAATTTAACACCAAATTGCTCTTTAACTCTACAAATATGCTGCCAAAGTGATAATTATCAGGTCTGTAGTGTCCTATATCAGGTATTCATGTGGTTCTTTGTGGTTTGATAATGGCTTTATGATTTACATTTAAAAGATTTTGAAAGGTGAGGGATAATTCTACGGTCCTGAAACATCAGAAGTTAAAATGTGAAGCATTACTGTAGTCACATAAATCAACCAATTTCCCTTTGTTTTCACAATACAACATATTTTCTCTTGTTGAAAATGAGTGCATCAGCATAAAAGCCTCTTGAGCAAGAAAAATGTATATTGATCACTGTAAGTGCATTTCTGTAATACCTTGAAGTTCTTAAAATTGACCCTAAACCATGTTTTATTTCTGACAATAGTTTCTTTTCATGTATTAATATTTATTGTTTTATGCCTTAATAGAAACACAAAAATAATTTTCATTGCAAAAAAACCTATGTAAGATCCACCTTTTTTTTTTTTTAAGATTTTATTTATTTATTTGACAGAGAGAAACGGCAAGAGAGGGAACACAAGCAAGGGGAGTGGGAGAGGGAGAAGCAGACTTCCTGCCAAGCAGGGAGCCTGATGCGGGGCTTGATCCCAGGATCCTGGGATCATGACCTAAGCTGAAGGTAAATGCTTAATGGCTGAGCCACCCAGGCGCCCCAGATCCATCTTACTCTTTGAATTTTTTTGTAGCATTTGGTAAATATCACAAACATTATACTCAATGTAAGAGTTAACAGATTATCCATCATAACTCTTATAACACTTTTGTCCTCCAACAAGGTGTTGAAATATGTATGCGTTGTGAATCTGTGACTCATCTGTGTTACTACAAAGTACACCTGTCTGGTAAACATACAGAGAAGATAGATTCTAGACCAAAAGGCTGTTTGTGTTAGAACCTGAATACTAGTTTTTCTGATTTACCGTATCATCACTTTGCACTTCACATTTTCCATTTGGAAAATGGTGATAACATGACTCTTCATCTAGTTCAATGGATGTTACAGAAATAGATGAGACAGCATATGTGAATAGTTCACGGAGCTTTAGAGAAAGTTGCTGTGTAGATTGAGGTAACGTGTAAGGCCAAAGCTACTGGCTAAGGCAGGTGCTTCTTCATTGATAATTTAGTTTCTCCCATTGTAACGTCAAAGCAGGCTGTCTGGCAAGAGACATGGAATATCATGAAGAACTGGAATAGATTCCAGGATTTTAGCCCTGTTTCGCACTTCTCCATTCCTGATGACTTGGATTAAATGGTGACTGCCAATATGAATTGATAGAAAGACAATTTGTGTCATGATTCATGGACTCTCCCCCCCCCACCACTACTTATTAACTATCTTTTGTTTTTCCTTTTTTTTTTCCCCCTTAGTATCCTTCACTCTGAAGTAAAAGGTTGAGGAAGACACACAAAATTGTAAATAATATGACGTAGGTGTTTTGAATGTTAGGTAAAGATTAGAGAAACATAATTAGCCGTATTAAATCACCAGTTATGTAAACACAAATAATTTGTTATGCCTGTATGCTGTTACTTCATACTTCTTTGTCACAATTTATTATACCATATATTTTAGTAAAAAGTAATCAAAGTGGATTAAAAGCCTTACATAATTAGTATGAGACAGCCATAGTAAATGTAGTATTAAAAATACATTTTAACTGATTTATAATTGAGGAGAAAAATCTAGTGCTTAGGGAAATCATATGCACTTTTGACTCTCCAGATGTTTTATTGGTAAACTAATTAAGGGTTACACAGGTATGGATTGTGTAATTCCTTCATAAAATAAAGCAAGAGGAAAATACACCCATCTGAATTTAAAAGCATTCTTAATTTTATTACATTTTTCGACAACACTGTGAGTAAATAATGACCGAACAGAAACTAAACAATTGCAAAAAATGGAATATTGAATACATATTAGTGCAATTAAAGATATCTATTTTGATTGATGCAATATCCTTTGAAAACATTGAGGTAGAAAATATTTTAGAAAATATTTCCTTTCATGGGTATTTTTGAAATTAAAATACCTCCCCAAACCCACTGACAAATTATGCATATTAGTTTCTAAATGCTCTGGTATATTTGAAAATCAACTGCTTTTGCATGATTGCGTTGATTTAAGATCCTGGTTCCAACCTCAATAGCTTCTCAGGATGCACTAAAAAATAAAGGTAAATTTAGTAATGTTGTTTCACTTTCCTCTATAAATTATCTTCTCTGGGCACACTCACTCCCTCCCCACTGGGAAACACACACACACACACACACACACACACTTCCTGCTTAAGCTTATTTACTCTTAATTCCATATATTCTTTAACCCTCTGCTTTAGATGCTCTAGTGTTCTCATCTTTTCATACACAGGAAACCATTATTTCCCTCTCTGTGCCTGTGTTCAGATTTTTCCTGGGCATGGAACACTTGCCTTCTAATCTCTACCTGTCAAAGTCTCAAAGTGAATTCTTCACTATTCCAAAACCAATCTTTTCCTTCTCAGAATCACTATAGCCAATGCACGTTTTGGCAAATTGCCCCATGTAACAGGTGGTGATATAAAAATAAATTGCTAATGTAGAAAATTGAAATTAGAAGTAATTAGGATATTTTTCCTGCTTTAAGTCACTGTTGAAAATGACAGTGATGTTTCATTTTTGATACTATTCATTGCTTTATTTTTGCAAACCTCTGAGAGCTTTAGACTTAAGAGATACTCTAAGATCCTGAAAGTCCTATAAAATGCTTGTAACCAGGTTTGATACTTCAGATACTTCATGTGTGAATTTCAAATTTGCCAGCAAACTTAAAACCGTGTGTATTTACAACATGCATGCAGGCAGATTCCAAGTGCTATCAATTGATCATTGAATCTTTTTAAAATAACATAGCTTTGGGACACCTGGGTGGCTCAGTCAGTGACGCATCTTCCTTGGGCTCAGGTCATGATCTCAGGGTCCAGGGATCAAGCCCCACGGTGGGCTCTCTGCTCAGCAGAAGTCTGCTTCTCCCTCTCCCTTTGAGCTCGTGCTCTCTCTCCCTCTCACTCTCTCTCCCAAATAAATAAATAAAATGTAAAGAAAAAATAACATAGCTTTATCTTAGAGCATATAGAAAGGATGAAAACCATTTATGTTGCTTTCAATAACTGTTTAATACTATCATGTAACCAGAAATATAGTTTCTTTGACTCTGCTTTTTAATGCTTTTGTAGCATAATGACTATAAAATATAAATTATGTTTTATAATAAATAACTATATATAATGCACAATCTATAAAATAACACATATCCTATTATACACAGTATGCTATCAGTTTCATTACATATTGTGAACCCTATAGACATAGCACATACTATGGCAGATTGGGGTAAGCAGAGAGAGACATAGAGTTTGTGTGTGTGTGTTAGAGGTTAAAGTTGAGGATACTTTTTGAACCCTGTGATGAGACAACATCGTTTCCCCAACAACAACCATCCTAAGCAAAATGTATGTTTCTATCACCATGTGTTTTATGTCCTTCCCCTGTGTCCTCCAACATTCAGGCACTCTATTATTTGACAGTTTACTTCCCAGACACTGAGGACCAGAACAGATGGAAGCTGGAATCCTGGGAGAATGTTGGCTAAAGACACGGGTTTATCTTTCCTAAAGAACACAAGAGCAGAGAATTTTAAAAATGAGATGAGGAGAAATTTCAAGGATCATCTTTACCATTCCATATTAAAGCATGATTTCTTTTTTATAGTCTCCAAAAAGCAGCTGTCTGGTTCCTTTAAAACAACCATAGTAACGTAACTAATGTAATGGTTAAGAGTTACTGCTATGGATCAGTCCAGCTGGGTCTGTCTTCTATCTTTGCTAGCTCAGAGAGCTTAACTCTTTCATGCTTCAGTTTCTTTCTAATACAGAGTTAGTAAAAAACTTCATAGCAGTTAAGGAGATTAAAAGAGATGATGCACTTAAAGTATAGCATAGTGCCTGGAAGAAAACCCTCAATACATATTAGTAGTTGTTTTCATATGATTATATTGTTGGAGAGCTCGTTAAAAAGATTTTTTCCCTATATTTTAAGTCCCAAACAACACGGCGTCCTACTTTTACAAGTTAGAAGAGTTTATGCCTTTTGAAAGGTATTCAAAAGGACTGTCTCTTTCAAATGAGAACCATTTAAGCATTTAAGTATGGGTAACATTTCTCTAAGTCTTTTTGAGTCTAAAAATTCTAAGTTATTTGATCTCCTCATATGTCATGGATTATCATCAGGACTATTCTCCTCTGGGTATTGAGCATGTGTTAGTGTTTCCGGAGAAATTCAATGCAATATTCCTAGTGGACTGGACAGGAGTCAAGCAGAATATCACTACCCCTTTCCTTGTGCCTCGGCTTCTGTTGCCGATGGCGCTATTGCATATGACGGCAGTTACACATTTCATTTTGAACAGGTTAAGTTTTCTTGTTATGTTGAGGCAGTGACACATGACATTTCCAGCAGCATCACTGAAACCAAGTTTGTAGTCAACTCAAAATCTGAAAGGATTTTTATTCTCTGTCCCTATGATTGGATGCCGTTGCCATGTTTCCTTCATCATGCATATTTGTCTTAGTTTTAATTGATATTTTTAACTCTTAGTGAGGAAATTTCCCTTGATGCCTATAAAAATAATTCAAGCCCCTGAGACCATCTCGTCTGTTGCTGGACTACAGCAAGTATTACCTGAGTTTCCTGGTGAAGATTTTCTAAGGAGAAGGAGAAATAGTGCTCCCTCGACAAGGCAGAAATCTCAGGGACACAAACTTCCTGTTTCTGTCCCATTTCCTAGGCTCACTTGCCCCTGTAACTAACCCCCAAAATACTTTCTTTGGCCATGTAAGATAATATGAGAAATCTGTCTACTAATTATGCCCTGATGAGCTTGGAGCATCAGTTTACTTTGGGCTAATTTTTTTTTTTTTTAATGTTAGTGTACCCTCAGTTGTCTTAGAAAATTTAGTTCAATTTAATAAATATATATTGAGCATCTATGCTGTACAAGACTGTGTTTCCTGCTATTAGGGGGCTCTCTACTCATGAAGCACGTTTGATCATGGCCGTGGGTCTCAAGACAATTTCTGGAGCCACCTCTGGTGGAAAAGTGCGAGTGACAGGAGGCTTCCCAACAGCCTTCAAGTCTAACTGACTTGGAGTTGGACCAAGGCATAGCCTGTGTTGTCCCCATCTTCAGCATATGTAAATTTACGTAAGGGCTGAGAGTATTCAAAGAACACCAGGACTCCGTTGGTTTCCCAGGAGTGTATGAGGAGTAGGAGACAGAACTGGAAAGGTGAATTTGGTGAAAGATTTTTGAAGTGTAAATGTCCATATTATACTTTTATGGTTATACATCCATATATGCACCTAGACATTAGCTCAAAGATTATTTCAGAAATTGACTCCCACCTTCTTTGAGCCCTGTCTCATCAAATTCCCTTGGTGTTTATACTGTTGTGGGTTTTATAACCAGTAGCCCCTCTCGTCCTGGTATTATAATTTATGTATTTGGATAACATGAAGAGATTTTGATTCTGCCTATTCTAAAATGCTTTCAGTTGTCACCAATCATCATATCACAGGAACAAAAGATGATACGTGCCAATGCCTGGCCTAGGTACCCAGACTATGGCTCATACAATGGGCCTCTGGCCCCAGGTTATCTGGGAAAGTATATCAGTCATCAAATGCCAGACAAAGGAATTTGAACATTATTCTATGAATATTTTATGTTATGGAGGAATTTAGGCAAGAAGTAACATGACTAGGAAGTTCACATGGATAGCAATACATAGGAGACAGGATAGGGGCTCATCAGGAGACTTGGAGTAGGTATGAGAAGATGAAGAGGCCATGGAGAAGCACAATCCACAAACACTGGCAAATGAGGCAGGAAGAGAAAAAGAGGAAAGGATTAGTTGGAGGTGATACTATGGGTTTTTGTCTGATTAATTAATGGAAGAATTATTACTTTAAGAAGGGTAATAAATGCTGGAGGGTCTGGGTTATCGGGAAGAGGGTAAGTCCAGGATTGGACATATTGATTTTAAGTTGATTTTGAGTTGCAAGTAGGATAAGAGCAGGGATTCAAAATATAAAATAGAAGTAAGAAGGGAGTCCAAAGCTGCATAAAGAGATTTGGGGTCAGTCAGAGAAATTTTGAAGTGATTAGATGGATGAACCTCTCAACTGGGAACAAATTGAGAGGAGTAGACCAAGATGGTGGGAAGAGTGATGATGAATTCTGAACCCAGGGAATTTCAAGAACAGTAAAAATTACATAGGTAAGTAGAAGTGAATACAATTATAGCTAATAAGAATAATGACCAAGAAGAACTGGTCAGTTTAGTAATTTGAGATATATCGCTATGTAAACTCATATTAACTTATCTGTATCTGTATCTTTCTCTAGCTTTCCACATAGTTTTATCAATTTTTTTTAATAGGAGTACACCTTTAAAGCTAATATACAAGATATATTTGCATCGTACTTAGTGGGGAATCATTAAGTCCATTATTATTACAATCAAACAATACGGTAATTCTTGTTATTACCAATACTATTTAACAAGGTTCTGGAATGTGCCTAGCTGGCTCAGTTGGTAAAGCAGGTGACTCTTGATGTTGGTGTTGTGATTTTGAGCCCCATGTTGGGCATAGAGATTACATAAGAAATTTAAAAAGTTAAATTAATAAGGTTCTGGAATGGAAATTACCATTATTGTTTAGCATTGTTCTTGAAGTATACTGGAAAAAAATAGATGTTGGAAATCAAGAGTTCTGTTTATTATTATTTGCAGATTATTTGTTCAAAATCTCCCCAAATCTATAAATATGTTAGATATACTAAGAGTTGATTCAAATGCCTGGTCAGAATATAAATATGTATGACTCAGGAGCTTACTTTTAAAAATCAGCAATAGGGACACCTGGGTGTCTCAGTCGGTTAAGTGTCTGCCTTTGGCTCAGGTCATGATCCCAGGGTCCTGGGATCGAGTTCCGCATCGGGCTCCCTGCTTAGCGGGAGAACACTCTGCCTTTGCCCCTCCTCCTGCTTGTGCTCTCTCTCTCTGACAAATAAATAAAATCTTAAAAAAAAAATCAGCAATAACCAGATGGAAATAAAATGCTTGTGTTGTCAAAATAGCAACAGAAGCATAATATACCCAAGAATAAGTTCAACCAGACGTGTACAAGAACTTTATTAAATAAAACTATAACGCTTCACAAGGGAAGCTTGACAAGATGTAAATAAATGACATTAACTCCTTTGGATGACATGTCTTAGTATTGTGAAGATGTCATTTCTCCCAAAATATTTTTATGCATTTATTAGAATTTCCCTACCACCCACTCCCTACAAAATGGCACCTTTTTTGGGGAACATGACCAAATAGTTCCCAATTTCATTTGAAGAATAAACTTGTACATTGAAAGAATAAATCAGGAAAATTATGGTAAAGAAGAAGAAGAATATAAAACTTGCTCTGTTAACATGTCAACTTCTAACATGTAATTAAAATATCGATAAAAAAATTGACAAGGAATTCAGTAAGACCAAAAAGTTATTAGGGAAACAAGCCCAAATAAATATGGCAATCTACTTTTGAGGCTAGAATTTTTACAATTTTTTTAAAGACTTTATTTATTTATTCGACTGAGAGAGAGTGAGAGAGGGCATAGGCAGGGGGAGTGGCAGGCAGAGGGGAGAAGGAGAAGCAGGCTCACCGCTGAGGAAGGAGCCTGATGTAGGACTCAATCTCAGGCCCTGGGATTATGACCTGAGCCGAAGGCAGACACTTAACTGACTAAGCCACCCAGGCACCCCACAGAATTTTTACAATCTTGAGGAAAAAAGTAGATTGTTTAGTAAATAATGTTGAGGTAATTTTGAATTTGGAAAAATACTTACGTAAGGTACTTACTTATCACCATAGATTGAAATAAACACCCAACTATTAAATATCTAGCTATTCAAATAGTGAAAAAGAGGTGAATAAATTTTACTTTTGTGCTTAAAAGTAAGAATCATCAAGAAAAAAGATTTCACTATGTAAAAATTATTATTTTCTTTTTGATAAGAAACAGAAACAAAGTTAATAAACCAATGATATACTGGTTAAAGATATTTGCAGTGCAGATGAGAGACAAAGGTTTAATACGTCCATGATATAAATAAAAATATGACAATATAAACAAGATCAACAATAATTAGGCAATTTAAAATAGGCAAAATGGTCAGAGTCAATAACAATTAAGATATGACTAAATTCATTAGCAGTCAAATATGTGCAAGTCTGTGAGAAAATGGGAATTTTCATGAACTCCTTGTTGGATAAATTGGTGGGACCTATTGAAGGGCCACCTGACAGTATGTATAAAATTTGAAGATTAGGGGCGCCTGGGTGGCACAGCGGTTAAGCGTCTGCCTTCGGCTCAGGGCGTGATCCCGGCGTTGTGGGATCGAGCCCCACATCAGGCTCCTCCACTACGAGCCTGCTTCTTCCTCTCCCACTCCCCCTGCTTGTGTTCCCTCTCTCGCCGGCTGTCTCTGTCGAATAAATAAATAAAAAATCTTTAAAAAAAAAAATTTGAAGATTAGCAAGCCTTTTATTTCAGAAAATCCACACTGAGAAATATCTGTTAAGAAAACAATTGGAAAAAATATGAATTTACAGAACAATATTATAAAGCAAAAAAAGGAAACATCTTAAATTATAAAAATCATGGTTAAGTTAGAGTACGTTGCTGTAAACACACACACATGCACACACACACATACATTAGAATGTGGTGTGGCCATCAAATACTTAACATGTCCACAGTATGCTCTGAAGTAAATATTATAGGCTACATGTGTAATACAATTCCATTAAGAAATGAAGAGACAGGCAGAGGGAAAGGCAGACTTTATACGTAGTGGCTGGAAGTAGATACACCAACATCTCACAAAAATTATACTGGGCCTAGACGTTATTTTCATTTTCTTCTTTGTACTCTTTTTTTTTCTTCTTTGTACTCTTTTATACATAAAATAAGCATATATTAATTTGTGGTTGGAAAGATAAGGCTATTTATAAGTATTGTCTCATTTATTTAGACATGAAAACAGCAAATACATTCTGCATTCCGCTCATGGAAAGGGAGCAAATTGTGCAAACTGTTTGCTATCACAGCACTCTCATCAATCCTCTGCAACCACAGTCAATTTGAACTTCTTTAATGGAAACTTTTAATGAATGTTCAAGTTATGCTCTAATAATGCAGCATTACTCAGCTGAGTCTAGTAAATAATGTTGAGATCATTTTCCAATTTGGAAAATACTTAAGGTAAGATATTTACGTATCATCATAGATCAAAATAAATACCCAAATATTAAGTATTTAGCTATCAACTACTAGAATAAAATAAGGCAAATACGTAGTCCTTTTGCAGTGCTCAATGGCAAGAGTCATTAAGAAATACTGAGATTTCATTATGTAAGCATTACATTTTTCTTTTTGATAAAAAGAAAAAAAACCAAAGTTAATAAGCAAATGATATATTGGTAAAAGATATTTGCAGTGTCGATGAGAGACAAAAGTTTAATATATCCAAGATATAAATAGAAATATAACATTATAAAAAAGACCCTTTGAAAGGATTGATCTTCAAGTATTTAAAGGGCAGAAATAAGGTAATTGAGACTTAAATGATGTGATAAAAGAAAGTGGAGGGCCTTCAGATTATAGAGAAATTTGGGACTTGTGCTAAAAAGTTTAGATTTTAAGTATAAGTGTATTACATTGAAGATTTGGATCAGGAGAGTAACTTGACCCCCTTCACACTTAAGAAAAATCACTCTTGCTCAGGAGGGAGGCAGGAAGAGAAGCACGGACAGCAAAAGAATGGCTGCTGCGCTGATATAAAAAAGAGGTAAAGATGGACTCCAGTAGGATTGGAGAAGTGGAAATGGAGAGAAGTCACCAAATTTGGAATATATTTTGGAAATATAGCTGACAGGTTCTGTTGAGTGAACCAGTATTGTTCAACTACTGGGTTGAGTTTTTCTGTTTTTCTTTTTTTTTAATTGAGCTAAGTTTACATAACATTATATTAATTTCAGGTGTACAATGTAAGATAAAATTTCGTATATAACGTAAAATGATCACAATAAGTCCAGTTAACATCCGTCACCATACATAGCTACAATTTTTTTCTTAGGGTAAAAACTTTCAAGATCCATTTTCCTCCTACTTTTAAATATGCAATACAGTATCATTAACTATAGTCATGATACTGTATGTTATTTTCCCATGGCTTAATCATTTTACAACTGGAAATTTGTACCTTTTGGCCCCCTTCACTCATTTTACCTACTTCCTGATCTCAGGCTAAGGTAATAACTACCAGTCTGTTAACTATATCCATGAATTTGGTTTTTTGCTTTCTTTTTTTTTTTTTTTAATTTTTATTTTAGATTCCACATATAAGTGAGGTTATGAAGTATTTATCTGTTTCTGTCTGACTTATTTCACTTAGCATAACATCATCAAGGTTTATTCATGCTTTGCCAATGGCAAAATATCCCATTGTATATATACACCACATTTTCTTCATCCATTTATCATTTGAACATTTATTTTGCTTCCACATCTTGGCTATTGTAAATATTGCTGCAATGCACATGGGCATGCAGATAATCTTTTTGAGATACTGATTTTGTTTCCTTCTGATAAATACCCAGAAGTGGAATTGCTGAATCATATGGTAGTAGTTCTGTTTTTAATTTTTTGACTAATCTTGATACTGTTTTTCATAGTGGCTGTACCAATTTATATTCCCACCCAAAGTGCACAAAGTTCCCTTTTCTCTATATCCTTGCCAACACTTGTTATATCTTGTCTTTTCGATACTAGGCATTCTGACAGTTGTGAGGTGATATTTCATTGTGGTTTTGATTGGCATTTCCCTGGTGATTAGTGATATTGAACATCTTTTCATGAACCTGTTGGCCATTTGTATGTCGTCTTTGGAAAAATGTCCATTCAGATCCTCTGCCCACTTTTTAATCATATTGTTTGGTTTTGATATTGAATTGTATTAGTTCTTTATATATTTTGGATATTAACTCTTTTTCAGACATGTGGCTTGCAAATGTTTTCTCCCATTCTGTAGCTTGCCTTTTCATTTGTTTTTGGTGTCCTTTGCTGTGCAACCAACAGAATGGGTGAAGATGAAATGAATGTTGTCTGAGCAAGAAGGATATGAAAATATGAAAAAGGTGATGAATTGTGAAAATATGATATGGTAGAGAGGAGGCCTCAGTGAGGTCAGAAAATTGTTGGATGTGATAGTCAGATAAGAGGTGCTGTTTTCAATTATGAGAGGTCTTTTGTACAATCATGTGCTTGGGTGACTGAGGTAAAGTGGAAGAAAAGATCATTGAGACAAAGGATGCAAAGAAATAAAAGGCCATTGTGGTAGATGGATCCTATCCTGACTTTTAATGTAGCTAAACATGGTGAAAGTATCATTTGTGGTTAGGGAGACCGTAAACTGGGAACCAAAAACCATCACTGAATGAGGAATATGATAAGGAGAATGTCAGAAGGTGAGGACAACTAGGAAGGATATGGAGTGGAAAAGTCTGATGACATTCATTTCAAAGGAGTTGGGGTTTTGAAAAAGGGAGGAAACAGTTTAAAAATATTGAGGAGGCACAAAGAGGACATTCATTCTACTTCCCTGACTTTCTTACTCTACTTATTTGCTTCCTCTATTTCTGTGTATTGGAAGGGGGGGGAAGCCTCTTCTTGAAAAGGGGAAGAGGAAGCAAGTCTTCAAGAAGGGCCAGCTATCAGAGTAATAAGTTGAAGTGAGTTTCAGAGAAAACTTAGAGTATCAGAGAACAAGTTTTAAAGGGAACTGTAATAAGTCTTGTGGGAGAGGGTTCTTGAATACAATAATTACAACAATTAGTGTTTTCGTGATGGATGAATGAGGAATAGTTGTAAAGCATCATGACAATATCTCTGGTCTTTAGGGCTGGATATTATTTAAGATATCAGGGAAGCTACCACGTGGGACTGGTGAAATTTTATCAAGGAAGGAAAACTTGCAAAGACCATTCAGGGAAGTTGATTGTACTCTTGAGAGAATGAATACATGGAAAGGAGGTGATTGAAGAAGGGTTGGACTCTAGGAGTAGAAGCTGGGAGGAAGAGGGCTCTGGATTTTCCTGTGGCTGGAGGTATTTTTAAATCATTGTAGGGTATAGGTCAGGTATCTGTCATATCCTGAATTACTTAAATCAGTGTCTATGCCAATCACCGTCTAGTGGACCTTCCTGTACAACAAAGGTTCGAGACTAAAGGCTACATTACCCAGGCAAATTTCAACAGAGTTTCTGTATGTGTTTTAGTTTCCATCAATCAAATGGGTTTGGGTGAGACTTGAATTTGGAACTGAGTTAAGGCAAGGAAGGCACAGGGAAGAAGGCCATCACCATTCTGCTGGTACAGATGGTGACAGAGACAGAATGGTTCTGGAGCTGGCAATTCGCAGCCCCAACATCTGGTTTCTTGATAGTGGAAGGAGTACTAGCTCCTTTGGTACCCAAGGAAGAGGCATTATTTTTGGAAGCCTAGTCTAGAATCTGCCTCTTGGGCCCTGTTGGTGATTTAAAAAAAAATAATCTCTACAAACTACATGGGGCTCAAATTCACAACCCTGAAATCAAGAGTTGCATGCTCTACTGACCGAGCCAGCCAGGATTCCCTCTCTCAGTGATTTTTAAAACCATTTTATACTCTATAATAAATGTCCTTTGGTTATACTACTAGGATGGATTCTTTGCTTTCTTGAAACTACCCCTTTCCAATGTAGATGATTTGCCTGAGGTTGGACACACAATCTAGTAATATATGGGTTTGGGGAGTTAAAAAGTATTAACTACGATCATCAAATTTTCTCTCGTGTTTTTTTTTTTTTAAGAAATAAGTAAGTCAATTATGAGAGATAATGGATGTTACTTTTATAAGGTGAGCCTCATTTACTGGATAATTGGGGAGAGAGAGAATCTTGAGCTGATGTGGTGTGTTGTGCATGTGTGCATACTCACATGTATGTAGAAGTATCTAAAATACTGCTGAGTACCTTAGGAATACTATAAAGTGACTTTT
The DNA here is from genome assembly GCF_017311325.1 of Ursus maritimus. Lineage (NCBI taxonomy): Eukaryota > Metazoa > Chordata > Mammalia > Carnivora > Ursidae > Ursus > Ursus maritimus. The sequence goes on from NW_024426230.1 coordinate 16,816,354, forward strand.
GAAATGACATTGTTTTCCCAGAATGAGAAATTACCCTCACCAACATACTATTGATTATTTTCCTTTTTTAAAAATTGTTTTTTTCTTTCTTTCTTTCTTTCTTTCTTTCTTTCTTTCTTTCTTTCTTTCTTTCTTTCTTTCTTTCTTTTTCTTTCTTTCTTTCTTTCTTTCTTTCTTTCTTTCTTTTTATTTATTTATTTGACAGAGATAGAGACAGCCAGCAAGAGAGGGAACACAAGCAGGGGGAGTGGGAGAGGAAGAAGCAGGCTCATAGCGGAGGAGCCTGATGTGGGGCTCGATCCCATAATGCCGGGATCACGCCCTGAGCCGAAGGCAGACGCTTAACTGCTGCACCACCCAGGCGCCCCTCTTTCTTTCTTTCTTAAAAAGATTTTATTTATTCACTTGTCAGAGAGAGAGAGCACAAGCAGGAGGAGTGGCAGGCTGAGAGAAGAGCAGGCTCCCTGTTGAGCAAGGAGCCTGATGTCGGACTGGATCCCAGGACCCTGGGATCATGACCTGAGCCAAAGGCAGATGCTGAACTGACTGAGCCACCCAGGTGTCCCTTCTTTTTTTTCTTTTTTAAAATATTTTATTTATTTATTTGAGAGAGAGAGTGAGACAGAGCACAAGAGGGGGTAAGGTCAGAGGGAGCAGCAGATTCTCTTCCCAGTGGGGAGCCCGATTCAGGGCTTGATCCTGGGACTCCGGGAATCATGACCTGAGCCAAAAGTAGACACTTTACTGACTGAGCCACCCTGCGGCCCCTCGATTATTTTCTCCTATTCACCTTTCTGTTCTCATATAGACAGAAATGTTACTTGAAACAATAGTCGCTCATTAATCTCTGAGATATTTATGATATGCCTATGTGTGTCAGGCACTAGACAAGGTGTTGGGAATACAGATTAGGAATAAACGGACAGGATCCTTGACTGCATGAAGTTTACAGTCTGCTACAGAGGTAGATGCTAGCAAAACCTGTAATTACACATGATGAGTATTATTGATGTGGAAATGTTGGGGTTCAGAGCAAACAGTCAAGGAAGGATTCTTGAGATGTCTTCGATGCAAAAAGTGGTTTTATTAAAGCACAGGGACAGGACCTGAGGGCAAAAAGAGCTGAACTGGGGTTGTGAGGGGTGGCCAATTATATATTTTCAAGTTGGGAGGGGATTTGGGGTAGAGTAAGTCACTAAGGAATTTTGGAAGCAAGGTTTCCAGGACCTTGAGGGGGCTAGCTATTGTTGGGACAAGGTCATTTATTACTGTCTAATAAAACATTAGTCATGAGACCCTTCAGATGTCTATCAATGGGCCATATGCTGGAAGATGGGTGCTAACATATATCTTGGTGTGGGAGGGGGGTTTCCAAAAGAATTTTTATATGTTAAAGGAGACTTTACAGGATCCTGGAGGTCAGTATAAAGTTAAGCTAAGATTGCCTTTTGCCCTTAGTAAAATATTAATATCGAGGCAGTTGAATTCCTAGAGGAAGGTCACTCTGCCTATCTCAAAGACTTGTCAATGGACTGTAAGCTGTAAGGAAATTAAGTTTTTTTCTTTTGCCTTTGGTCCCCACGTCATTATGAACAGGGAAGACTTGGTTTTTGGAAGCAAATTCAATGGGGAGACCTAAGCTAGTGTGGGTGAGTCTTCTTAGGGAAGTTTGCTGTCAACTGATTTCTACATGTAATGTTGGACTTAACAATACGTGTGATAACAAATGTAAATCTCAAAGGCTTAATGTAACAAAAAATTATTTCTTGCTCACATAAAGTCAAATGGAGGTTTATTGGGTGGCTTTACTCTCCGTGTGGACCCAGAGGTCCTTTCCTGGCTTTGCTCCTTGGTTATCTAGGGTCTCCTCAAATTCCCCTGCTGCATCGACAGTATTCAGCTGCCCAAAGAACCAAGCCAATTTGAGGAAGATTGTGTATCTGATATGTAGTAATTTCAGCCTGAAAGGGATTGCTCGCATCCCATAGAGAGCAGTCAAGTGGACCTGTGGGGATACAGGGACTGGATGGAAGAAGAGGCATTTGGAATAACCCTTGACCGGGGAGCTGCTTCCTAGAAGCAACTCTGTACTCTGCAAAAGAGGGAGACATTTACTATTTTAGTAGCTAGTTGTCTCTGCCACAGGAGCAGGAGCAGACACACTTGCATTTTTGAGGGATAACTAGCCTCCTAAAAAGCTGACTTAGAGAACGATATGACTGCAAAATGAACTGTTACTATAATTAACTTTAGTACCTTTGAGGCAATGCTGGGCTTAAATAGATATTTTCATACAGCACATAGAAAATCCAACCCTTTAAATTTGGGTCAGAGATTAAAGTGAACACGAGGTATGATGTGCTCTGGGAGCTAATGCTAGTGTTCTATGGAAGTAATCTTCTAGAATTTAACCTGTGACCCCATTTACAATCTTGAAATATTTAGGAAAATCCCAATGGTAGGGAAAAAAGTGAATTTGACACAAATTCTACTTTCAGTTATTGTGTAATCTTCAAATTGAACCATTGTTATTGACATTTTTTGTATTAAGATTCTAGTATGTGAAAATCAATGTAAACAATGGAGAAAAGCTGAAGAATTTGAATTATTATGGAAGAATTGCAGGGTCCCAAAAAACTCACGTAGTAACACAAATGGACCTGGGACAACAAACTGTTTTTACTTTTTAAAGTTTTAAAAATGTTTTGATGTTTCTAATGTTTTTAGAAAGCAGCCTGTGATAGTGTGATTTATAAGAAAAAAAAATATTTTGTCTTCATTCCCATTCTTGGCACTGAGTTCCTAAAAGCCTTGGAGTTTCCAGAGGAGAGCAGCAAAGGTGTCTCCTGTTATGTTAATGAGGTGACGGTTAGACCCCCACCTGTGGAAGGCGGCTGGTTGCCAGGAGAACCAACTCTGTGATTGGAGGGTTAGGGTTAGGGTTGGGGGGAGGGGGAGGGACTGGAGGTTGAATCAATTGCCAGTGGCTAATGATTTAATCAATCATGACTAAGTAATGAAGCCTCCATAAAAACCCACAGGAGCAGGGTTCAGAGAGTTTCCGAGTGGTGCATGGTGGTGGAGTGAGGCGCCTCAAGAGGGTATGCAAGCTCCTTGCCCTTTCCCACCCTCTGCATCTCTTCTGGCTGTTACCGAGTTATCTCCTTATCGTAAACCAGCAATCTAGTAAGTAAAATGTTTCTCTGAGTTCTGTGAGCTGCTCTAACAAACTAATTGAACCCAAGGAGGAGGTCTTTGGAACCTCTGACTTATAGCAAGTTGGTCAGAAGTAGTGGTAACAACAACCTGAGCTTGTGACTGACAACGAAAGTGGGAGAAGGGCCGGGGATAGTCTTATAGGACTGATGCTGTCTCTGGGTAAGTAGTGTCAGACTTGAGTTGAATTGTAGGATGCCCATCTAGTGTTCGAGAATTGCCAGTTGGTGTGGGGAACTGGGTCCATCCATGTTGGAACTGGGTCCCGGAGCCCAAAAGATAGCCTTTTCTGCAACTATTTGTGATAAAAAAGATTTGACGGTAATGCTGAAAAAATACAATAAATTCCCAATAAATTTCTACCTAGATTAGTAATTGTTAATATTTTGTCACATTAGCCTCCTCTTCCTGTTTCTCAGATAAATGGATATTTAGCTAGCTATAGGTACAAGTTTTTTGCTGATCTAAATGAACTGTTGAAGGTACCGTGACGCAAGACCTCTGAATACTTGAGCATGTCCCTTCCTCCTATGATTTTCGCTGCAGACTCATAGATTCAATGCTTTCTACGTACTGCGTGCTCAATTTCCCTTTCTGTAATTCCAGTAGCCCTAGACTGCATGGTAGAAACTACTGCATTTGCTACATTGTTGCATATCTGATGCATTGCTTGGTGGTAGGCAGCAGTGTATCCTACATGCGGAGCTGATTTGGGAAGAATGATGCCTGCACGTGGTAGTTACTAAGTGCATAGATAAATTAATCGATGGATGGATCTATATATCGTTTTGACACAGCTTATGTTTTCCAGTATTTCTTTACTTTCTTGCACAAGAAGTTCACTTTACTTTCTCCTCCTCCTACACTCTTGGTGTCAGCTACGTCTCCAGGAGCTCTAGTTCTTCTGGCTTTAGAAACTAAGGTCTGGGCACTGGGTTTTAATGATGTGTTTTTATTTTATTTATTTATTTATTTATTTTTAAGATTTTTATTTATTTATTCGACAGAGATAGAGACAGCCAGCGAGAGAGGGAACACAAGCAGGGGGAGTGGGAGAGGAAGAAGCAGGCTCCTAGCAGAGGAGCCTGATGTGGGACTTGATCCCATAACGCCGGGATCACGCCCTGAGCCGAAGGCAGACACTTAACCGCTGTGCCACCCAGGCGCCCCTAATGATGTGTTTTTAAAAGGCAGCCTTATAACAACAGGAGGAAATAAGTCAGGGCAGGGCATTTGGACAGTCCTGCTATTGTAGTAGGTAGCATAGGTCTTTTTAGGTCACTGGCATTTATCTAGAGCCCAGTGTGTTCAATGGCTAGGATCATGCACTCTGCCACCACATATTTTTTTTTACAAGCTATGCCTGGTCCACCTTTGTGACTTACTACTTTATCTCTGTATGCCTTTGCCTCTTCATCTCTAAAGGGGATGTAATATGGAACCTACCTCATTGAATTGTTACTTCATTCTTTTATTCAACAGATTTTTATTAAGCACTTAGTATGTGACAAATAGCTGTGTACAAGACAGACAAAATCTATCTCTGAAGCTTTTATTGCCACGGGAGAGATAGACTTCCCTCTCCTCCAAAACAAACAGACAATCAAAACCTATGTGTATATACTGATAGGTTCCAAGGAAAAATGAAATTGGCTAAGGGTGGGTAGCTTTGGGGAAGCCTGTTATTTTATACAGACTGGTTGGAGAAGTGCTCACTGCTAATATTTGGACAGAGACTTGAGGAACCTGAGGACTAAATCATGCTAATACCTAGGAGAGTTTTTCAGACAAGAAACTGCAAGCACACAACCCCTTAGAAAGATGAGTAATATCTAGAATGGTCAAGGATCAGCAGCCCTGTCAGTGGGCCTGGAGCAGTGGGAGGCAAAGTGGACTGGCAGGGATGAGGTCAGATCATGGAGGGCCTTTTAGAACTCTGTAGAGACTTATATTCTGCCTGGGGTATGAGGAACCATTAGAAAGTTTTGAGAAGAATAATGACACCCTCCAATTGTGGTTTAAAGAGATTATTCTGGCCATTGGGTTAGAGAACAGACTGAAGAGGGCTTGATGAGGAAAAGAGTAGTCAGGAAGCTATTGCCATGATCCCGCATTATCCTGCGGTCTGGGTGGGACAGATGGTGGGAGGTGGTCAGGTTCTAGATATATTTTGAAGCGGAAGACCACAGGATTTGTTGATAGATTTGTAGATAGATTAGAATGTGGGAGAATGAAAGAAATCATGGATGGCATCACAATTTTGGCCGTTGAGTTTTAGGACTGTGATAAGGATTACATGGTTAGTTCATATAAAATATTTTCAAACAGTGCCTAGGATGTGATAAGCAATCAATAAATACTAGCTTTTTATTATTTTAATGCCTAGCAGTTATTTTCCACTCTATCCTTTATGCCTTTGTTTGTTTTCATGCTTTTGACTTCTGGATTTTAACTTGGCTGTCACCTTGACACTATTTCTCTCAAGTGCTAACCATCTAGCTGTATAAATTCTCGTAATGCAGTAATCTTAGTGCCAGTGCCTAGGACTGAAATCAGCATATAGTTCACTTAACTGTGTAGCTATGGGCAAATTACTAATCTCTCAATTTCATCTCCTATGAAATGAGGATAATGATATTTACCTCCCAAGGCTATTATGAAAATTAAAGAATATCCAGATTCAAAAATGAAAGTCACTACAAAGTATGAGTGATTGCAGTTTTTATTGTTGCCTACACTCTGAGAAGGCTCTTTATGCTAATCCTAGCCACTTAAAGGCATGAAAGAAATGAATTTGAATGCATTAGTCATTCACACTGAGTTTTATTCTTGTTTGGTAATATTTGAATGTTTTTATTGGTGAGATTTGTTTTTTATATTTCGCAGTTTGGGATTTATTGAGACCTGAGCAGCTCTATTGAACCACTTTTAAAGAGATTTAATGAACCCAAATCTTTCACTCAGGATGAATATTGGACCCAGGAAGGGAGTGAGGCAGAAGGCAGTTTAGAACATATGTCTAAGTCATTCAGCTTAAGAGGGCTCCTTACCTTAGTGCATATTGCGTTCTGCCAGGGTACAGCTATGGAACACAACTGTTACGATTTTTAAGCAAATCTAGCGTGCAATAATTCCTGGAACTTCAACAGCATTTCTTTGTAGGGGAGGAAATGATAAAGTTTTGATCACTTATGCAAAAATTAAGGAAAGAACACCAAGGGACTGAGTGTGGCTTTTGTTCATATTATTTCAGTTTTTAGGTTCTTACTGAGACTGAAGCTGGAGAAAAAAAACCCTGTATATTTTTCCTAAACCAGGTAGAAATACATAGCACCACCATTGTTCATTATTTTGTATGAGTTTGCTGCTCACATATATTTCTTCATGTGGACTTATTTTAAACTAAAAAGCCTTCTTCTCTCACCGGTTGAGTTATGCTTCTTAGGCTAATATAATTATTCCTAATTAATAGGAAAGGGAATTGAGGCCAAGAGAAACCAAATCACAGGGTCATTTGCTTACTAAGAGACAGGAATACAACCTTGTTTTCCAGTGGCTCAATGTATATCTCCCAACTACATTTTGGGCTTACATTTGCATTATGAAATCTTGGTCATTTAGGTACTAGAACTGTCCTAATTAGCCCAAAAAAGTATGATACTTGAGCTTTTGCATTTCTTTATAAAAGATTTATGGAGAAGAAGTTAGTTTATACTTAAATTAAGTTTTAAGTACAAGACACATACAAAATAATTTCACAATCCTGTCTTCAATAAAGGTTTTTTTTGGGGGGGGGGTACCTGTGTGACCTGTTTAGCAAGCGTGTGCATTATGCATTTCACTTTTACCCTAAATGATGTGAGATGGGAGATTCCTATCGTTGTCATTGGAATTAGTTCTCTTGTCTGACCCATCTCAGGAGGATATCAGAAATGTAGCATTTTACAGATAAAATTATAAAATAACTATAAAAATAGTTACAGCATTTGGTAGGAAGCTTATCATAAGGTAACTTGAAAAACTCCTTTGTAACTAAGATACAAATGGCTTTTAAAACCCTTTGATATTCATGAGTACCTTCAAAATATGGGAGAAGACTTTACAACCATTTAAAATATTTAAGTACTTATAACTTGTTAAGCAATATTGTGATCACATGATGAAGTCAAACTTCCATATAGCCCCCTAGTCATTTTGAAAGCTTTGTTATAAAAGGCTTGAAATGGGTATGAAATAATAAGTCCTGCCCCTCATTCCTTTTTGTCAAAGGCACCCTATGGAATTGATGAATCTTAAATCTATTTGTCATCAGGAATATTCTTGATTTCTTTCACATAGAGAATAGTGATATGGAAATGTTGGGGTTCAGAGGCAACGGTTAAGAAAGAATTTTTGAGATGTCTTTTGTGCAGAAAGTTGGTTTAATGACGGCAAGGGAAGAGGGACAGTGAGCAGAAAAGGTTGGCCTGGGATTGTGAGGAGCAGCTGGTGATATACTGTGGAGTTGGGGAGGTAAGGACAGAGGAGGTTTGCCAAAGGGATTTTCAAATGCTAAAAAAGACTCACTGGATCCTGGAGGCCTAGCTTTTGTCAAGCTAAGGTTGTTTTTTCCTCCAGCGAGCATTAATGTTAAGACAGTTGGGAGTTCCTGGAGGAATGTCATACTCTGCCTGCCTCTAATTTTTGTCAATGGGCTGCAAGTTACAAGGAAATTTAATTTTACCTACATTTCTTTTGCCTTTGTTCCCCACATCAAACAGGAATAGGAATTGTTCGGTAAAGTGAAAGAGGCTTTTGAAAACTAGATTTGGAAAAAAAAAAAAAACCTGTAATCTATATCTTCATTTTTTCAAGCCTTATTTTTTTATGAATTCAGCAGAAATTTTATTGCTAAACTCATCAAAGATAGTTACAAACACAAATAAAGTATCCTTTTAAAAGTGTCCTATATAAAATCAGAGGCTCCTCATCAAAGTAAAACGCTTGTGACCTTAAGAATTCATTTAGGTTTAGTGATGTAGTTTTGGAATATAGGTGAGGTTCTGTGGGGTGGAGTCCAGAGCCAACGACCAAGAATTCTTGAGAAGTCTTTGGTGCAAAATTTGTGGTTTATTAAAGCACGGGGACAGGACCCGTGGGCAGAAAGAGCTGCTGCCCCCGGGTTGTGAGGGGTGACTGATTCTGTACTATGGGGTTGGGGGAGGTGAGGAAAAGGGAGGTTTCAAAAGGATTTTCATATGTTAAAGAAGACTCACAGGATACCCAAGGCCTTGCCATTGTCAAGTTAAGGTTGTTTTTCCCTCTAGCAAGGCATTAACAGGAAGATAGTTGGGAGCTTCCTGGAGGAACATTATACTTGCCTGCTTCAAGTATCTGTCAATGAGGACATTTAATTTTATCTGCATTTCCTTCTGGAAGCTAGGTTATTGATAGAAATGCTTTGTTCCTTTAGATCGCTAAATGAGGGAGGCTCAGGTCTTGTAGGATTGTGATCTCTACAAGTTAACTATTTTATTTTTCCTTTCCTTAGTTTTAGGGCAGCCAGGAGTGCCTGAGGAATGTCACATATATCCCATGGGGTGTGTGTGTCAGATTCTGCTTTGTCTTCAGCTTGTCTTCTGTTCCCTCATCAGTAGTATTTTCACATTATTTTGTTTTTAATCATTTGCAGTGTTCTGAATATCACATTTAAACATTTTTTAAAGATGTGAAATAATGTAGTTTTTGTTTAAGTACAGCCATAACTATAAAGTGATAAGGTTGTGGAATATAGGTGAGGTTCAGTGGGGTGGAGTCCGGAGCTGACGACCAAGAAAGAATTCTTGAGGCGTCTTTGGTGCAAAATTGGTGGTTTATTAAAGCACAGGGACAGGACCCGTGGGCAGAAAGAGCTGCTGCCCCAGGTTGTGAGAGGTGGCTGATTATATACCATGGGGTTGGGGGAGGTGAGGAAAAGGGGAGGCTAAGAAAGCACTTTCATATGTTAAAGAAGACTTGCAGGACACTGGAGGCCTTGCTATGGTCAAGCCAAGGCTGTCCCTCCCTCTAATGAGGCACTGACATGAAGACCATTGGGAGTCTCCCGGAGGAATGATCACAAGTCCTTGTCCATGGGCTTCAGGTTTAAAAGAAATTCCATTTTATTTACATTTCCTTCTACCTCAGCCTCCCTCAATTTTATGGAGGGGATGGTAATAGGGCTCCAGGAAACTGAATTATGGGTCTCTGGAAGTTAGGCTATTGATAAGACAATTTCTTCCTTGTAAATCACTAGGACATGTGTAAACTGAGGGAGACTCAGGTCTTGCAGGATTGTGATCTCTGTTAGTTAACCATTTGTTTTTCTTTTCCTTAGCTTTTGGGCAGCCAGGGGTGCCTGAGGAATGTCATGTACATCCCATGGCCAGGGGTGGGGGGGTGTTGCAGGGCGTCAGTTTCTGCTTTGTCCTCAGCTTTCTTTCTGTTCCCTCATCATAAAGGAGAGGAACTTAAGACAAAGACCAAATCTGCTGCATACACAGGATGGGGCAATCTAATACACAACTCAACATGAATCTTTCCAAACAAGTTTGCTAAGAAGCAGCTCCCATGTTTAGCGTTCGAAATAAAACACTCATTTAGGAAAATTAAGACATCGCTTATGAAAGAGGTGTATTTTGGTATATTTGGTGGTAACATTTTTGTTTGTCTTGAATATAAAAGCATATTACCAAAAAGAATCAGGCCATTATGAGTCTCCTCCTTCACCCAGTTTCCTTATCAGAGTAGAAGCTCATTAATTTCTGTAGAATTTTGGCTATAGGACCGGGCCACAGGAAAGGTCTGAAATACCTAAAAGTCATTTGGCTGGAGAAAAGTGTTTTCTTGTGACTTGGAGGCAGTCATTCATCACTTGGCACTTAAAAGCATTCCTCAGTGAACTTCTTCCCCACAGTCTTTAGAAGAATAAAGCACAGGATCTGGGATCCAGGAAGGGGTTGCTTCCAGCTGGAACACCTAACAGCAGGGCATCCTTGCAGGCTTTCTGTATGCAGTACTGTTGAAACTGCAGCCGCCTGGGAGACGTTGGCCCTCCCCATGCCAAGCCGAAGCTACTCCACCAGCGCTATGGGACTTTCACGCTGGCCCTGGAAGACAGGATGGCCGTGCTGGGCTCCTTTAGGCCATAATGATCAAATTCGTCTATAGTCTAACTATTTACAAAGTTTTAAATAATCAACAATTTAACACTACTTAACCATTAATTAAAGGAGCAAGAAAAGTTTTTCTTAAATCTTCTATCTAAAAAAAAAAAATCACTGTTTTTTTGGGGTCCTGTGCTTAAAGAGTACGTAATGTCGCAGGGATCTGTAAATCATTTTATTTTATTTTTTTAAAGATTTTATTATTTATTCGACAGAGTTACAGGTAGCCAGTGAGAGAGGGAACACAAGCAGGGGGAGTGGGAGAGAAAGAAGCAGGCTCATAGCGGAAGAGCCTGATGTGGGGCTCAATTCCATAACGCCAGGATCACGCCCTGAGCCAAAGGCAGACGCTTAACCGCTGTGCCACCCAGGCGCCCCTGTAAATCATTTTCGATCCAACGCAGACAATAACTGTTAGTATTTTTTTTTTGAACAAGGTATCGGAAACATGTTTGTCAGAGAAGTTTGACCTTGAGAAAATACCAGACTAATTTTCCAATGAACAGGCAGGCATTTTTATTCATAGAATTATAAAGGGGAAAAAACACCCTATAATTTTACTTGATAAATTTTACTTCTGATAAATGTGTGATTGGCACTTAGACCATCTCCCTTTAATCATGACTTAATACATACAACTTTGTTCGGGAAGTGGTGAATAACCATTGTTGCTATAGTTATTCTCTTTCTACTCTCTAAAATCTTGTAATGTATCTTTCAAACCATTTTTGTGTCCATGTGTGTCATGGAATTCATTTCTTCTTATATACAATTTTCTCATATGTAAATGTAAGTACCTTATAATGAACTTCATAAAAGCTTTGCATATGTAGACAATGATATGTATTTGTCCTATTAAAAAATTGAATTGCATGCACAATTTTGAAATTTTAGCATAATTTTCCCAAATACCTTTAATGCCTTGTAAAAGTTTTCTCATTATTTATTTCTCCTTTTAGAAAAGAAGGAAGATCTTTATTTACTGTTAGTTTAATATACCTATGCCCTTGGATATATCAGTGGTCACTACATTTTAATACACGTAATTTTTGTTCAATCAGATGATTTCTAATCACAGATTTTAGGGTCAACACCAGTTTATCTAATTCAGCAAAACTGATTGCACTTACTTAACTCATTATCTTATTCCTTAAGTGTTCTCTTCTGCCTCTCTGTGTACTATGGTTGTTTCTTCTTTTCTCAGTCTCTGGAGCTGCCTTCCACTCTTTGGTCATCTCTCTTTCTCTCTCTTTTTTCAAGATTTATTTATTTGAGAGAGAGAAAGCTTAGTATCTAGAGGGGGGGCAAAGGGAGAGAGAGAATCTCAAGCAGAATCTGCACTGAGTGCCAAGCCAAACACAGGGCTCCATCCCAATACCATGAGATCATGACCTGAGCAGAAACCAAGAGTCGGTCGCTTAAACAACTATGCCACCCAGGTGCCACTGGTCATCCCTTAAATCCTGTTCATTGCCTCTGTTGCTACCCAGAACTGCGCTGGATCAAAATGTTTGAACATTTGCAAGGCACTAGTTATATGCTGGATTATAATTTTATCCTGGCCCACAGCCTTGATTCTCCCACTCCTACTAAAGTCAGAAAACATGCTGTTTTAGTCCACATGACTGTGCAAGTATTTTCTGTGCATGTTCAGAAGACAGGCTTGCATAAGACCTTGGAGGATTTATTTATCCTTTTGTTCTAGAGATTGAAACAATTTGTTCGTCTGTCGTGTATACGTCAGTGCAACTACTTAGATGATGTGTATCAGCGGTACTCAAATGGCAGGTGAGTAAGTCACCTGGGATGATTGTAAAGGTATTTATTATGGGTCAAACATTCTGATTCAGTACGTAGTGGGTGTCACCTGGGAAACTACAGTATTAAGCAGAAACCTAAGTGATTCTGGTGCATGTGGTCCAAGAATGATACTCTTAAAAAAAAAAAAAAAAGTTGGGGCGCCTGGGTGGCCCAGTCATTAAGCGTCTGCCTTCGGCCCAGGGTGTGATCCCAGGGTTCTGGGATTGAGCCCTGCATCAGGCTCCTCTGCTGGGAGCCTGCTTCTTCCTTTCCCATGCCCCCTGCTTGTGTTCCCTCTCTTGCTGGCTGTCTCTCTCTGTGTCAAATAAATAAAATCTTAAAAAAAAAAAAGCAATATTTGTCCATTTGTGAACTACTTAGGATATGAAACTAGAGAAGTTAGGATATTTTGGCCAAGTCTGATCATCCATTACTCTACCTAATTGCAACAAGAAGAATAGCTCTGGCTTCAGTCTTGGATTCATTGCACTTCTGTCTCCTGCATCCTTGTGTGATTTTAAATTACTACTCATTCATTTCTATGAGGTACAAAAGATAGACTTCCATTTCAGATGGCTAGAAGAAATTTTACTTGCAAGTGTATCTCTAGTTCTTCCAATTTATTAAAACTAAAAGAAGGTTTCAGAGATAGAAGATACATTGTAGATAATTTATTCTAATCCCCTGTTTCTAAATGACACAAAATCTAGTCTTTTTAAAGGTTTTCTAAATTAATCATAAGCAAGTTCTTGGTATTGTCACAAGTAGAAGATAAGTTTCTTCAGTCTCAGTAGGAACTCTTCCCACTGAAGCAATATTTTGAAAATTTTATTATTTATGAGAATCATCTAAAGTACCTATCAAAATGAATATTCCTGGGCTCAGCCTCAGAAATCTTGCTATGGGAAGCAGGGAGCATAGGAAACTATCTGTTTAACCATCATCCAGGGAGATTTAGTAGTGGTCCAAGGATCACATTATGTGAAGTACAATATCCTGCTAGAAGGGTTGAAGAGTTAAATAAATAAGATCTGATAACCAGCTTTAATTAGTTCAGAAAAAAGCCATTCAGCTAGGGTCTACAACAGGCCCTAGTCCTTACCATTCAAGAAGCCCGCTGGTTAGAGGTGGTAGTGATTAGGCGAATGAACCGCTTACAGCATATCCTGTGATATGGAGCATAGGGAAAGGAGTGTCAGTAAGGCCATCAGGGAAAATACACAGAAAAAGTGACCCCAATGTGGGGAGTAGAATGTGGCCTGGGGCTCTCAAGCAAGGCGTATAGCTTGGGTAGGGAGGGACCCGTAAACAACAAAAATTTGTGATGAGGGAATACATGACACACAGAATTATACGGGAAGTAAGTGTGTGCTTAGCACGCATCATAAACATTCAGGGAATACTTGTCATTAATAAGTATTAGTCATTCAAGTGTAATTTCGTATTTAACAGTGGACTAAGATTATAAGAAATGGGAAAGAGAATCCCATGAAAGACATCTGGGAAGGCCTGGGGCAACTGAAGCTTTACATCAAGCACTAAGCAAACACTTAGGGTGGATGATACTGTCTGTAACTCAGTCTTAAGAACTCAGTGATAAATTATTTATGGGAGAGCCAGCAGTTTTCAAGGACCTGGGCCGTGAGCATCTGGGAAGATGAAATTTCAAGGAGATATCATAAAGAGTATCAAGTATTGCAGAAAGGTCAAATGTGAATAAGAGCTGAGGAGTTGCCAGCAGATCTGGCTGTTAGATATTCATGACATTATTCCTAACCACCTCCATCCGAATCATTTAGGAATGCTGATAAATATTCAGATCCCTGCCTTCCAATCTGGGACTACAAAATTAGAATCTCTGAGGTATGTGGCTTAAGGATCTTGATTAAAAAAATATCCAGGCGATTATTTTGCACACTGGAGTTTGAGAGCCAGTGAACTAGAGAAATACATTTCAGTGTGTGGTAGGAGTGCAACCAACTGCACAGTTTAACCAGTATGCAGAGGAGAGGAAGTGGAGAGAAAGCAAGTGTAGACAAGATTTGTTATGAAAGCAAGGCAGGAAATAGGAAGATAATTAGGTAAAGGGAGAATTTTGTTTTTATATTTTGTTTGAACTAACAGGAAACATGGGAGCACTTAAATATGTTATATTCTGATTAGAAAGTTGAGAAGATACTCTTGATCATATGCTTAGTTACCAAATAACTTTTATTTGAGTGCTGAGGCTGTCGGTTTGTATTAATTTGTTAATATAGTGATCTAATTTATCTATTTAGGAATCTTCAATATTTGAAGCACATCCCCCAGAAAAACACTTAGAAAAAAGACCTTTGAACTGTAAAACTTACTTTGTTAAAGTCTAGCATATTATTGACATGATATTAACTTGGTACTTTCTGCGAACCATGTACTTTTACAAATAAGTATTATTATTGAAGATGAGTAATATCTCTAAGTAAGAGATGAAGAGGGTGCCTGGGTGGCTCAGTAAGTTAAGCGTCTGCCTTCGGCTCGGGTCATGGTCCCACAGTCCTGGGATTGAATCCCGCATCGTACTCCCTGTTCAGAGGGGAGTCTGCTTCTCCCTCTGCCCTTCCCCCCTGTTCGTGATTTGTCTCTCTCTCTCTCTGTCTCACTCTGTCTCTCTCAAATAAATAAATAAAATCTTAAAAAAAAAAGAAATGAAGAAACATGATCTCAAAGTGGTTAAGTGGTTTGTTGAACATCACAGAGCTAGGATGTGATGGGAGCAGAATTGTATTTTAAATTGTGCCCTATCATTCATTTCAATAAAAAGCTTTTAGGTGCTCATTGAAAGGTAGTTTAACATATTCTTTCTTTCTTTCTTTCTTTCTTTCTTTCTTTCTTTCTTTCTTTCTTTCCTCTTTTTCTTTTTCTTTTTTCTTTTTTTTGTTTGTTTGTTTATTTATTTATTTATTTATTTATTTATTTATGTCATCTCTACACCCATCTTGAAGGTCGAACTCACAATCCTGAGATGAAGAGTAGCATACTCTTCTGACTGAGCCAGCCAGGTGTCCCTTAACACATCATTCTTAAGCTTTTATCCCATGCTTTATACGTCTTTTCTTTTCTTTTTTTTTTAAGATTTTATTTATTTATTTGACAGAGAGAAAGACTGGGATCACAGGTAGGCAGAGTGGCAGGCAGAGGGAGCAGGAGAAGCAGGCTCCCTACTGAGCAGGGAGCCAGATGCGGGCCTCTATCCCAGGGCCCTGGGAATCATGACCTGAGCCAAAGACAGACACTTAACCGACTGAGCCACCCAGGTGCCCCCATGCTTCATATTTCTAATACTAGCATAATTTTTGTGCCAGATAATGTTAAACATTTTAACTATCTTCTATGCTAAATACTGAATAATGACCACTATAGCAACCGTAGACATGTAGGGAGAAGTAATTTTAACAGTGAGGTATTCTGGCCCACAATTCACACTTAATACTATGAGTCTTATAGGATAATGGAGCTACAGGAATGAGACCTTACCTCACACAATTGTGGAGGAGTTGGGGAGTAAAATACTGAAAGGAACGTTGGAGAAGTCACTAACCAACAAATCCACGAAGCCAACCACATTGAGCTGCCCAAGTGTGACCAAAAAGGTGAGTTCATAGGGAGAACTCTGTGTAGCTTCCCCTATGAGTTCACAGATAAGCATCTGTTGTGGGCCTGGATCTGTGTTTGGTCACGAGGTCAATTAGGAAAAAGAGCTGTACATGGAGCAGAGGAGTGGAAACTACATGGAATCCACAGGGCATCTCTGTATCTGTTTGTCACCACAGGTGTTTGCAAAAACACTGTTAGAAAGTTATGACGGTTGCTTCACTTCTGCTTTCTAAATCTTGTGGAAATTCAGGGCACCTGGGAGGTTTAATCAGTTGAGCGACCGGCTCTTGGTTTCTGCTCAGGTCATTATCTTATGGGTCCTGGGATGGAGCCCTGCACTGGGCTCAGCAGGAAGTCTGCTTGAGGATTCTCTTCCTCTGCCCCTCACACCACTTGCATGCTCTTTCCCTCTCTGTCTGAAATGAATAAGTAAGTCTTAAAAAAATAAATACATCTTGTGAAAATTCAACTTTTGTTTAACTCTAACCTGGGCAATTCAAAGAAGGGAATTTAGGGAAATATAGTTCTGAGCTTAACCAAGTTGCCACAGTACAATCACCCGGTAACTTATATTGCCAGCATTCTTCTTTACTTTGCATTTAGGCTTTGTAGCAGTTCCATGTGAGGAGGTTTTGCCTTGATAAGAACATAAGGGAAGCCATGTGAATCAGAAGGTAGTCTACTACTATTGCTCCTATCCTTCCTTCTCTTTCTAGTGTAAAGAGATAGCATTTATTGACTATATGTGATCCACAACAACTGTGGAAATTGGTTACATACAGTTTAATCTAATTTTATCTTCATAGAAGTGTGAGAGGGAAGTTACCTTATCATTCTCTTCCAACAAATGAGAGAGCTGAGGTTAATGGATGTTAACTATTTTGCCAAAATTATGAGGTCTTTCTATTAAAAAAAAAATATTTAGAGTTTGTTAGACTAAGGAGTATAGTCAGAAAAACCAGGATTTCATTAGTAGTTTGAATAATGGTAGGAAGAATGTCCAGTGTTCTGGTAGGTGTTTACACTTCTTCCTTCTTATATGGGACTCACTTTCATCCTTGATGTGACTAGGTCAGAGGCTGACAGAAAGTCTAACCAGAAGGCCACAGCTCTCCAAGGCAAAGAGGATTGGGAGATATAGTGCAGAGCCTCATAGGACAGAAAGAACTATTAGGAGGTAAATTGCTTGCATTGATATTGATAGGGGAAAGCCTCCCAATACTAATCTACTTTGAACACTTTGTGCAGGGATAGAGAGGGAAGAGTAGCTAGAAAGATCTAGCTATCAGAAAAAATAAGAATAAGAAAGGATCAATTGAATGGAGTCTAATTTTCCTTTTGGAAAATATTACTCATCTGTAAAGCAACTGCTCATAGAATCATTCCATTCTTCATTTTCTAGCATAACCTGGCTGCCCATCCTAGTTGTGTATTGGTAGTCTAGTCAGAATCTAGCAGAGAATTTGTTCTTATGTGCTCTGTCAGCTGGGCTGCATGTATACAAAGCAGGACACGGAGCCATGTACTTGGAGTTCAAGAATTTGGGAAGAGTTACTAGTTTCAGGTTGGGGGGGAAAGGTAAATAATACCTGTCCAGTCTAGTTTATACAAGGATTATATTTAAATATTAAGATGAACTTACATAAAAATCAAATACATTATTCTTTGGCAATGAATAAAATATCTCATGGGAGGAATACAACTTGATCAATACACATTAAGCACCAAAAATAGGTTTAGTTTGGATTGGAATTGTTAATGTGTTCACAGTAGCAATCATGATCAAATGTTTTCCGCTTCTTCTTCCGTCTCCTTTTTTCTCACATAGTAGTCCTGAGTGTTATAAACACTGGGAAAATATCCTCATTCATCTCACCTTCCATCATTCCCAGAAACATAACTACAGAATTAAGCTCTTCTTACAAGTGTTTGCAAATCATTTATAGGGGAGACATGGGGAATTAAAATTACAGGAAGATTCTCTCCCACAGGCGGTTGCTAAATTTTATATGAGTGCTGTTATACCTTTAGCTTTTATTTATTTATTTGTTTTTATTGAAGTATTGTTGACACACAATGTTGCATTAGTTTCAGGTATACAACATAGCAATTCGACAAGTTTATACATTATATTATACCTTTAGCTTAATTTTAAAATGGTATCAAAAATAGCTAATAAACTATATTTAAAAATGCAAAACGTATGCTATTTCTCTAACTGTAAAAGGTAACAGCATACCAGAACATTGCTTAAAGCAATTTTCAGTTGTTTGTGCCAACATTTTGTATCTTTTTCCTAGTGGCAATTTTTCTTGGTGGTATTTACTTCTAAGATTAATGAGTTTGACTTTCACTAGCTTGAGAGCTAAGTAAATAAGTTCTTAATTTACTTGGGGTGTCTTACCATTCAAACATTCTAGAATTTCTCTTTAATCCAATGACACTAAAAAAAAACAAAACAAAACACCCACTTAGGAATAATTATGCAGTGTACATTCAATCACAGAAGAACTGTTTTTCTACCTTGAGACAGAATCCAATCAGAAAGAATTTTTAAAAGACTTTCTCCTAACGTGTTGGTATTGATTGAATTGAGATATGGTCCACACAAATCAATACATGAGAAGACAAGTTGGGTGTGATGACAGTAATTCTATCTGCAGGGTAACTGCCGAATGTCTGGGCACCAATGATTTTATTTCAGCTGGCTGGTCAGCACATGATAATTTGTCAGGAGGCCATTTTGCTTTCTTTGGCTTACAAAAATCATACTTATTTTCCTCAAAATATACATTTTGCTTACTATATCAATATTATTATATATGTAATATATATATTATAAGCCATGACTAGAAGGCTTGAAAATGCACATTCTTAAATTTGACTTCCTTTTCTGACTTTTTCGAGAATGGCTGGTCTCAGAATCATCAGGTTGTCTGGTTTCCAGTATTGTTTTATGCAGGAAGGTGCGTGTGGTATAAGACAGTGATATGCTACGGCTGATACTGAAATGTTCTCTCATAGGGGTGTTTGTGCGTAGCAAGCTAAAGAAAACTAAGGGAAGTTGAACAGCAAATTACATTAGGAATATCTATTAGGGGCTAACAAAGGTAAGAGGTACCATCAGGAAAACCATGTAGTTGGGTGGGACGTAGAAGTCTCTAATCTATCCTCCATCCAGTGCAGGAAACCCACCTGGGCATTTTCTCCCACCACTTACTCATTTCTTGGTTTGGCAGTGTTAATTATCAGTCAGTGAAACACATTTTACATGGGTAAGAGATGATAAACATCAGACTACAGGAAAAGCGTGACGCAAGGAAGATGTATTTAGGATTTTCAGTCCATGGGCAACTAAACTGTCGTATGATCCTGCTTAGTTTCTTACTTCTTTTAGCTCTGAGATTTTTTAGTGTAAACTTGCAATTTCTATTTTTATAAACCAAGAATGAGATGAAGCTGAAGCTCCCTTCATACACGAGAACATCAGTTTTTTAAAAAATTCCCACTGGAGTTTTAAGTCTAGAACTAATACCTACTATTCACTTAAATTCCAAAATACATTTCTTTTTTGATATATATGCCCATTTCTAGTTAGAAATGTAAATCCAGTTATAATACTATGTTAAATTTATTTTTACTTCTCTCATATTCCATTGTGACTGAATATTTCCTAAAATTGAAGTTACCAGCTTCATTATCAAGGCATATTTTGTGTCAGTCTTAAATATGTCTGGTTGTATGTTAGTTCATGGATATTTTCTTGTAATCAAGAAGATTTTTTTCAGATACTATTTCTCCAAATTTAATCAGCTTTCTGTTTTGCTCGCATAGGGAAAACCCATATTACTAACAGTGATTGAAAGGTGGTGAGAAGTCACAGAAGGTTCATATTCCAGAGCTTTTATTATTTTATCTGGATGTTTCTGGATGCCTTTGAGAGAAAATTGACCAGGGGCATATTTAATCTGTGCTGCTTCTCTTTCTCATTTGTTGAAGCCTTGAGTAGTAATCGCAGTTTCAAGACATTGATGTTCATTTAGAAGAGTTTTACATTTTTAAAAATCTCAAAATCCTCAGTGTAGAGGGAGATATTAGTCTTATCCCCATTTTTCAGAAATGGAAACTGATGTGTGGAGAGATATTTAAAGTATTCTGTGCTGGGCCACACTAATCAACAAAGATGATCTATTTTAGTAGTTAGTTTTCTTAATGAATATTTCAAATTATTCTCACTACTGCTGAATGGAAAAATGATCATGCAATAGATATTGAATTTTATCCTCCTGTAGTTTCTCAAGGCTCTTTTTAAGTAGGGAGCATGCATGTTTGTGAGGGAAAAATGCAGTCTAAGGGAATTAATTTTCAACTGATGAAAGTTTTATTTTTATAGTTGAATTTCATTCTCTTAAAGTTTCAGTTTTGTGGCTTAGCAGTTGCTCCGCTGAGGGAAACAAAAAAGCTGGGAAAAATTCTAGCTCCTGTTAATACCTTTCCATGGGGTAGGAGTTTCTTTGGAAGGGTTCATCAGCCATTACTCCTGGAGTTTGTGAGTAGTAAGGATCGAGGGAAACAAAACATGGTAGAGTGTTAGTTTAGACAAGAATGATGGCTTCAATATGCAATATAGGCTGTCACTCCTTGCTTTGTTTTCTTCTGACTCTACATTCCTAAATTTCATGGCTGTTTATACATACTGTCCACATTAGGACTGGAATCAGTTCATTCTAAAATTTGATATAATTTATTTAGCAAGGGGGATAGCTGGTAAAGTTGTTATCCTGTAGCAATGCTGTTTATTATGATAGTTGTAGCCATTTGTACTATTTAACTCTTGAAATGTGGCTAGTGTGATGGAGGAACTGAATTTTCTATTCTGTTTAATTTTAGTTAATTTAAATTTAAATAGCCCCATGTGTCTAGTGACCAACACACTGGACAGTGATGTGTGTGATTCTAGAGCTCAGAAGTGGCTGCTGGATGCCCCTGCCCCTGTTTCTTTCCTGAATAGATGGAGTGCCGGTTCTTTCTTAGAGCTCATGGACCCCTACCTCATTTACAAATTTGAGTATTCTTTTTTCCCTTATGTGGGCCCAGCTGGAAGAGCTAGATCTCTATCTATAAAAGTCTTTGGTTAGTCAACCTCTCCTAGTCATCCTCTAGCTTTGGACCACTGGTAGCCTGTTTTGCTTTCTCTGGGTCTTTTTAAATTGGGACTGGATCCTGTTCTTTTCAATTCTGACGTATACTGAAAACTACTGAGCATGACTTCCTGAACATACAAGTTCCTTTCTGTAGTGTGCGGTAGACATCTTGGCTGTGCTCATTAAGGCTCTATAGATAGTTTCCGCAGCTATCCTAGGTCCCTGCATGCCAGATCTGGTGGTGAAGCTGTCATTTTTCATTTGGTTTCTGCGTAGCTGGATCGTTGCCGGCTGTAGAACCTTGAGCAAGTTATTTCATCCTTTTGCTCTAGCTTCCTTACTTATAAAATGGAGGTTATACTTGTACCTAGCCCATTTGGTTACGTGAGGTGTAAATGAGTTAATATGAGAGGGGCTTTGAATGGTGCTTGGATATAATGATTGCTATATAAGTCACCATTAGTAACAGCGCTTCAGTAGTTTACATCGGATGCTGTGATTAAAACTATTTTCATTTAGTGCTTCATTTTTATTATAGGTCAAAATATTACAAAAACAGATTCTTTTTAAATTTTTTTTTTTGTAATTTAGATTGAAAATTTTGTAGGGGAGGCTTAAGAAAGAGATCATATTACCTATTCAACTTCAAGATCTTGAAATTTGCGTTCAACACTCAATTTTCATCCGGAGTTCTAATCTGTGACCTTGGGCCATTAAATGTATGTGTGTTTTCTTTTTCTTTCCTATCTCCCATTACTGCCTAACTTAATAGCAACTAGAGATTTTTAGAAGGTAGTGTTAAAAATGTCAGTTATTAATTTGCATATGCCCATTTGGTTTTTACCACTACCCCAAAAAGCTTCAGAATTTTTCTATGCAGAATACTGCCCCCAAGCCCAACACAGCTTTTCAAATAACTTGTAAGAGAATGATTTTTTTTTTAAACATTTAATAATTTTTTTTAGGGTTGGGGGAGAGAGCATGAGCAGGAGGGGCAGAGGGAGAGGGAGAGAGAATCTCAAACAGACTCTGCACTGAGTGCGGAGCCTGACACGAGGCTCCATCTCATGACCCTGAGATTGCAACCTGAGCTGAAACCAAGAGTTGGACGCTTAACCAATTGCACCACCTAGGTGCCCAAGAATGATTTTTTTTCATATAACTATATTTATTTACTAGAATTAGTGTCTCTTAGGTTTGAAATAATGTTTTTTTTATAATTGGCATCTTTATACCAGATACCAAGCAGAGTTCATATGAAAATCTGATTTCCTGAAGAATAACCAAGCCAAAGATATTGTGTACTTATCTTCTTCATTACCACTGACTTTATCTGTTGACTTTAACTCTGGCTTCTATTCTTCTAAACATTCAATTTATATATAAATATATATGTTTATATGCATGTATATGTTGGTAATTGCTTATTTTTTTCAAGCACTTGTGCCCTGTAAAAGAGAAGAAAAAAGTGGAAAATCAAGATGAATAATCTTGGCAGCTATGTAGTAGAGATATGTAATTTTGTTTACGGAGACAAATGACTACTTTGTACGTAGTGTTGTGAGCTAAAAACAAGACAAAAAACCATATTCTAAGATGAATAGATAAAACATTTATATGTAAAATATAAACTCTTAATAATATAAGAAGAAAACCTGAGAAAATGTATAATCTTATGATAGAGCGGTGCCTCATAGCCATAACTCCTAATCTAGAAACCATGGCAGGAAAAACAGTACATTACAAAAATCAGTTACATTAGAATAAAATCTGTATTACAAAGATACAAAAATCAAATACAAAGACAGGGAAAACTATTTGCAATTTATAGCATAGAAATGTGGTATCTAGAAATCAAGAATAAGACAAAAATGAAACCTGAACACCAAAGGGCAGACATTTAATAAAATGACAAAATGGTTCTTACACATAGGGAATGATGTCCTAATCCTAATTAATTCAAGTTAATCTCTTGAATTGGTTAATATCTGTAAACTTCTTATACCCACACTACTGGTGTAATTGCTAGTAACAAAATAACACGTGCTGCTTGTGAGAGTAGAAATGGTACATTTCACATGTTGGACAATTTTACAAGATCTATAAATATTAAAACTCTATGTACCTTTTAACCCAGGCATTTCTTTTCCCAAGAATTTATTACTGGTTGTATGGTTACATATTCATGAAATAAAATTTGTATAAAATTTTATACTGTTGGGCGCCTGGCTGGCTCATTTGGTAGAGTATGCAACTCTTTTTTTTTTTTATAAGATTTTATTTATTCATTTGACAGAGAGAGAGAGACAGCCAGCGAGAGAGGGGAACACAAGCAGGGGGAGTGGGAGAGGAAGAAGCAGGCTCCCAGCAGAGGAGCCCGACACGGGGCTCGATCCCAAGGATCCTGGGATCATGCCTGGGGACGAAGGCAGATGCTTAATGACTAAGCCACCCAGGCGCCCCAAAGAGTGTGCAACTCTTGATCAAGTCATGAATTCGAGCCCTACGTGGGGGTAGAGTTTACTTAAAACACACACACACACACACACACACACACACACACACACACACGAAAAAGCATTAAAAAATTATACTGTAGCATTATTATAATAGCAGGAACAACTTAAGCTTTCATAGTGTTTGATGGTTAAATGATTAAGGTATGTCCATACAATGGAAAGCTCTCAAACTCTAATAATTAAACAAAAACAAAATGAATAAGGAAATTTTCTATACAGAGATATGAAAGACAAGCTATACTGGCAGAGAATCAAGGCATTGTGGGAGCTCTTTCCTTTCTCTCTCCTGGCCATTTTGGTGGCTACTCTTGGTTGGGGACATCCCGTACCTAAGGCAGGAAGATGGTGGCTGCAAAGAAGATGAAAAAGTCACTGGAATCGATCAACTCTAGGCTCCAACTCGATATGAAAAGTAGAAAGTACATGCCGGGGTACAAGGAGACTCTGCAAATGATCAGACATGGCAAGGGAAACTGGTCATCCTCATCAACAATTGCCCAGCCTTGTGGAAATCTGACATGGAATACTACACCATGTTGGCCGAAACTGGTGTCACTACAGTGGCAATAATATTGAATTGGGCGCAGCATGTGGGGAATACTACAGAGCATGCACACTGCCTGTCATTGATCCAGGTGATAATGAGATCATTAGAAGCCATGTCAGAACAGACTGGTGAAAAGTAAATCATGAAAAATTTTTCTTTAATAAAACTAGCCAGAGCTTCTTTCACAGGAAAAAATAAAAATAAAAAAAAAAGAAGAGGAAGAACTTGCTCTATGGTATGTGAAGTAAAGAGCATAAAGCTAAAATACAGTTCAATAAAAATATGTATTTCTGTACTCATATATATATATGGGAGAATGGGTATTATCGGAGGTGTCATGTGGGAACTGGATGTATGAACACAGGGATTAGAAGGAAACTTTTTACTGTATAATTTTGTGTATGTTTTTGATTTATGAATAGCATAGATGCATTACTTATTCAAAAATACATATAAATTGAATAAAAAATGTTAATTAGGGGAAGTATCCCTTTGAGAAACTCAAAATAAATTATATTTCTATAACTTATGTTTCAAGCCATCTGTAACAATATTAATTTCATTCATTATTTTGGCACAGTGGATCTTTGGGCCTCTGAAGTTCATTGTTTTAAATTTCATCTTTGGTTATATTTTGTTAAGTCCTAATTCCTCACTGGAATAGTCCTGAAATTTGAATCACTTTTATTTCAGCCGATGGCAAAATAAGACCCAGAAAGATTACATTTGCATGATGTCAGAAAGCATGGTAGAGAAATGGACTAAATTTTCTATTTTCTAACTTCTAGCCAGTATTCCTTCAATGATGATGAATTCTATTATATTGCACTATCATTTCTGATATGTTCTATTTTAGTTTTAAAAGCTTCTATTTTATTATTTTGTAAAAACCTTGAACTGCCTCTGCAAGGACAAAATGTTAGCAAAATGGAACACGAGAATTTTGAACTAAAAATATTAATATCTATTTTTCTTTTAATTTATTATTAGTCTGTAAAGGTCATCCTTTGCTACAAAGGGAATTCATTTTCTAATATGAGAATACTTTGAAAATATGTCTAGAATATTTGACAAAGTTATTTAAAGATTTTTCTATTATCAAGAAAATTTGTAATTTAAAAAGAAATCAAGTTCTTAATACGATAATAGCTTAAGATGAGAATTTGGACTTTCTTTCCTGAAGTCTAAAAATTATCTTAATGGGAAACTAATAATTATTTTATCCTAAAAATGAAGGACAACTAAGTAGCATTTTCCTCTTTAAAGTGTTTTCCCCCCACTTCTAACATCTTGCTTGCTGCTCTTACATCTTAGATACCAGACGCTTTACCTCATCATCTGTATTTGTTCATCCTCGCCTCTCTTGAGGCCATTAATCCATGTTTCTTTCACTCCAATACCTCTTTCAACAATCTACCTCTCTTCAAACAAGATTGTTAAATAAATCTTTCTAAAGCATCACCTTATTGTACCACTTCCAAGCCCAAAAACTCCAATATTTCACAATATGTTCAAGAGAGATAAAATACCTCCGAGTCAAATCTTGATTCAGAATCTATTTATTCAGCACCTGGCCACGCTGCAAGGTCTACAGAAACTTATTTCCTCTCTTCTTAATACTAGTCTTTCTGGAAGCCAGAGGTTTAATTCATTTTCAAGTTCTAACTTTAGTGGGTAAGCAAGGGCAAGTACTCTTTCTCCAGATGCTGCAGTTTCCTTATTTGTGAAACTGGGATGATAACGTATACTTAACATTACTAGATACTGTTAGGATTAAATGAGGTTGACACATGTAACATGCTTTAGAAATGTGTTTGGCATATAGTAATCACTCTACAAATATTAGCTGTGTTTATTCCCTTCCTCCTCGAAGAGTCCAGGTTGTATTTGACTTCTCTCTTAGGTACATCTGTGTCTCCTGTGTAAGATTCTCTTCCTCCTCATCTCTAGTTATTCAAATTCTATCCTTCCTTCAGATCACAGTTTAAGTGACTTTCTGATGTAGGTATCTGTGCACACTTCAGCCAGACGCCAAATAGCAGTAGCCTGCAAATTTCACTTAGCTCTTAATCAGATACTTCTCAGGAATAGAGATCATGTTTTAATTATTGAATCCATCTAATGTCTGGATGCTCAGACTTCTTTTTACAAAGAGACAGAATCAATAAAGTAACAAATCTCTTACATGTTATGTATATATCTTATGGACCCAACGTGGGAAAAAATTTATAACCTTTAATCCTTTCATCATATTGGCAATCCACATGTCTTTCTATTTTTACGTGGTACTCATTGGATGTTCCTTGAATATAAGAATCCTTTGGGATTTGTGAATGGACTTCAGAAGTGCAGCAAAGCCTCTGAAATTGTAGAATTTGGGATATGTGAATATGTGTATTTTCTCTAGGAGAAGTGGTAGGCCCACAAATATATTAGGAACCATTTTTAATTTATTGTTTTCATCCATGCCTGTTTAGTAAGTAGGAACCAAATTAATAATACTTGATTTGATCAGTAACGGATATTCCATCATGTTATATATTTTATCATTTTCTTAAACTCTGTGCTTTCAATGCAAGATCTGCATTTTGAGAATTAAGTTTATGAGATTATTAGGATTCTGTTTTTATTGTATCTTATTAGATGAAGACCTAAAGGAATAATTCTTTTTATTTTTTTCCACAACTGACCAAATGAAATTAGCACTTTTAAAAAATGAATGAGGGAAGGGACACCTGGCTGGCTCAGTCGATAGAGCATCCAACTCTTGGTCTTGGGGTTATGAGTTCAAGGCCCGTGTTGGGTGTAGAGATTACTAAAAAAAAAATTAAACAGGGGCACCTGGGTGGCTCAGTGTATTAAGTGTCCGACTCTCAATCTCAGCTCTGGTCCTGATCTTACGGTTGTGAACTCTAGCCCTGTGTTGGGCTCTATACCCAGTGCAGAGCCTAGTTAAAAAATAAATAAATAAAATAAAAAATAAAAAAAAAAATTAATGGTGGTGGATTAACTTCCAGGAAGATGAAGTAAGAAGGTAAGAAGCTTGGCAAAACTCCTCAGCCAAACAAGTTATATGAAAATTATAAAATATCATTTAAAGTCTATGGAAATTGGGCTGCTTGGCTGGCTCAGTCAGAAGACCATGTGACTCAATCTTGGGGTGGTGAGTTTGAGCCCCCTGTTGGGTGTAGAGATTACTTAAATAAGTAAATAAACTTTAAAAAAAAAAGTCTACAGAAATTAACCATAAGGGAATACAATGAACAGAAACATCCATTCAAGAATATCTAGTGTATTTTTATAAGAACAGCAAGAGACTGTGGCATTTGAACCACGGCTAGTTCCATTACCCTCACACCACTCAGCTCTGTGTATGGAGGCTCTCCTATAGGTAGAACTTGCCAAGAAGCTTTGCATGTGTTTATTTCTTCTTTGTTCCTTCTTCTTCCATATTAACTGAATATTTTAAAATATCCCATTTTATTTTCTCTATTGCCTTTCCATCTGCAAGTACACCTCTCCCGTTTTAGTGATTGCTCTAGAGTTTGCAATATTCACCTTGATATCTGTCTTTAATATTCATTATATTATCTATCTGATACTCTTTCCTACTCTTAGTACAATTATTATACCAACACGTTCCAAAAACTCCAAAATACGTTGTTACTATGTTTTGCTTTAAGAAGTCAGTAATCTGGGGCGCCTGGGTGGCTCAGTCATTAAGCATCTGCCTTTGGCTCAGGGCATGACCCCGGCGTTCTGGGATTGAGCCCTGCATCAGGCCCCTCCGCTGGGAGCCTGCTTCTTCCTCTCCCACTCCCCCTGCTTGTGTTCCCTCTCACTGGCTGTCTCTCTCTGTCAAATAAATAAATAAAATCTTAAAAAAAAAAAAAAAGTCAGTATACCTTTAGAACATCTACTTCCTACTGGAAGCAGAAGTCTTCTTATTTATTTTGTTTGATTATCTTATAATTACTGTGAGACGTGTTAAAATCATGGATTTGTCTATTTCTTGAGTTTTGTAATTTTTCTTTAAATATTTTGAGGCTATAAAAAGGAGAGATTTTGGTAATTTTAATATTTCCTTGTGTATTGACACATTAAATTTTCCTTTATTTTAGGGGATATTGTTTTAAAATATATTTTTCTGATGTAAATATAGCTTCACTAGTGGTTTTTTTTTTTTTTTGAGAAAGTTGTCTTTCCCATCTCTTTATTTTCTGCTTTTCTATGTCCTCCTACTTAAGGCATGACTATTATAAACAGAATATAGTTTTTAAAGTGTTTCAATCTTTGTGTTTTATTTTAGTTTATTCTTTTTTAAGATTTTATTTATTTATTTGAGAGCACAAGCAGGGGGAGCAGCAGGCAGAGGGAGAAGGAGAAGCAGGCTCCCTGCTAAACAAGGAGCCTGATACAGGACTCAATCCCAGGACCCTGGCATCATGACCTGAGGCAAAGGCAGATGCTTAAATGACTGAGCCACCCAGGCGCCCCTCAATCTTTGTATTTTAAGTGAAATATTGGTCTGTTTACATCTTGTATAATTAATATGTTTATAAGATTTTATTTCCTATCATAGAAAACATGAATTATTAAAATATTTCTGAAGTTAAAATAACACGATGGGGATTTTACTGTAGGAGAATTAGGCTATATCATTGCTTAAGGCAAAGAATGAGGCCAGAGAAATTAGTTAGAAAATTATTAAAATTAAGACATATTTGAGCTACTGATTTCCTGGGAAATTACAGAGGCTGGGGTGGGGGTGGGAATTAACAATCCTGTGCAAGAGAGGATAGTTGTAATTTCCTCCCCTTATTTCCAATGTTATTGAGATGTAATTGACGTATAACACTGTGCAAGTTTAAGGCGTACAGCATAATGACTTGATATTGTGAAATGCTTACTACAGTAAGTGAACTTCCATGATGCCATACTGGTATAAAAACCATCTTTTTTCCTTGTGATGAGAACTCTTAGAATCTTGAGACTCAGGCATCTGTATGTTTAAAGCTCCTCAGGTGGTTTTCTTTTGCAGCTAAAGTTGAGACTCAGTTCTATAGGGACACAGAAGAGAGCAAGGACTGAACTGGATAATTCAGAGCAAGGAGAACTGGGGAGGATTTCAGAGGCTGGATTCTAGTCTTTGTTCTGCTCTTGATAAATAATTATTTATTCTCTGTGAAATCAGTTTTGTCTTTGTATCTTTTTTCCTTGTATTCAGTAAATGTATATTAAGGGCATACTTTGTGCCAGATACCATGAGAGGAGTTGGAGTAACGCTCTCCAAACCCCCTCCAATTCCTAAATCATCCGATTTTACTGTCTATGATTTATAAATTTGGAGATAATTGGCAACACATAATAGACTGGCAGTAATCATCTGTATAGGGTCATTTGGTGAGTGGGTGGTAAAAAAGTTTGCTGGTTGTAACTGTTTGAGGAATTGAGCATGTTGTACTGATCAGAAGCATCTATTGTTTCAAAAATGGAAAAGTTGGTTTGTAGAAATGAAACTGTGTAAGCCCAATGAATTTATTACAGTATAAGTTGAAGACAGTTTGAGAGAGACAGAACGGAAAAAAGTAGATGACAGACTCGCAGGGGTTTTTTGCCGTTTTTACCACCCACCAGAATAGTGAGAAGAACTAGATGAGTGCCTCTCAAACATTAATGTACACAGGAATCACCAAGGAGATTTTGTTAACATGAAGATCCTGACCTAATAAGTCTCGGGGGTAGGGCCTACAATTCTGAATTTCAAATAAGCTTCTAGGTGATGACACGCTTCTGGTATGGGGACCGTGCGTGCGCAGTAAGGAGTGGAAGTTCTACTACGTGATACAAGCAGAGCAAGGATCTCACTCAAAACTGATCTGCTCATGCCTGTTTCTTAGTTTCCTTGGTAACTACCCCCCCCCCACGCAAGACTAGGCTACCACTTTAAGAAATACTCGTGAAAATGATATAAACTCCAGTGAGAGATAGAGCAACATGTCAAAATAATATGAAGGAGGAGTTTGGGGAAGGAGTTTCTGCAGTTTACAAAGGTAAGGTTATTTCAGGAAGAACTTGTTTCATCTTATTATTGTTATTTTCTAAAGATTTTATTTATTTGAGAGAGAGAGAGGGAGAAACTCTCCAGCAGACTCTGCACTGAGCATGGAGCCCTATGAGGGGCTTGATCCCATGACCCTGAGATCATGACCTGAGCCAAAGCCAAGAGTCCGAGGCTTAACTGACTGAACCACGTAAGCACCTCAGAACTTGGTTCATCTTTAAAAGAGTAAATATAACTTCTGAGATTAGGAACTTCTAAGGTACAGCTGGGCTGTTTTATTTCCAACTGACTTTGGTCATAGTGTAAAAATCCACATACTTCATGAGTGCATGTCCTTACATGTTTATGTGACATTAATATTGTGTGGATGAGAGCCTTACAGAGAACAGGGTTATTGAGTCAATGCCAGATACTAATCAGAAAATGATCTGCATTTTGTTTATTTAAAAATGAGCTTGAAGCCCCACGTGGAGCCCAACACAGGGCTTGAAGGCTTGAACTCACAACCGTGAGATCCAGACCAGAGCTGAGATCAAGAGTTGGACACTTAACCAACTGAGCCACCCAGGTACCCTGACATGCACTTTATGTGGAGATATGGTCAATAGTAAAATTGGAAGGAGGAATATTACAAAGAGCAATGAAAGAAATAAAGTGGGAATATTAAAGTTGAGAGTAACCATTGAAAGAGAAAAAGACCCATTTTTGTCTGTTTAAATGATAAAAAATCAAACTGAAGTGGGGGTCTGTTTACATTAGGGGAATAAGAGGAGAGAATATCTGTCAACAATGAAGAAAAGGTGAGGATTTATAGATCAAGAAAAAAATAATCAGCAAGACAGGACTAAAGCACTTTTAAAGCAACATTAAGAGTGTACTTGCTATGAGACACATACATATTTGGAAGAAATTTTGTTGATGTTTTTCCACCTATGTTCTGTAGCCCAGGGGTGACTCTGGAGAAGTAGCTGAGTGTATACAGGGACTTGTGACTACTGTTGATATTATCACAGAACGTAATTGTGGAGAGGAGTAAGGATTGCATGGGAATGGCTGACCATACGTTTCAAGGGAAATAAAAGTAGCTAGAAATGAATCAGTGGGTTGAGTGAGTTAGAAGGCACTTTCATCTAAGTTCTGATGAATATAAAGAGGGAAATGTGTTACTTTGTGAGATCTGGGGGTGAGAAGATATTTGAAACCTTGGGATTAGAATACGGTATAAGATGATAAATTATAAAACATGGTTACACAAGGCATAGGTGACTGATATGGAGTGAATATTATCATGAATGGCTTGAGGGAGAGAAGTTTCTTTAAAATGATTGTGGTGTGAATTCCACAATGTGATTATTAAAGTTAGTACAGATGTCTGCAAATAGGAGATGGAAAAAACATACAAGCCAGTTCTTGAACTTGTCAAGGAGGGAGAAAATGGATCCCAGTTTTGAACTTCTGTAAAGTGTATAATAATATAATAGATCTATATGGTTGGGGAGAAATTTAGAGTTAATGCAGTCAAATGCTTATAATTTATAGATGAGGAAGCTCGTAATCAAGAAGGTAAATTACTTGTCCAAAAACACAAATCTCTTAGAAAAGAGTTGGAATTAGGATATAAGATACCTCTTTTGTTCTTTGTACTGGTGAAGATGATGGCAGCACATTTGACAATAGGAGCGTACATACCAAAGGCTTACTGTAGATGGGAACTTTGCTCAGAGCCAATGCAAACAAAAAACTAAAATAACTTTTTGATTCTAATTCCCTCTCTAGAATGTTCTCTCCATGAGGGAAGTGATTTTTATCTGGTTTATTCCCTGGTATATCCCTAATAGATATTTGGTATTCTGTGTCTATTTGCTGGATACATGTTTAAAAACACATTTTTTAGATTTAGGATTTGCTAATCAGCTAGCTGCTACTCTAGAACTATGACTGCTAAGGGAAACGATTATTGAGTGCTAATCAGTTCAAGTGCTTATTAAGTATTGATGGACAGTAAGAATAGATAACATTTTTGAACACACATTGTGAACCATATGATGTATTTTTTTATATTCACATAACAAGTCTTGAAAGTAATAATTATAATATGGGAGGCCTAATATATTTAAGCTATTTCCTACTACTGAAGTTCAGGCCAGTAATATATAGTGAACTCATTGGGCAAAACACATTGAAGGTAATTTATAAGGAGGATTAAGGATTTTCTTGGGAAAGAATGTCTCCTAAAACAAAGAAGATGCCAGGTCAAAGTAGGTTCATCAAAAACCATGAGTTATCAAATGGGAGTTTCTGATGTGGTAGATGGAACCTTTCCCCCAGTTTAGCTGTATGTTACCACGTGTGTCCTACTGGCAGGAAGAAAGGCTGCAGCAATAACTGGTGTAATACTTAGGAAAATGAGTAATGTGATGGAGAGATAAACTCCTTCAACTCTTTTGACACAGACCATTCATTATTGAGAAGGTTCAGGGTGATGGTAATAGCATCATAGACACCAGAAGGAAAAGCTGAGTTTAGCACACTAATCTGAAAGTCTGTGACCTCTCAGATTTAGCCCCTGGACCAGCAGCATCACCATCATATGGGAGCATTTTAGAAAAGCAGAACCTCAAGCTCCAAGCTGATCTGTGGATTCAGAAACTGCATTTTAACAAGCTTCCCACCTTAAAGCAGGTGATCCCTGGCCAAGCAGTTCATTGAAACAAAACCAAGCAGAGCAGGGGCAATGTCAGGGAGAGCAGTCTTGTCAGGAATAGATGTAAGACTTAGGAAGATTCTATACTGATTTAGTAGATGGGTAAAGATGTTATGGGAGCAGATGAAGGAGATTTTTTTTTTTTAAAGATTTTATTTATTTATTTGACAGAGATAGAGACAGCCAGCGAGAAAGGGAACACAAGCAGGGGGAGTGGGAGAGGAAGAAGCAGGCTCATAGCAGAGGAGCCTGATGTGGGGCTCGATCCCATAACGCCGGGATCACGCCCTGAGCTGAAGGCAGGCGCTTAACCGCTGTGCCACCCAGGTGCCCCAGAGTTTTTAAATGAAATCTTGGTAATGATTATTAACATGACTCCATCTGTAAACATAAGTCAGTGATGCCTAGAAAAAATTGAGGTTTTGTCTGCTTTATAAATGAAGACATCACAGCTCAGAGAAGTTAAGTTCCTTCATCATGGTGATGCAGAGCCTGATCTTTTTGCTTATTTTAAAGGAGAAGTGACCTGGCTAGCAAGAATCATGCCCTCACTACATTTTCACATATAATCAGGAGCAAGGAGAGACAATATGGCCTTTGCATAATGAGCACTTGGGCAAGATGGCTGTTGAGGTGTAGGAAATGCCAAGTTTCTGCTAAAGCAAAAAAGTGGAGAAGGAAGGTGATAAAAATATGGTAGTAAAAGGACTCTGTTGATTTGAAATGTCACCAAAAGAAACTAAGTTGATTCAGATGAGAGTTACAAGGTAAGAGTTGCAGGTGTAGTTCAGAAGAATGATTGCAGAAAATCAGAGGAGATATTGGAGGCCCCAGAAGTGAAGGTGGCAAAGTGACTTCTAAGGATGAGGAGAGAGTTGGTTTGGGGAACTGGCAGGAGAATGATTAAACACTAAATCCAACATCTTGTAGACAGCCTACACTTCTAAATTAAGTCAGTATGGACACACTGGCACAATAGTTAACTAAAATCTTGATTATAAAAAGGCCAGCTTCTGTCTAAGGGCTCAGTGTGTTTTATAAGCCTAATCACATTAATTCCCACTGTACTCCCTGGAGACGAGGGGATATGTAGTACTATTTAAATGTATAAGTTTTCTATCTCTCAATTGAGACATAGAAAGCACTTGGTGCAACAGCCCCCTTCTTTCAAGCTGAAATAGTTCAAAGTATATTTTTATAGACTCTAAGGAAGCCAGATGGCTCTTCCACCCATGGTTCTCATATACCACTGTCAAATTCCAGTGTCTGACTTAATCATTGGCATATCCTGTTAGATCTTCAGGTAAGACTTCAAGAAAAAAAGAAAGGAAAATGCAAATTTAAAAATTAGAAATATTTTAAGACTGCAGTGTAACCATTCAAAGGCTGATGATGATGTCTGCATTTATCCACAAATGGAATATAGTTATTTAATTAGCAGTTAAATAATTTGATTATTTTAATTATATTAATTTCTTCCAATCTTTTTAATATAGATGATGGGTAGTGATATTTGATGATGAGTCTGACTTATGTACCATGTGATTATCTTATGATAAGAAATTTAATTTAATGAATGTTGCTTCAAAAATGGCTCCTTAGAAGAAACTTTTCTACAAACTAGCATTGGATTTTTTCCTTTTTTTTTTTTTTTTTTTTAGATTTTATTTATTTATTTGACAGGGAGGGAGAGAGAGAGACAGCCAGCAAGAGAGGGAACACAAGCAAGGGGAGTGGGAGAGGAAGAAGCAGGCTCCCAGGGGAGGAGCCTGATGCAGGGCTCGATCCCAGAACGTGGGTTTCACGCCTGACCCGAAGGCAGACACTTAATGACTGAGCCACCCAGACACCCCATCCTTTTTTTTTCCTTGAAAAATCAAATTATTCTCAAGGTCCATGAAATAAAAACATTTTCTGCTTTTAAAAAATGGCATTAATTATAGTCTATTGGACCAGTTTTCTCAGTTATCTTTGAGTACATTTTTCCCCCCATTAAACAGAATGGCCTTCAGAGTGATGACAGTAAGGCAGTGTTCTTTCTCGGCTAAAGTGTTTGCTTTTTTAAAAGGGCTTCAGTTTTTGCTCCTTGTCATCCATTCCTTTAGGAGAATGACTATTTATAACTACTTGTCTAGAATACTGTGCACATTTCCCAGAGTAAAATGCCCCAGATTTGATGATCATTTCATTGTAAAAGCCCTAGGAAATGAGCACACTTCCTTCTCTAAGATGGTACCGCCAGGTGGTACAATAGATGTCAAAGTGTTTTATCAGTATCATGTCTGGTTTTTTTTTTTGTTTGTTTGTTTTTGTATCACACCCTGATAGTGTAGGTTTTTTCCTTTGGAGGACTTTGACCTTCATGTAGTTTGGTTTCTTAAATAAAATAGGAATATATTCTCTACCCTGCAAAAAAAAAACACTGCAAATAATATATAATATATATAATAATATATAATATATTTTGACTTTCCAGAATACTCAACTCTTACCTGAATTAAAACTCAGTGTATCAATGTGGAGTGTCCTTCATATCAAAGTGCTTTCTCCTGTGCTCAGTTCCAAGTCTTTTCTCGGAAGTCGGAAAAAAGGAAGACACCTGAATTAAGACTATTACTTCCTTTTGCCTGTCCCTGAATTACTTGAGTGTGGATGATTGATGCTGTTCCATTCTCTGGGGCCAGAAAGGAATGCACATCTTTGTAATATTTTAATAGATGAGAATTGGTGGCATTTTCAAATTTGACTCTCCTACAGACAAACTTTCATTTTTATTCCCCTCTTTGCCTGTGCTTAGAATTAGCCTAAATGTTGAAGATAGTATTGCTTCATTCTTTGGGGTTGTAAAAGATTGAATATCTTTTTCTATCTTTCATTATATGTGGGAAGTACAGTATTTGCAGATCTGACTCTCCTAGGAACCAGCCTTCATATTTACTTCCCCCCTTTTCCCTGTAACTCAGTGGAGCCCATAATTATGGGCAGTAGGTGATTCAGATGGATGGAAAAATGGAACATCTGACACATTCCACTCTAAAGCTGTGTAACACGTAAGTGATTCTGTAGCACCAGGTTCTGAGGTGCCTTCATCACATTGGAAAGAGATGTTTTAGATGGCATTTTGGCATCAAGTTGGCCCACAAGGTAGTGCATTTCTGGTTGGATTATAATCAGAAATCTGGTCTTCAGAGCTAGATTAGTATCACCTGAGTTGGAAGAGGCTTTCTTTTCACCTTAATGCAATGAATGAAAAGATTCCTCTTCACGGAAAGTAATTTAGTTTTAATCCTCTACCTTTCCAATCCAGGCATATGGAAGGTCTAGCACCTTTTCGTATTAGGAGATTCTTTCTGGAAGACAGCCTCCAAATGTTTTAGATAGCCATGTTGAGATTCTGTTTAAATCTGAGGTGATTTTTGTGTTTCTTAAATTAGTCTTCAGAAGTACTTACTTGTTCATGATAAGAAACAATTTCCAATCTGCTGTATGTCATAGTACATTAAACCATTAAGGTTCTAAATTTTGATCTGTCATGGGACCAATCATTTTAAGGCCCAATTGAGAAAAATAACCAATAGGATATATATGGAGAGAGAGAGAGAGAGAGAGAGAGAGAGAGAGAGATGTATAGGAGGAGATTTATTATAGATATTGTTTCATGTGGCTAAGTAACCCAAGAAATCCCACACTCTGCTGACTGCGGGCTATCGAACCAGGAAAGCTGCTGGTACAATTCAGTGTGAATCCAAAGACCTGAGAATTAAGGGGCTGATGGTATGAGTCCTGATTTCAGTCTAACAGCCTAAGCAAGAATCAGGAGCACAAATGTCTGAGGGCAGAAGAAGATGGATGTGTTAGTTCAAGCAGAGAGAGAGAATTTGCCTTTATTCTACACTTTTGTTCTCTTTGTGTTCTCAATGAATTGGATGACATCTAATCACGGTGGGGAGGGCCATTTGCTTTACTCAGTTTACCAATTCAAATGCTAACGTCTTCTAGAAACAGCCTTACATATTTAGAAATAATGTTTTATCAGCTATCTGGGCATTCCTTAGCTTAAACATAAGCTCAACATAAAATTAACCATCACAAGTCCACCCATTGTCATCTTGACACCTATACACATCTCCTTAAACCATACTTAATCTCCAAGTAAAAACAGTAACAAGATCATAATCTCACCTAACATGATACAACTATATTGTATACAAATGAAAACACTAATCCCTTCTCCAGATGAGGGTATGAGGTCCTTGAAGGTTTACTCTTCTCATGATATCTTGTAACTCATATGCTATAATGATTTAAAATTAACAATA
This sequence comes from Ursus maritimus, assembly GCF_017311325.1. Lineage (NCBI taxonomy): Eukaryota > Metazoa > Chordata > Mammalia > Carnivora > Ursidae > Ursus > Ursus maritimus. The sequence goes on from NW_024426230.1 coordinate 16,853,484, forward strand.
CTTAAATATTGATATAAAGTCAATACAACTTTTGTCATATGATAAAGGAACAAGAAAGGAAGGGAAAAACCCAGAAAGTAAAAAAAAGTTAGTTGCTTAATATATGTATATATACACATAAACATTCATAACAAAATAAGGGGAAAATACTTATGACAATTGCAATCCCTGTTTTTGTAACAAGTCATGATTGTAAGCTTGTTTTTGTAACTGCTCTCTTATACCACTCATTCTGTATTCCCTTTGCCTTCAGCAAGTACCTTAGCTGGTCACGGTACTTTACTGGTGGGGTGATTCGTTCTTGGAGGATTTGGGCCATTAGTAGTCCTACCTAGATGGGTTTGTTACACTTTTTCATTGACCTTAATCACAGGTCATGGTAATACCAAGCGATACCTAAGGCATTTCCTATATTCCAGACATACTTTTCCTTACCTCCATTGTAGAGTAGTAGTCCAATTTCACCTTGGTATTCAGGACCAGTCACCCCAGCCAGCACTGTAACTTCCTTCCTCGCTTCTTGATTCAGAAGCATGAGGAGCCCAAAATGGACAGGAAGTCTTAATTTCCAGTTCAATGGAATCATTGTTGTATCTCCTCGTGGAAGCACCTCTCTCCCTGAAACTAAGATCTCTAGGTTAGCAGAGCATAAAGTCATGGGAACAGGAATCAGAGATTTTGCTACTGAGTCATGAGGGGCAACAGTGAGTAGTGCCACTTTCATTTCCACTCCTTGATTCCTGGACCTTTTGGATACTGATTCAGAGCATACACAGCCTTCTGGAGATACTTGCCCCAGCCCTGCAAATAGTGTTACCTGGCTGGTGCTATCTGTGATGGGCCCAGTCTTATTTTAAGGTTGAAGTGTTTCCTAAAATCCCTATTACACAAATATTACTGGGAGAAATCACTTAAACTTGATTTTCTTAGTGTGACTTTTTTGAAGAAATTTTTCTTTTAATGGGACTTAATGCTCATGGTAATAATGTGAAGCAGAGCATAAGGATGGAGAGGTTCTCGAAAATCTGTGTCTCATTTGCTTAATATTGCAATCTAGTTAGATCCATTATTTATCCCAAAGTTTCTACTCTGAGGATCTGACCTCTTTATTCTAGATTCAAGGAGATAAAACCTCCACAAGAAGTGGATGAAGGATGGTACGTTTTTAAAAATCTGTGGGCCAGCAGTGGCCAAAATAGACCTTTCCAAATGGTTTTTGGATTGCATTTTTTTTTTTTTTGGTTTTGTGTTTTTTTAAAAGATTTTATTTTTTTATTTGATAGAGGGAGAGGCAGCAAGAGAGGGAACACAGCAGGGGGAGTGGGAGAGGGAGAAGCAGGCTTTCCACTGAGCAGGGAGCCCAATGCAGCTGGAGCCCAATGTGGCTCGATCCCAGAACACTGGGATCATGACCTGAGCCGAAGGCAGACGCTTAATGACTGAGCCACCTAGGCGCCCCATGGATTGCATTTTTTTTTTTTTTTTTTTTAATTAGAGTCTTCTCCTATTCTCTATACAGGGGCCATCTTTAGATGGTAGCAGCCACAGCTGTAGTTCGGGGAATTATTTCCAACTTCCAGAGTAGCCATGTGATTTCTGCTTCTCCCCTTTTCCCTCACATTGTCTCATCTTAGTACTTTATAACAGGTGCCACATTGTTTGTACTTAGCCTCCAATGAGAATTTCACCTCCGTTTTCTAGATTTATTATTTACTTGACATCATTTTCCTTTTCCTCATGTCCAAAATATATTGTTACCCATTGTCTCAGTTGCTAGGATGCTTTTCATCTTTTGCACTTTTTTTTAAAACAAATTATTAGTTTGTAAGCTTGTTTCCTAGGTTTGCAAATAGTCCTTTCACCTTTATTGTTAATATTTAAGACAAGTTTCCTTCTAACAGCTCATTTCCTTGGCTGATTTTAAAATCTAGTAGCCACCATCAAATATGAAGGATCATGTCACTTTCCTATTAGTTCCTTGGTTTGCACTCAACAGGGAATAAATGTCTTTCTAAAAATATTTTAGGAGAGGAAATAGAGAAGATACCTATTATGTTAGCTGGAATATATGATATATCTCTGGAGAAATAAGCTTATTGTAAGTAATTAGGTTTCTGGCTTCTATCTGCTCATGATTTAAATGCTCTTAATGAAGGATAAATATAATATATATTTTGTTATATCTTATATGATATATGAAATGATGTGTGCAGGGCAGTCAGCTGTATGCATCATCCATTAATTATAAGGATAAATTATTATGTGGCTTGACTAGTTCACTTGTTTGTTTCTAGAAATGTTTTAAAGTACTAAAATGTATCATTTTTCAAAGGGAGAAAGTAACAAATTTTCTTATAAATTTACTAATATAATTGCAAATGAGCCTCAAAATTTATTCAGTTAAAATGGAAAAACAAATAAATAAATTCCCAAAACAAACCCGTATAACACACTACTCTAAGCGGCAGCTGTGGCCTCAGTGCTTTCCTGGAGACTGCACGGATACTAATGTGGGTAAATATTGATGCCATCATGGCTTCCAGTGCTCTAAGTATCTTATTCTAGACTGTGAAAATTCTTGAAGTAACTAAGGTAATTTTTTAATTGTTTATGAATGAAATAATACAATTTGAGGTTAAAGACCTTATGCAAAAATAATACATATTATTTTGAATTATAAAATATCTTTAGTAATCATTCTAAAATGGCCATTAGTGTTTTGGTGATTATTTCTACATCATCCTCTCTGTCTCCCTCTTTCATACACACACACATGCACCAATGACAGTGTTATATAAAATTGTATAGACCCTTTTCAAGTGAGATAAAGCTTTTTTTCCCTTCTTTTCTTAGCTCTGCTCCTTTTTATCTACATCAGTGTCTGTCCCTACCCCAGGTAATCTTTGGTGATAAGCTTATAATTTTATATGTCTCATTATGCTTGTATATATGTATATATAATATGTATAAGGTTTACATATTTATAGTAAATGACCTTTACACAGTCTATACATGTATCTTTTTTCTGTATTCTGCAATACAAATATTTTTTTATTCTATCAAACATATTCAAAGTCCACACTTATACATGTGTGTTATCACTGTTAGCTTTTATAAGCCTGGGCTCATATTATGCACATTCATTATTTAAGCATACCTCATGGAAATTCTGCCACATTAACTAGGTATACCTTACTTATTTTAATTCCTTCATAATAAATCTGGTAATAGTTGGTTCATCCATATACTCATTGATATCACTTACGTTGTTTCTGTTGATTTTTACCACTATAACCATGCAGCATAAAATGCAGGACCTTTATCCATAAATCTTTAAACTCTTTTTTTTTTCTTCCCTTGAATGAGGTAGATTTCCAGGAGAAGACTTTTTGGGTCAAAAATTCTGTTAATATTATCCATTTAATTTCTTAAAAAGGCTATCAAAATTCACAGTCTTCTAGCAATATGTGAGTATATCCCCATATCCAGGCCATCTGTTGTTATTATTAATTGTTTAAATTTCTGTCAGACCGATGGGTATTTTCTAATATCTCACTATTAGTTGGAGTTTGAGAATCTTTTCATGTGTTTATTGGCTGTTCATTTTTCTTTTATATGAGTTGTGTTCTTTTTTTTTTTTTTTAAAGATTTTATTTATTTATTAGACAGAGATAGAGACAGCCAGCGAGAGAGGGAACACAAGCAGGGGGAGTGGGAGAGGAAGAAGCAGGCTCATAGCAGAAGAGCCTGATGTGGGGCTCAATCCCATAACGCTGGGATCACGCCCTGAGCCGAAGGCAGACGCTTAACCGCTGTGCCACCCAGGCGCCCCTATATGAGTTGTGTTCTTATTGTTAATTTGATCTGGATTCAGCTACATTAAATGAAACACTCAACATAGTAGTACACTGAACATAAGGGATCTACAAGTAGGCAGTACAAGTATTGGTGGCTTTCTGTTGTGACGTGGGTTCTGGGTCTACTCTGTGCTCTGTCCTGCTTGGTATATTCCACTTTGTCCATTATCACAAGCTGGAGCCTTAGCTATTAAATTCCAGACACTTGGAAGCAAGAAGAGGAATTAAGTGCTTGCTCCCTTCCTTTAAAATAAATCTTCCTTAAATGCACATATTGGTTTTTCCTGCTTGTATTACGTTGCCTAGAAGGTAGATATTGCTGTACGTAGTTACAATATAGTTTGTAAAATATAATATTTTACAGTTTTGGCAGAATACCTGGCTTAAAAGCAGGTTTCAGTTACTAAAGAAGAAGGCAAGCATATACATTAGGAAGCCATTGACATTTTCTGCCAACCATAGCCTTTTCTATATTGCTTTGGATTGTCTTTTCCATTAAATTTTAGGTGATTCCCTGATACCTACCTTGCAAATATTAACCAAAGTATATCATTTGTATATTAACCTTGTTTATGAAATATTTTATTGCATAAAAGTTTTAATTTTCATATAGTCAGGTATGTCCTTTTCCTCAAAGTTTTCTGGAACGCTTCCCAAATCATTGAATGTACATGATTATATAAAGTTTTTCTAAGACTGTTATTGCTTTATTCTGCATGTTTAAATATTTAATCAATTTGGACATACTTTCATAAATAATGTGGCTAAGGGCCAAAATGATCTTTTTTCTTAATGGATATTAAATTTGTTACCATTATTGATGAAAATGATGAAATTATAATCTTTTTCTTACTGAACTAAAGTACCACCCTTCCCTTGCCATTTATTCTATTTTTACATATATTGAAATCTACTTTTAGGCTTCCTCTTCTTGTCTTTTGCCTATTCTTTTATCAACGCTATACTGATTTGAAGTATGGTGAATACCATACGCATAATTTTCAGAGGTTGGGAAACTACAGTCTACCATTCATGGGCCAAATCTACCCCACTGCTTATTTTTGTAAATCAAGTTTTATTGGAACATGATCATGCCATTCATTTGCATATCATCTATGGTTGCTTTTGTGCTACATGAGAAGAGTTGAAAAGTTGTAACAGAGATCATATTGCCACAAAACCTAAAATTCAGTTGTCCCTTACAGAAGTTCGCTGCTTCTGAATGACCAATTGGGTGGCTCTTCACCAAATTTATAGGTATTCAGAAACTAAACATCTGTTGATGTTTAAATATCATGTGTTAACTTTTTTTGAGCAATAAATAAGATGACATACATACACACTCATACAAATTATACAATTATCAAAACCAATTTTTGACATTAAAAAAGACTATGGAGTGAATTAGTAAAACATTTCAGATTAGTATTTGTTTTTCACTATTAATGAAGTTGTTTTGGAGGTAAACATCTCTAATAAGCATTGTATTACATTACATTTTTAAAAATTTTGTTATTTTTGTTATTTTTTTAAAGAGATTTATTTATTTATTTGACAAAGAGAGAGACAGCCAGCAAGAGAGGGAACACAAGCAAGGGGAGTGGGAAAGGAAGAAGCAGGCTCCCAGTGGAGGAGCCCGATGTGGGACTCAATTCCGGAACGCCGGGATCACGCCCTGAGCCGAAAGCAGATGCTTAACGACTGAGCCACCCAGGTGCCCCTAAAAAATTTTGTTATTTTTATTATAGGAAATTTCGAGCTTACATTTAAAAAAACTAGAACAATGTAATAGACCCCAAAGTACACATTACCCAACTTTAATAATTATCACCAAATAGACCATCTTATTTCATTCATCTAGCTAATCTCATTGTACAAATTAAATCATTTTAAAGCAAACCCCAACATCATATTATTTCATCTTTAAATGTTTGAGTATACATTGTTAAAAGTTAAGGCATGTTTGTTTTAACACTCTTGCATTACTATTATCACGCCTAAAAAAATACCATTACTTCTTTATACAATCAAATAGTCAAGCAGTATTCAAATTTCCGTATTTGCTTCATAACATTCTTTTCATGACTGGTTTGTAATAATCTAGATCCGAAGGTGTTCCCAAAAGTGCAATTAGTTACTGTTTCTTAGGTGTTTTCTAACCTATGAATTCTCATTTTTTTTCCCTCCTTACAATGAATTAATAGAAGACGCTAGGCTGCTTTGTATTTTATAGATCCCTACCTTATGGATTTGCTGACTGCTACTTTTTTACATATTTTCTCTTAATTGTATTTCCTGTAGACTGGTAGTTAGACATAGAGGCTGGATAAGATTTAAATCCACTTTTTTTTTTTTTTAATTTACTAGTATTCTTTGTTGGTTGTGCTCTGTACATCCAAATGTTTTTCATCAGGAGATAATGATCTCTGGGTTTCTCTCAAGTATGAGCTCTCAAGTACGTGAACTTGACATATCTGTTACACAGTTATCCATTAGCTGTTCACTAGGGATTTGTTGATCACTATTGGGATTCATTATTTCATTAGGTTCTAGGTCTATCATTCTTTCTTCATCTATTGGCTGAAAATCTAAAAGGTAAAACTTAAGTGTAATTACACGTAGGTATATACAGTTCATGCAGAGGAAGAGCAGAGTAGATGCTTGATTGTTTTACATTATTTACATGGTTTCAAATTTTTGGCTTCCTGACATCCTGTAAACGTAATCAGTATGTTTTTAAATTGGTTGGATTGATTGCTTGTTCACTAGCACTGGGTTTAAGTTACCCCAGCTTTGGCTAGTAAAACTCCTTTTGTTGTTTCCTAAGTACTTTTGATTAGACCTCAATAATCTTCCTTGCTTATCTGTTAGATGATAACACACTCTTCTTGTATGTTTTTGAATTCAGACCTGGAATCCTATTGGGTTTCTGAGGACTAGAACTTGAAATCACTTTTCACATTGTTCCATAAACATATTGATAGGCTGACGCTCATATATTGATTTTTCCCATTTGTGGACTCTACTTACCATATTTTGCTTTGAATAGTTCCCAAAATATGTGAAAGAAATGTTTTATGCCTATTAAAAGTCTTACCTTCCCGTCTTCTTATAGCATTAACTATGGTGTTGGGATTTCCTTTCATATGCAGAAATATCATTGCATGCCATCCCTCTTTATTTAGTCTGTACTTGTTTGAAATTTAATTATTTTAGGAATATTTCTCCATAAAATCCAAATAATAGAGTAAGTTCAAAGAAAATAGAAGCTTATTTTGGAAATATTAAGTAGATTCATCTCAATTTTACTTAAATGTAAAAAATGTTAAGATATATTTGTATAAAGATGTGGAGGAAAATATAGCATATTCTGGCCTAAGTGACTTTATCATTAGGTGTAAGGATGCCTGAAGAAACAGACAACAACCAAAGAAACAAAAAGCCAAACGAAACAAACAAAGTATAATACTGAAACCTAGGGTCTGAGTTGATTTCTTTCTCTGGGATAGATTAACTGAAGTGTTATATATAAATTATTATCTATTCTAAACTCAAATACAGTGAGAGAGTATGTAGTTGTTATTATTAAAAAATAATACATTGCATAACTGACAACTTTTAAAGACTATACATCAGGATTATTTGGGGGCAAAACATTTTTAAAGTAATGATAAATACAGTAGATCAGACATACTCCAATTTGGAAGTACATGGAAGTATCAAAATATTAGTGTTGACATTAGTATGAAGTAATTCTAGATCCTGACCAAGAGCCCTACTTAGTTCACAGTCATTTTGAAAAAACCTAAGTTTAATCAAGTTTCATTTATGGTGTATTCCTGCATCATGGGTTATGAAAATTCCTCAGGGCAAAGTTTTAGAAAGCATTTAGCATAAATTTTCTTAATCTTTTTTGAAATAGCTAATGTGGTTATATTCTGCCAAACATGTACTCAATAGAGGTTTTCCTATTAGTGCAAATGTGTTTACAGTAACAACATTAAGCTGTTTTAAAATGAAGGTAACAGTAATTCATTTTGATGTAACTATCAAGAAAATAGTATAATGTATGATGCATTTTTTAAATTTGTCATATTTAATGATCTATAATTTAATGACTCAATTCTAAAAATATCTCAAAAAATAACATTTGGAAATATATATTTAAATTTTGTTTTGAGTTTCTCTGTCAGAGGGAGGACCAGACATCCTGAACAAATATCTTAGCGTCAATAAGAAAAAAATGTTGGTTAAATCTCTCTCTCTCTCTCTCTCTCTCTCTCTCTCTCACACACACACACACACACACACACACACACACACACACCTTGTAAGAAATAAATGGATGCTGACTGAAGAATAAAAATGAAGTTGAAAATAGAAACCTAATGAGATAAGCAACTTATAAACTTGTTAGTTGCTCTCAGGGAGATTTTGAACTTCCATTTTTTTTTGGATGGGTACATATGCTGGGGACAGGAGACAAAAGCCAGGACACATACCAGATGAGGGAACACACAGGAGATGCCTCTCTAAAGCCAAAGTCCTGGGGAGTGACATGCTTAGTGAAAGAGAGAAGTAAAAAAAGATGCTTTACACAGAGCGGGGGGGGGGACAAAAACAAACTTTACTGCCTTGAATTTAGCACTGGGGCTATGGGAGATGTATAAATGGTCTCCTGAAAACTCAAAGCCTCAAACTGACTATCATATATGGAATGATTTGCGATGTCATTTTATCACATTTTTGGTTCAAGGCATTCTTGAGATGTAAATTATTTTCAGATTAGTTCCTGGTTGGTAGTGTTTCCAGACAACTGGCAGATGTAATCTTACTTTCTCCCTAAAAGAAACCTTCTTAAATTTGGATTCAAAAAATTTCATAGGTAAGATTTTATTAACATAAATCCACAATAAAACATCAGAAAATATATGGGGGGGGGAAGCACTATGAATGACATAATAAGTAAGACCAAGCAGAAGTAATAGAAAACAAAATCAGAAATCAGACTCAGTATTTTCAGATTTTAGAAGGATGTCAAAATATAAAACCAGTGTGTGTGTGTGTGTGTGTGTGTGTGTGTGTGTGTGTGTAGTAGATACGTAGAAAGGGATAGGAGACTATGAAAAGAATCAAGTGAAAAAATGTTCAAATTAGTAATCCAGTCAATAGTCATGATAAAAGGAAGAATTCATGAATGAAGGAAGAACTGTAGAAATTACACAAAAAAACAATGGAAGTAGAAATGGGGGATATGCAGGAGACATTATGAAACATGAAGAATAGCTTGGAGAATCTAATATATGTCAAAACAGTTTTCTTATCTATAAACTAAGTATAACTTTCTCTTTTTTTGTATCATTTAATGTCTTTCAAGAAAGGATTAAAAAATTTCCCCAAGGATTATAATTTTCTCCAGAGAAATTATTTTGAATTTTGAGTTAGTGTTACTTATGATACCTTCTTCTAAAGTTGACGCATAGATTAAATGTCATTCCAAAGAAAATTATAATAGGTTTTGTTATGAAACTTGACAATTAGTAAAATTAATGAAGAACACAAATTATCAAGAAGAGCCAAGACACATTTAAAAAATAAACAAGTTTAGGTTTTGGCCAAACCAAAGAGCAAGAGTGTTCATCTAACTTGAGTAGATAAGACAATGTGCGATTAGCATGGAGATAGTCAAGAAAGCGTCAAATAAAAAAGAATCTACAAACAAATCCACACAAATATGAAAATTATACAAAACAGAAGGGTCTTTGCAGATCATCGAGGGGAAAGAATTGATTATTAATCATGCTTTGGGAACAATTGATTATACGTGTGAAAATACTTGAAATTTGTGTCTGTAGTACTCTCAGATCAATTGTAGTTGGAGTAAAGATTGAAGTGTGCAAAATGAATCTTTAAAAATTTTTAAAGTAAATAATGGGAGAATATGATATAAGGGAAAATATTTAAGCAATGAGTCAATAATAAACAGTAGAAAAATATGTGCAAACCATACAGGATAATATTGAGGAATGTAACTCTCATTAAATTAGATTTTTTATATTTAAATATTCCATAAAACACAGATAAGCCATAAACTTCTCTTCATTAATATAAACTTGAAGATCTATGTAACACATATAGCTGACAAAAGATTAGAATCAGGATGTGTGAAAAATCTATTCACAAACTAAAATCTCTAAAATCACCTTGTAAAATGGGCAAAAGGCATAAATAGATATTTTCCAGAAGAGGAAATAAGAATGGTTAATAAACCAATAAAAATGCATCTACTATTACTAGTAATCTAAGAAATACAAATTTATTTATTTTTTAAAAAGATTTTATTTATTTATTTGTCAGATTGAGGGAGAGAGAGAGAACACATGAGCAGGGGGAGCTGCAGGCAGAAGGAGAAGCAGGCTCCCTGCTAAGCAAAGAGCCTGATGTGGGACTCTATCCCAGGACCCTGGGATCATGACCTGGGCCAAGGGAAGACACTTAGCTGACTGAGCCACCCAGGCATCCCAAGAAATACAAATTTTAAACAAAATAAGATGCCATTTCAAGTCGACCATATTGACAAACCCTAAAATATTCATAAATCAAGTTTTTAAAGTATATAGACCAATATTTGTAGTTTTGTCTGCTGGTTAAGAGGTAAATTGGTACAATCTCTTTGTGAAACAATTTGTCACTATAATTTGTAGGTTTGAATACATGCATACCTTATAATCTGATAATTACACTATAGGAATATAGTTCCAGAGAAGCTCTTCTTAATATGGCTACATTTCTTATAGTAGCAAAAATTCAGAAATAATCCAATGTCCACTGACAGAGCAGTGAATATGTAAATTGTGGTATATTCATACATGGGAACATTATACAACATAAACAGGCGAAATTAATGATAGAAATGGAAAATATGAGACTTAAGAACACGGTCACTGCATATGGCTGAGATATGAAATGGGGAAGAACACTTTATTGTCATTATTGTTTTCTTGAGATAGTATGAACAGGTCCATATGCTTGCTTCTTTTTCTCTTTGGTGACCCATACATATTTGGTCATGAATCTCCTTAAAGAGTTGCATTAAATCATGAGCTTTCCCAGGACAGCACCAATGTATTGGTTTACCTGCAAAGCCAAGTACATAATACTTGGCACATAATTACCATACAAAAATGGTTGCTGAATAGTCTTCATTATTTAGAAACTATTCTTGTTTAACAGTTTCAGATTAAAATTCTCCCCTTGCCTTAGTTATCCATTTGGTGAAGTTTCCTACTCTATTAGGAATTTAAAGACAGACTTCTTATTTTCCAGATGCAGAGGACAAGTGGTATTATAGATTTTTTGATCAAATATACTAAATCATCATGATTTTCCAGAACTTCTCATCCCAACAGTGCTATTGTCATATATTCCCTCAAACTTCCCAGATAAGGACTATTAATGGGGTTATATGAAATATGAGTGGGGAAAGATATATAGAGGCAGACAGATTTCTAGGTCCTCATATTCAAGAGTAATATACTCATGAATTGAAGGAAACTGTATATTTTAAAGAGAAGAATATAATGAAATGGAAAGAATGAAAAATAAATAAGAAAAAACACCCCCCACGTATAGTGCTTCCGCAAATAAATGGCTCCTCATTACTATTCTGAAATGGTTTGCTTAAAAATCAAAGAGGAATTCTAATAAGACCAGATCTTTGACATTTAAAATTTTTTTTTCTTCTTGTCTTCTTCCTCTGTATTGAGTCATCAGAACATTCTATCCTCTGATCCAGTCATATGGAATGTTTAATTGACTTTATCTTGGGTTTTAAAATAGCTTTATAATGTAGGAATCAGAATGGCTTTCTATGGCTCCATACCACAGGTCTGAATTCCAACTCTGTGTCTTCGGTTTTTATTAACCTCCTCTTTTAACAGAAGGACATTAAATCATATCTCACATCTGGTCTTAATGTGCAGGTGGAGACTATTCTTTCAGAAACAAATGAGTTTATAATTCTTCCTGGTTACTATTTGGCTTTCTTCCTGACTTCTCTTCTTCAAGTCCTGGTTCTCAATGGAATCTTTTTGTTCTAATGAAATTGTTTTTCTGAGTTCTAGTTTCTCCCTCATTCTTTCAACCTTTGCTTTTTGTTAAACCAATTTATTTCCTAAATCATAGCATCTTCACTTTATACTTACTGCTTTGGAAAAACACACATACACATACACACACACACATAGACACACAATCTCATATCAGTGATCATTTTCTTACACATTGCCGTAATAGTATTTCATGAGCTTATAGATTAGTGCTTTAAGGTGTCCATGTCTCTTTACTTTCTATGACCTCAGCCAAAATGCCAGCCATATAACCTCCTTACCTCTAGTATTTTCCAAATTGTGGCCTAGTATCAGTCTCAGCTTCCTCTGTAAACTTTAATAGGCACAAGTCCCTCTAATGTTCCTCATTGAATTTAAGAGAGAAGGACTTGCATACCTCCTTCCTTGTATGAGATGTAAGGAAGGAAAATGCCACAAAATTCCTACAAATTCCTCCAAGAAGAAATCTCTCTGCTCATTTCTTTAGCCACAAACCTTACTTGCCTTACGAAAGGATTATGAGGCAAAAGTCACTTAACAGGTTTTAGATCCTGCATTCATGATTTGGGCTATGTGGCTGCCATTCTACTAGGGACATAGAAAGTAAAGAAGGTTACACTTCCATCAATGATGAGTCAGGTACCTATTTCCAACTGATCAGATGTGAAACTCTTGTTAGCAAACAAGACTGGGTTTATTTTAGTTTACCCAAATATGGGTAATAGACAAATGTCTGATGGGTAAAACAAGAATCATGCATGGCAACCTAGAGGAAATGCATTCACTGTGAAATGCAAGCATACTTGTCACTTTTATGCTTGTAGCTTTTGTGACTTCTCCCAAAACTAAGAGAGAACATATCCAGTTTTAACATCTTATTAGGCATAGATAACAATGTAAACACCTTTCAATGCATATAGCAAAAGATAATTGGACTTATATTAAGACAACTGACTATGGTACTGGATCTGTTTCTTACTAACTCAGAGACCTTGGAGAAGTTACTTAGCCATTTTATACCTCCACTTCCTCATCTGTCAGAAGGAAAGAGCATATCTACTTTATTAAAACTAAATGCTGACAAATAGTAGGTTCACAATAAGATGGTTCTGAGCCGTAATTCTAGAATATGTACTTTTCTGTCTTGCACTTTGAAGTATCACTAGTACAAGTGACCATTGAGCTTATTGAATTAGCCAACCATATTATTAAATGTCAAGTTATGTACCTGGCCTTTGATTTGTTTGACAAGGATTAGAAAGGGCAGAGAAATATGTCTTTTGCTAAAAACAGGCAAAAATGCCAGTTATTGTAACCATTCTTAAGCTTATATTTTACACATACCTATATTGGACATTTAACAATCATAACATAAAATGCTTTATTTCTAGAATTTCAGTTGTTTATGTTAGTTGTTTATCATGCCATGTCTGCGTGGAAAGGATGGCCTTGTCAGGTGCAATAGACATTATGGTTGATTTCCTCAAATCCATATCACTTCTCCCCAGTTGCATGGTCATTTAGGTGATGGGGCAAATCTCCACAGTTTAGGCTTGATTAATCTAAGCCAATCATAATAATCGTACCTGTTTTGTTAACAATGTGTTTCAGAAACCCAGCTCTAAGCACATTGTGATTGACATTCCACTACTACTTTATGAGTGGACATGTGACCTCTGCTGAACCATTAAAACTGGTAGAACGGTACTTTTCAGGGTTAGAGAGAAAGGTTTTTGCCACTTCCCTTGTGGCAGATGGAATTGAAGAAGCAAGGGCCACCAGCAGCCATCCTACAATCACAAAGGGGAGTAGCCTTAGGATGAAGCTGAATGCTGGACTGCAGAGTGTCAGACTAGAAAGGTTCAGGGTCTTCAGTGATTTTTCTGAAGTCCTTTTCCTCTGGCCTTCCAGAATTAGGAACCAGTAGAATCTTTTGTCTTTAGCCATCATCATGAAAAACAAAAAGAGAACCTTCTGTAGGACTGTGTTCTTTTGGTTGTCTCTTATCCTGACTTGGGGCACTTAAATCATTTTTAAAGGGGGCTTATGTATGTATTTATTTGAAATATATCATCTTGTTTGATCTATTTAAGCCTTTTCATTTCAGCAAAATTTATATGTTTTGAGGGAGTACTTTATTATTTTTCAGCTGATAGCTTTAAAAATGTATGAGTTTTTAAAATATGAAAACAGCCCAAGACTATAGCATTCTTTTGTAGTCATAGTGCATGGTATTTTTATATCCAATATGCATATGTATATTTTAATAAATCATTGCTAAAATTATCTTACCATTATAAGAGCTATTATTTCAGGTCACCCACACACAGCCTTTATCTTCACCACTGTTTTTATCATGGCACCATAAAACTCACTTAGTAATCTGTAGCCTTCAGTTTACCTCTAATACAACTTCATTATATTCTCCTACATTCTCTCTGATCACACCTTTTGTTTCTGACAAACCAAATATTGTTTAAATCATTTTATTCTTTTCATCCTTCAAGACTTTATTATATATATAAAATACTGGAAGAGAATATATATATATACACATATGCGTATATGTGTATATACATATATGTGTGTGTATATTTTACATATATATATATATATATATATATATATATATATATATATATATATATATATATATATATATATATATATATATATATATATATATATATATATATATATATATATATATATATATATATATATATATATATATATATATATATATATATATATATATATATATATATATATATATATATATATATATATATATATATATATATATATATATATATATATATATATATATATATATATATATATATATATATATATATATATATATATATATATATATATATATATATATATATATATATATATATATATATATATATATATATATATATATATATATATATATATATATATATATATATATATATATATATATATATATATATATATATATATATATATATATATATATATATATATATATATATATATATATATATATATATATATATATATATATATATATATATATATATATATATATATATATATATATATATATATATATATATATATATATATATATATATATATATATATATATATATATATATATATATATATATATATATATATATATATATATATATATATATGGAAGAGAAGACAAAAGACAAACCAAACAAAGCAGACCAAAAAAAAAAAAATATAGAAACAAAAATGTTTGCTAAAAGTTTTTAGTAAAATTCAACATAAGAAATGACAGATTGTGCTTGAAGACATTAATACTAAGTGAAATAACCCAGTCACAGAGAAGAAATACTGTGTGATTTCACTTATATGAGGTCTCTAAAATAGACTCATAACAGCAAAGAATAGAATGGTGGTTGCCAGGGGCTGATGGGTAAGAGGAAATGGGGATAAAATTTCAGTTAGTCAGGATGAATAAATTGTGGAGATCGGCTGTACCACATTGTCCCTATAGATAACAATGCTCTATTGTAACTTAAAAATCTGTGTAGAGGGTAGATCTCAGTTAAGTGTTCTTACCACAATACAATAAGGGAAGAAAAAGTAAATCTAATGACAATTTCTGTTAAAAGAAAAAAAAAGAATATTTACATATCTTATTCAAATGATTTCAAAACATTGAAAACTATGCCTAACTTGTCACATTTAGCAAGACTGAAATAACCTTTCAAGTTCACAGTATGTCTTGGAGGCCACTAGAATTTAAAATTTAAAAGCTTTTGAAACAGATTAAGACATTTATATTTCATTATCAATTAGCTAGCACCTTTATCTAAAATTTATTCTAATATACATTTAAGCTTTAAAAATGATGTTCATGAGCTCACATGAATTGACTTATGATAATTAAAAGCACAAAGATATTATATTACAGTATGGTTTAAGCAGAAAAATGACCCATCTGATCAGGTTTTTTTTATCTTTGTGTAATGTAATAAATATGCGTACTCCCTTTTTATAGAATGTTGTAAAGTTGTACTTTGTATTGCTGAGGGTAGATAAAATCCGAGTAAACGTGGTTAGGAAATGTAAAATTGTAAGCATATTTTCAGGAATGTATTATCATTAATATACAATATAACATAATAAACTAAACTTAGGAATTTATTGTATTGCAATAATTATTTTCATCTATACACATAATCTTGTTTACCCACCATATGATTATCATGTCAGTTCTTTTTTTTTTTTTTTAAAGATTTTATTTATTTGTTTGACAGAGAGAGCCACAGCCAGCGAGAGAGGGAACACAAGCCGGGGGAGTGGGAGAAGTAGAAGCAGGCTCCCAGCGGAGCAAGGATCCATTCCCTGGGCTCTATCCCAGGACCCTAGGATCATGACCTGAGCCCAAGGCAGGCGCTTAACTGACAAAGCCACTCAGGCATCCCAGTATTCACATCTTAAGGATGTAAAACTGGAGGCTTAAAGATGTTCACATCATCCCCAGGTGATAGTTTTTAAGTAGGGTCAGCATAACAATCCAGGGCTTATCTGATTTTGAACCCAAGGTTTTACATTATGCTTTCTGCTTTCCATTTGCTTCCATGGTTTCATCTGTTGTTTGGCAACAGTTGACAGTTGACTACATCTTGCTTCACAAATTTCATTCCTATGTATCATGTGGCAGTTAGGTCAGGCCTAGCAAGATATCTTCCTGTCTCTTCTAACCCTTACCAGATATTTTCCACTGCCTGACACATGGAAACGTGTCAGCTGGCTCAAAATGGAAACCCAAAAGTTCTCCTTAATTCCTCAGTTGCTGTGCCATCGCTTGGAGAAAAAAAAAAAAATAAAATTTATATTTAGACCTTTCTACCCTATTACCAATCTATTTGTCAGGTGTTGGCTAATATTTACTAAGATTACTATAAATTGTCACAGCTATGTAATTATTTCAGAGAGTTTCTGGCCAAATAGTATTTCTCAGTCTCCACTGAGGCATATTGCTTTACTTTTTAAAATCTTTGAAGATCACCCAGGAAATACAGATGTATTTCATAGGACCTCTAGGTCCCTGTATATGGAAGACATATTCTCTTCTTCTCTGAAATAATCACTGTTTACTCCTAACTGTGCCATTTTACATATTTTTTGCTTTCTTTCACGTTGGCTGAAAAAATGTTGAAAAAAGTTATTGTTCAAATTGTTACCCTCTTCTTTCCTGAATAGAAAATTATGGTGCACTTGGTTGAAATGTCTTATAAGTTGATAGTGCTTATCTAGTTGTTTTTTTAAAGGCTTGCTCTTACAGACCCAAGCATACAGTACCACGTGTGATTAATGATCATAATAGATTAATTAGACAAAAAGGGAACACATTACTTAAATAGGCTGGCTTGTTATTTGCTATAGGAGTCCCCTATTTGGAGCTCAAAAGTAGAATACAGTCTTTGCTTCCCTCATTTATTATTTTCAACATCTGTGTTCTTAATTATCCCATTTTATAAATCTGATTATTCAGAAGAATCCATGGAACTGTCATTATTGCTTGCCTTTTCTATAAAGTACCTTCATTTTCTCCTTTCCAATTCCGATCAGTCAAAACTCTTCTTTCTTAAGTCATAGTTTAGTGGAACTCAGTCTTTGTTAAATAAGCAATATACTATGTGAAATGTAATTCTTGCTAATGAGCATTAGAGCAAGTAACATACATACATACTTTCAAGAACATTCTAGAAATATAATAAGAAGAATGTCTATCATGCATGCATTTCCATAAGGATATTAGAGTGTTGAAATTGAAGCCTGATGTGTCCCTGTAAATACATAGGAACTTAGGGCGCCTGGGTGGCTCAGTTGGTTAAGTGCCTGACTTCAGCTCAGATCATGATCCCAGGATCCTGGGATTGAGCCCCCTGTCAGGCTTTTTGCTAAGAAGGGAGCCAGCTTCTCCTTCTTCCTCTCCCTTCTCTGTCTCCCTCCCCTTCTTCCCCCACCCCCCACATCGTGCTCTCTCTTTCTCAAATAAATAAATAAATAAATAAAATCCTTAAAATATGTATATATATATATACATACATATATATACATACATACATATATATATATGCATACATATATATATATATGTATGTATGTATATATATATATGAACTTAGTGATACTTTCTCCACAATCTATATAAGGGTTCATGTGTTTTTTCCTACTCTTTTGACTTTTTAATGACCATCATGGGAATCAGTCATTATTTTTCAAAGGCTCTTTAGATTCTGATGCACCATCTTCTCCTCTGTCAGATTATTCTATTATTAACCTTCCTCCTTTGTGTGAGGTTCAAAGCTATAAAGCATATTATAGTTAAACTGTTAAACTGTATAAATATGTACCATATAGTAATATGAGTACTAGTTTAATAGATAGTTGATAAGGTTTCAGTAAAAAGACTAAATCGACATAATATTTGCCAGAGCAATATATGCATGTAGTGTTAACATGAATAAATAAAAGGTTGTAATTGTATGTATTAACAGTTTTATATAAAATTATTTATTTGGCTTTCAGACTATTTACTAGTTGTTTTTCCATATCTTACTCTTAATTTGAATGGTGTTCCAGGACAGGGTTATAATATCGTAGCATTTTATGAAACCTTTGCAATGTGTGAATACTTGTACACAGTAAGGCACTTCCAATTGAAAATGGAACATTCATTGACGTTTCACAGTGAAAAACTTATTAATCATTTATTTGAGGCTAATGACTTTATACATGCCTGGAGGAATGTAATCTTAATACTGGAAATTAACTTAAAAGCCATTTTAAATTAAAATGGTGAACTGTTTATTGGTAATGTTTTACCTTAATAACATTTAATATTGAGGTAAGTGCTCTATAAACTTCAGATCAGCAATTGAGGTGAAGCAGCAAAAGTTAAGCATCATGGTATGGTAAAAGATAAATAAATAAATAATGAAAAAATAATAAAAACAAACTATCAACAACAAAAAATTTCAAAATATTCAGACTTGAAGTCTGACAAGTATGGATCTGCATACTGGCAATGCCTTTGGTTGCATATACGACTGTGAGCCAAAGTCCTTTTTCTGTCTGTATGACAGAAAATATTTCAACCATGGAAGTTGTGTTGGTTTTGGGAGGTTTGTGTGTTGGTGGGCAGAAAGTATGGGGGTAGCCAATAATCTCAAATGCAGTTACTCTCTCTTACTCCAGAAAGGCCAGTTGCAGATGGTACTGAATTTGATATTCCACAATCGTATGGAGGTATTTATGGTCTTGTGATACCAGGAATGGATACTGAAAAGGGCCATATGGCCAAAAGAGAAAGATTAAAAAAAAAAAAAAAAATCATCCTCCTTACATCTTTGCTTAGGGGTTGATTATTAAATGCTGTTTTGAAGTATCAAAGTTACTTTTCAGAAACTCCATGTTAAGAAACACTCAGACCTTTTTTCAGAGTTTTTTTGGAAGAAGCTTCTTGTAGCATTTAGGATTTATTGAGAATATGACAAGTCTATTGGAAGAAAAACATCCAAATGGTCCTAAATTCATTTTCATCTAAAGTAATTTCGTTCATGATCTGTGTCCTAAGAAAACCAATTTTGTTTCTCCTTAAATTCTTCTTTAGGAATTTCTTCTAGCTTTAATCACACACAAATTACATTAGGATATCCTTAAGGAGCTTTTCTTTTTTTCATTTCAGGTAGTATCTGCTTTGTTTTCATGACACTGCAATAACATGGCCTGTCCTTATTTTCAGATCAATCCTCATTTAGTGGAAAGATTCTGGTGATGATGTTCACAATATTTCTGCTCTTTGTGTGGCTTTTACAAAATCTAAGGGGCTGTACCTCATTTTGGGCAATCTGCCATTAGTCACATTTGTTGGATAAACTTGCAGGGTCAGCAATCACTAAAATACGTGCAGACAAAATTAGTTGGTATTGCTTCTTTTTGAAGAAAACACAAATAAAATGGTTGTAACTACCTCTTTGAGAGTTCAGGCTAACAATTTTTTAAAAAATCTGTAATTGAGAGGAAAATGAAAGATTGAATAGAATCACTCAGCAAAATAGTCTGACAGTGTCTGAGCCTCTTAGAGATAGATCATCTTAATGAACTCAAAGATTCTCAATGAAGGAAAACACACCTCTTTCAAAAATTGGCCAAAAAAATTTAACTATAAAAATAAAATAAATTGAAACCTATATCCTTATCTATGTTTTAATAAGACAAGAGTGTAAGACATTGCATGATCCTTATACATGTTTCTAGTCCTTTAACTCTCAGATTTCCTTTGTAAATAAGAGTTAGTCTTTCTCTAGACTTCTGACTTTCTTAATTCTTCATCATTAAGAGAATCCATCAAATCTACCGCATAAGATTGGGAATGTTTCCAAATTTTATAGCTGTCTTTTATCTTGAAGCCAAAACATTTTATGAGTCTCTTGGTTCTAATGTTCTTAACTCAGTTGAATATTTGAGCATTTTAGATGAGAGACATTTTTATCACTTTGACAAAAATGGCAACTTTAATTTTAATGACTCCATCAAAAATTGATCAAGTATGTTGTTTTTGTGAGGTCTTTTAAGAAAAATGAACTTACTAACCGATAATGCTAAAGACCCATCCATTGTGGCTTAAAAACTCCCCTTCAGCTCAACACATGAATTAACTATTTATTTACATATGGCATCTTTTAAAAATGAATCTGAATTGCAGTTAGAAATCCAAAGTGAAGGTTTCCATCGTAAGCTCACTTTTTGCAATTTATCATGTAATCAAGCGATCAAAACCTGATGCCCTATCTTTATTTATTTATTTTAAATTAATCCCTTTTGAGTACAGGAAGGTTATTAGTTTGAATGAAAATACTTTTGTAACTTCAGTAATTTCTTACCTTTGTTAAATAATGTTTGGATAGCTCTTGATATTTTCAAAACTTTTATGGAAGAGTTGATTTTTTTAATTGAAGTTTTGTTAATGCACAATGTTATATTAATTTCATTTATACAGCACAGTGATTTGATAAGTCTATATGTTATGCTTTGCTCTCCCCATGTGTAGCTACCATCTGGAAAGAGGTGATTTTCTAAATTGAAAGGGTTTTATTTTTCTGTATTTTTGCACTCTGGTTTAGAATTGAATAAAAGGCCGTTGTGAGGTTATTATGTGAGTAGTGCCCAAAGTAAAGTACCTTGCACAAAATGAACATTTGGTATCTAGATGTTCAGTTTCAAAAGTGAAAAGAAATTTTGTGTTTATATAGTCCAAATGCCTTACTTTATAAGTATAATATTTGATAATGCAAGAAATTAATTAACTTGCCCAAGAACAACCACAACAAAAAAGTGTTGAGTGTTGAGTCTAGGACTAAGGTCTGAGCACACACAGACTTCAGGTCCTTGTCACTCTATTTTTTCCTTTTGCTTATGGTTGAAATCATCTAAACCTTTTGGTTTTTTGGTTGGTTTACTGTTGTTATTGTTGTTAATGTTATGTTTTTAGATCATATGAATTATGGGGGTCATTTTCTCCTCTTCTAAGTGTGCATTTGGTATTTGCAATGATCTTCTACTTTTTAAATTTGTCTCAAACTTGCCTTGCTTGATACTTTTTAAAAGGTAACCTCCCCCTTTGACTAGCAGCTATATTCCAAGCTTTTGTGTTAATTCTTCACTTACATGATCTCATTTAATTTTCACGTAAAATATATTAGATGAGATCATTGGTGCTTAGGTAAAAGGGCTTTGTCAAAATCATAAAGCTAGTCGGTGATAGAGTCACAATTTCAGGTGTGCGCTTTGTAGCATGATGTTTGCAGTGGCTCAACAGCAGACAGATGTGTACCAAGTTCCATTTGTGCTCCTGCCATCATCCTATTATAAAAATTTTATCTGTGTCCTGGGCTATGGAAATCATCTCCTAACTTGTTTCTCTGCTTCCACATTGGCCCGCATTGGCCAGAATAATTTTTTGTTAATATAAATTTGATCATGTGACCCATCCTTGTTTTTGTGTGTGTGGGCATGTTTTTTCCCTCTCTGTCTTACTTCAACATTGGGGCTAATTTTGGAAGATAAGGAGTTAGCTAGGCAAAGAAGAGGGGTAAGAATATTCCATATTGAAGGAGCAGCCAATGCAGAGGCCTCACATATCCAAAAGGCAAGTTGGTTTGAGGATTTGCAAGTATAGTGTGAGATTTTCAAGTTTGTCTTTGCAAGGTATGGGTTAGTATGCATGGAGCTTAGGAGCACGAAGAATGGCTGAAGCCAGATACTTATGGGCCTCATATGCCACCCTAGAATTTTATATATGGCAGATAATTTGATATGCGTTTTATAGAGATAATTATGGTGGTGGCAAAATGAAAATATGGAGGATATGTTGTCTTGTGATAAGACAGGAACAAAAATTCCACTTATGAAGCTGTTGTATTAATGTAGGTAAAATATAAGGAAATAGTGAATTATGATAATGGTAGTGAGGAACGGGTGCAAACAGATCTAGGATATTAAGGACATTGCATCAAGAGAACTTCATTGATTAGATAAGAAAATTTTAACGTAATTTTAAGTGTCATTACCATTAAATTATTTCAGTAATTAAGTGGAGTTACTGATGCAGGTCAGAAAACCACATATTTCAATAATGTAATCTCAAAGATGGTAATTTAAAGCCAACATCAATAGGCATCCATGCACATGCACATTTTGAAACTGTGTCTAACTTTCATTTCTATATTAAAATACATTTTCTGTTCAGTTTATTCATTTTTGGTATATTGAGATAAATTTCAACATATATTGCCCTTAGCTCCAAAATAAATTAGAAGTGTGCATAAATGATTTACCAATTTGGCTCCTGTGAATTAAATTTCCATTTTATTTCTTATTGCTCACATCCCTTATAGTGCTATGAATTCTCTTCTTTCTTGACGTGACTTGGTTGAAGTTTCCTGTCCATGAGTAACTTTTCCTAAAATTGTTTAAAATGGAGTTGAATGGAAAGAGACTTATCAGAATCAGAGATTCTATAATCCGTTCTTTTACCTCCTACCATTAGCAGTATGGCTTAGTGCAAATGCCTTTTTATATTTGGGCCTTTGAAATGAGATCAAATAACAGTGCTAACTGCCTTGTAAAACTATATTGAAGACCACACTAAATAATATGTGTGAAAAAGCTTTGAAAATGGTAAAGAACACACATAAAAATTTTAAATTGGCTTTTATTTTATTCTGAGGTTAGTCACACCAATGCAGAATCATTTGGCTAATGCATATAATCACCCTAAAGAAGAAAATTAAATTGTGCTCTTAGAGACTTAAAGTTCGCAGAGCTAATAGCACTTACAGTAAAATTTAAATGCACACATTTTTAGTTATAAAGGAAGTTACAGTTCCCTTGGTCAAACATCAAAATCACAAAGTAGAACATATTGAAAAAATAATTAACACTAACTCCCCCCACCCACAGACATATGTCTTGGAGTAGGAATGTATTGCTTATAGATATGTCTTAGGATTTGAGGTAAATTTTCTCATTTATTTTCTTAAATATTTATCATATTATAATTTAGTGATGAAATATACATGTATCTCATTCCTCATCACTTTGAATGAGGGCAATTCACAGAGCCACCCCTTCAGGGTGCTGGAACGTCAGCTTGCCTTTGAAGAAGGACCAGCCTAAACCTGGCTGGCTCATTAGAGACAATGTCATAAAATACTAACATTAGAAGGTGTTCTCACAGCCATCTCTTCCGACCTTGAGTCCCACACAAGAACATCATCTTTGATAGTTACATAGAATGAACCCGTTGGCAATAGTGAGCTCTCAGGCAGACCATACTAATGCAGAACTATGAAAATAGCATGTTCCTTAATGTACAAATTCCCCTTGCAATTCTTATTCTTCATTCCAAGTCTCTGACTTTAACACCACCTCCTCCCACCTCTTTCAAATGGTATTTGAAGATATCGGCCCTGTTTCTTATCTTTTTCCAAGATACTATTTCCAGTTTTAGTTTTCAGCTATTTTTCATTGTAGTGGTTGGGATCAGCCATGCTTTCTTTGGGAGTCCATCTTTAGTCATGTTCTGCAAGAATTCAGAATGAGACAAACTGTATTTTAGATGTGGTTTGATAAGGACTAAATAATTAACTATTAAACTTGTTGTTCTAGATATTTCTTTTCTATTAATGAATGCTGAGATTGCCGCCCTGAGACTATTGACCCTTAGGACCATGGGGACAATTATAATCTAAGTGTATTTCATATAAACTGCCTTTAAAGACATATCCTTCACCCTACACTATATTAGTTTAGTTTTTTAATCTAAGCTTCTTTACCTTTGGCTCTGTTATATTTCATTTTGACGGTGTTGGCCCATCCATTAAACCTATGGAGACATTTTTAAATCCCAGTTTTGTGTCAGTCACAGATTCACAGATTTAATAAGCCTGGTTTCTTATGTCCTCTTGCAAGTCGTATTAAAATGCTGAACAAGAAAAGACCAAGGACAGCAGGGTTACTGTCTAATGAAATAATGTATCTGGAAGAGATTTGCAAACACTATTTTATATTCAACTTTGGTTCTGTGTCCTTCCTTCTGTTTTTTACTTGCCAAATTATAATCTGACATTATGGAGAATTTCTCCTCTGCAGTCTTCACGGTTTAACTTTTCCTTCCAGTAACCTCTTTACCATCAAAAATCATTTCTAATTGTATCATACAGATTTTACTTTTAGAACTTTCTTCTCTTGTAAGTCATCTTTTCTCTTAGAAACTTTCTCCTCTTTTAGTATATGATTTTCCTTTGTTTGCAGTTAAAATTCGTTAATTTGTGTTTCTTGAGTGTCTGTTGTGTGTAGGTGAGCATGGTTGGTGTTATGAGGCACAAAATTATCCATATGATGTTCAAGGGACTCAAAGAGTTTATAGGTCAATAGGAGATCTAAGGTACACGAGGTGCCATTAGTTGTACGTTATAAGTGTGCTTTCTCTCACTTCCATTCTCTTAGTTCTTCTCTGTAGTTTTAAGTATGGTTTTAGGCCAGCCCTCATCCCCACAAAGAAGTATTCCTTGTGCTTTAGATATTTTCTACACCCAGATTGCTTTTCAGCATATTTGCAATGTTTTCAGCTCCTAGTCCTCTTCATGTGGTCCTTGGATTGCCTAAGATTGCTCCAAAATCTTTTAAGCCCACTGTGAATCTACTTCACAGTTTCTCAGTGGTTACTCTGGACTTACAGCCTCGTGTTCAACTCACTGACTTCAGTCAAATATATATGCTCTAGGGTTCTTATTAGAGAGCATGTTCTCTCTCTCTCTCTCTCTTACTCTCTTTCTCTATCTCGATCCCCCTATATCTATATACATTAAAATATCCCACTGTGCATACTTATATAGTATTCTAATACACACTTATGTGGGTGTGCTTAATCAAAATATCTACCTTATTCATATATGCTTCAAGTATATATTTCAAATATATATCCATAATAGATATTTCTACTGTACTATATATACATAGTATGCCTGTGTGTGGGTTCAATTTACTTATATCAGAGATGCATTTGTTTAGATTCATACATTTTCAGTGCATGTATTTTTAATATAATTTGTTAACCATTTTGATCAAAGCTTAAAATTGGTTAAAAATGAGCAACAACCACGGCCAGAAAAACACAGAAGAATTCCTGTCCACACTACTAAGCATTTTCTTCCATCCTTAAACCACCTCACATTTCCCAAACACCAGAAATCTACATTTTCTTTGATTATTAACTTAAAAAAAGAAAGTATCAGTTAAGATCAGGTAGAGACTCTACTTAACCTCAACCCCGTCGGGCACTCTGCAGTTAGATAATTTACCATACCGCATTCCTGGTGTAAAATCTAATCCCTGTCCTGGCAATAATGCTGCTGATGTACTCTAGTCCCCAAAGCCAGGTTCCATTCAATCCTTTTCATTGACTAATGGATTCAAGTTCTTTCTGTGAAACACACTGTAACTCAGAAGTGATTCGATAAGGACCAAATAATGCATTACTATGTTAAACTTGATGCTCTATATATTTCTTTTCTGTTAACGAATGCTGAGACTGTAGCCTGAAATTATTGGCCCTTAAGGGTCACTCTAAGGCACATGATATACCATTATGTAGATTCACATGTAGTTGAGATAAATAATTCAGAGAGATCCCATATACCCTAAGCAGAGTTTTACTCCTAATGGTAACCTTTTTGTATAACTATAATACAATATCTAATATTGCAACCAGGGAACTGACCTTGAGATCATCTACTTATCTTATTCAGGTAATCAGTTGTACATATACTTGTGGGTATTTACATTTTGCTTCCTAAATTTTATCACATATGTAAGTATACATAAACACAGGCAAAATATAGAACAGTTCTATTAGCACAGTTCCTCCTGTTGACTGTCTATTCTTTCTCCCTGCCCCTCCCAAATAAGCCTCCACCTTGGGTTGTATCTTACTGAAATAACAGCATCACTTAAAATTATTTTCTTGAGTTGTTAACAGGAAATTACAAATGCAGTAATAAAATTTTTAGGTCACCAAGATTTATGTTTTATTTAACTGCTGAACTCTTGCTATTAGAGGAAAGGAATGATTAGTTGTTCTCATTTACAAAGTGACATTTACATTAAGCAACAAATGCTCTAGTGGTGCATTAATTTCTTCATCATATGATCCTGGATGTGTATAATAATTTGTAAACATTTTCCTATAGCTGGGTATATGGTACAATTTTATTCAATAACACAAATAGATTTCCATATTTAATCAGAGTCTCTAATTTTTAAATTAGGTTTAACAGTACTAGTGATGAGGGAAGCATGTTTTAATAATAGCATGTATATGAATCCCCCTGAATACTTATGCATTTCAAAAACCCATTGATGTGAAATAGTTTCTGACTTTATTCTATATTTCTGGTCCAAATTTTTTTCAAGTTATTTGTCTTAATAAAATAGCATTTCTTATATTATACCCATATTTTTGGAGTAGTCCACTAAGATCATGGCTATATTATGCCAAACAATATATTATTAGATGATTATCAAATGAGTGATTGACTAAATTACAGTGAAACCATCTAATTCATTTATTCATCATATATTTAAAAACAGCTGGCTTTTTGCATCATGTAGATCAAACATCCGGATGACTAAATGTTTAATTTTTAATCATTTTCAACACAAGGTAAATATAATTAAAAACTAATGAGATTGCGTCCTTCATGTTATTTATTTTGTACTATTAGAGGTAAGATGGAGAAAGATAAGTAATGATGCTTTTTGGTGGACTCATAATTGCTCAGACTGGATCTTTAAATTGGAAGGAAATACTTAAGATTATGTTACTGCTACCTTCAAATGTTTCAGGGGTTTCTTTAGTGTTGAATGTGGTAAAACTTAGGGAAACCTTAAGATCTTCCTGAGAAAAACAAAATTATTGCATGCCTACAATGAATTTTATTCCAGATTGGTACTTTCATATGTATGATACTTTGAAATAATGACAACTTTTTATAATATTATTTTTCATTTTAAGAGAGAAAACAGAGTCATATATGGGTCATTGCTATGATTCTCATCCAGGCTTATAAGACTTTTAAAGTCCTGCCTTTATTGATAGGGAGATTTGAATCAAAGTGTGTGTTCAGACAACTGGTGAGCACGTAGCAAAGACCTTGAGGGGAAGAAAATACCACTAGGAGCTGGAAGGGATCATGATTCTCCGTTTTGAAAAAAATATTCCCTAATAACTTGCCAAGTTTTGCCCATGTTTCCTGAGTTGTTACAGAGTTTAGTGTTGGCATCTAAGATAATTGTTGGAGGAAGAACCATATTTCTTGGGAATACATGTACATAAACAATAACAGTTGCCAAATTTTCTAAGATTGTGGAAGAAGGCCAACATAGCAACAACTTGGAACTAAGGGACTGATCAGAATTTCTTATAAGATGCTTTATTTCAAGATATTATCAAGTAGAAAAGGACATCTTTGTAAGATCGCACTACAGAATTGCAGTAGTAGAATACCAGTCTAAAACCTACTATTTTTGGCATTGCACTGACCAAAATATATGGACTAAAAAACAAAAAACAAAACAAAAATAACAAAAAATCCAGCACGTTCTTCGTGTTTCTTTACTATAGAATCCTATAATGGTTTTCTGAAATCTTCACTTACAATATCAGGTATAGGAGCATTGACTTGGAGCGAGCTAGTCCTAGATTAAGAGTCTCAGCCTTGCCTGGTGCTTAGCTATATGACCTTGCCCAAGGTTAGTTGACTTATCTCTATCCCTACTTTTCAAGTAGTGTATATGAATATGCATTTATTTCATTTGATTCTTGGGAGAATTGGTTTAGATAGTACATGCTTTTTGGCAGCTGGCGCATAGTAAGTACTTAATGAAAGGTATTTTAAGAAAAGGGAAAATGTTATCAATAAATGATATAACCATACGTAAAAAGAACTTAGGGTTATTAGAATTTAGAAAGGATTGTGGCAGTTACTATGCTTTCCATGCTAAAATGAAGGCATGGAAATACTGTTGATCATCAGTCCTTTTTTATTGTTAGTATAATAATTGGAGATATTAATAATATTTTGCTCTTGCTTTATGCTACTTCTACTACAGAGAGGGACATAATCAGAGTTTCAGTAACAGGCTTCTGAGCCTTAATATTTTACTTCTAGGAATTTATTATAAATATATTCACTAGGGGCGCCTGGGTGGCTCAGTCGTTAAGCGTCTGCCTTTGGCTCAGGGCATGATCCCGGAGTCCTGGGATCGAGCCCCACATCGGGCTCCCTGCTCCACTGGGAGCCTGCCTCTTCCTCTCCCACTCCCCCTGCTTGTGTTCCCTCTCTTGCTGGCTGGCTGTCTCTGTCAAATAAATAAAATCTTTAAAAAAAAAATAAGTATATTCACTAATATGTGTACATAGATGTATATGGACATTGATTATATCATCTTATAATGTAAGTCCTGGATTTTTGCTAATTTTCAACTGGGACACATTATGAGCAGATTATATTGTATGCATATGATAGATACTCACACATAGAATGAATAGGGTTGGTGATAGAAAACAGGAGTGATCTTCGTGGTGTATGAAATAAAAAGAATAGAGCAAATAGGGTACAATCTTATATATGTATAAAAAATCCACACAGACTCACATTCGTATATGCATAAAGTATTTCTGAGAGGATGTTCTGAAATTTGAAATTGTTTTCTTCTAAGGGGTATATATGTCTTGCTTTGGAGGGAGATTTGCTTTTGTATTTCTTGTATTTTTATCGTGCATATAAAATGTAAAAAATAGTTTAAAATATTCATGGAAGGAAATAAATAACAAGGCAACAATAGCTGTCTCAGGATGGTTGGCATATGATCGATTTATATTTGTGTGTGTGTGTGTGGTATATCTGAGTTATTCTCTAATTCTCTAAGACACATCTTTCTTTCGTAATAAAATAAAGATAAATTTTAAAAAGATAGCATTGGTTGGCAGATTCATAAAGGTAATTTGAAATGAGCTATAATTGACTTTTATTCCACTTTATCATTAATTTGTGCATTGATTTTTAGCATTTCTGAGTAATTTCAGTATAAACTTTAAACTTTAAGTAGTAGCTTTACTTTTTTTTTTTTTAAGCCCTAACTGTCAGCCATCTCGGGACAATATAATCACCCTCTTAAATTTTGGCTTTACAAGATTATTCACACATTTTTACAAATGGAGACAGCAGAAACAAACTAAACCCAAATTGTCTTTGTATCACCTTATATGGTTCTTAGTAATACCTTTTGAAATTATATTATTCCTCACTTTTGCTCCTGCAGATAAAATAAGTCATGGCTTAAGTAAAATTACAATGCCTTTGTTCGTTTCAAAAACATTAAAAAAAATACAGCCTATTTCTGCATTAAAAGTGATAGTGGTTGAATATTAATTGGCATTATTATATAGATGTTAGGCGAAAAAGTTAAATATTGTGTCTCATAGGGGTAGGTCGGTTATTATTTAGGTTAACACAGGACTCTCAGAAATAGGTAGGAATCAACAATCATCTGACATGAAGTTAAAGTACAAGTGGCACATCTGAGTATTTCCTCCATAGACATAGATGTGTTTGAATAAGTAGATTTTTGTCTTGAAGGAAATACAGGCATCACAACATAAAACAATTTGCTGCTATGAGGGCAGGATTTATGATCTTCATTCACGGCTGAATGGCCAGCATCCTGCTCCTGAAACATAGTAGGGGATGGTTAAATATTTCTTGACTTTTGTAATTTTTTAACACTAGTCTGCAAGTTGAATTGATTGAAATGTAAAGAAAGCTGAACTATGTATCTTTCGATTGTTTAAACTATCTTCAATTATGAGATAAGGAAACTTCTAAAGATGAAAAACAGAATGCTGACGTATCTGTTGGGATCAGGGCCACTAGAAAGCCTTATTATGCAAATCTATTTAAATTCTATTTAGTGATATTCCTGGTATATTTTGAGATTGATCACAGAGTTAACAGCAACTCTATTTTTCAAGGATACTCTATAAACATATTTTGATACACTTTTTTTGTGCTTGTCTCCTTTGAAGAGTCCCTGTAACCATTCAGCCAGGTGTGGGGAAGATATGTAGTAGCTGAGCACCCTTCTGACACTATCCTCAGAATCATCTTTGGAGATGCTTTCACCCTGTCCGTCTTCTTCAGCAGCCAGGCAGAGTGCTGACTCCTTCACAGCAGTGAGGAACTCTTCTGGCTCCAGAAGTAAGTTGACTACATTCAGTTTGATCATTGCCAGGGGTTTTAAAAATACTTAGAGGAGGCTAACTGGAAATCTTGCAAACTAATATACAAATGAAAACCAGGATTATTCATTACTGACTATTACACTTCTTTTTTGAGTTTTATCTTTCTGAAGATATAGTTACTACTTTTTATGTTGATAACCTATATCTTTATGGGATTTTCTGAGATTTCTTTCAGGACTGTTTCACATGCTTTTCATGATTTATATTTGCAGCTTTAAGGCATAGAGAGGGGAGAGATTAAAATAATAATGTTTGCACATGAGCAAAGGATTCAGCATGACCAAATATTTTATTAAAGTTGCTTGTCTAACGAATTAAGAAGATAGAAAAAAAATCCTTTGTCTTTTGATTCTTAAATATCAAGTGCCTTTTCCATGACTGTGATCTCCAGTGGTATATGGAGGGTGAGGGATTAGTGCAGGAAACAGCACTGCTCTTGATTGGTTGGTTTACTGAGTGACGTATTCTCTGTGTCCTTGAAGGAGAGTTTATGGCAACTTATAAATATGCATACTAAAAAAATAAAAGAGAAATCACAGGTAGGGACATGGATTGAAATCGGGACATGAAGATTATACAAGATGCATAATGTAATATATTATACACCACCCCCAAACCAATTCCCAACTGCTTATTTATCTTTGGGCTTTTTTATTACTGGATATATCAGGTAAATACATCAATTACATGATTGTTTATGTTTATAGGATTTGAAAAGTAAGAACAGTATCTTGGGGAATGTTCAGACTTTCCTAGTTCATACTTCTAATCCTATTGTTTTGTCAATTTTTTAGTTTATCTGGTTTAAGTTTGATGTATTTCTTTTTTCCCTTCTCCCAAATACTTGGTGTAGGCATCCCTTGCTTCTCTTAAGGATGTATTTGTTTCACAATCTCACCATACAAAATGATTATGAGTACATTTTTATAAACAGTAAAAGTTTGATTTAGCCTAGATTATTTATTTTAATTAGGTGCTTAGCAATTAAAATTTCCTTGAAGAGAATGGGTAGAAAGTACTCAATAACCTTAGTTTTATTTTGTAACATATTACAGCTTCAATGTGCCAGCAACAGACAGGTCCGTGTCCTTAAGGGAAGAGAGACTGTTAAGAATTTATTTCTGAATTGTGGTGCTATCTATTGCATAGTTAAAAGAGGCATTCAGTGTGTTGTTGCTAGTATACTCAAAGTAATGTAGAAGGACTATGCTTAAGACATAAACAAATAGGATATATTAGTTTATACTGAAGTTAATTCATTATAACTATAACTGTAGCATAAAATGATGAGTCTGAGTATGCAGAAGATAGATTACAAATCATTATTTTAGTGTAGGTTTTTTCTGTGCATATTTTATTACCTTGTACTCTTCGTACATCATTTATTCATTTATCTTAAAAATTGCTTTTGCTGTTTTTGTTCTTGTGCTTTTTATTAAATAAAGCAACTTGAGGGAGACATTTCAGATTTTCCAGGTTTTGCTTTTTTTAAAGAAATGGAGGACCCTGACGAAGCTTGAGTCGATTTTAGACATTTTGAAGATATAGAGATATATAAGGTTTGTTTCTTAAAGGTAACCCCACAAGAATCTACAGAGATTTTATATGCCCGAACAATAAATTAGATACTTAATACATTTTTGTTTTCCACAGATAAAGCTGACTTTTCTAAAAAAAAGTCTGAGTTTATGAAAGCTGTTAGCATAGGAAATATATTTACTCAGATTCTCTACTGTAAATCACAAGACTAGTGAATTCAAATACATTTTCATTTACTAATGGGTATAATCACGGCCAAAGGATTTACTTAATTAACCTGGCAATAGAAGGCTAAACAGAAATAATTCATATATTGAGAAGGACTCTTCTGAGTTAATGCTTAATTCAATTTTTAAATTACCAGTCCATTAGTCTGTAGAAGTAGAACCTCCTTTTCCCTTTCTATTTTTTCTTTGGAGTAACATTAGGCGGAAAGTCTTGCATGGAATTAATCACCCTGAAAAAAGAGAAAGTAAATACACTCCTAATTAGGTTCCTCAAATTTCAAATAGCTCATTGAAAATTCATAGCACATCCATTAAAATCCCTTTAAAAATAAATGGAATACTAGGAACTTTCTTAGAGGAAGTAAAGCATGGAGAAGTAGTAAAATAATGAGGCAATGGAATATCCATTCGTTACTGGTGTAGGACAGTTGAGGTGTAGTGCTGGTTGTTTTGATGGTCTCACTGTGGCATTTTCAATTAGTCTTGGCCAGTAAAATAGTTCTTTTGTCTGTTTCTACTGTTCCTTCCTGTTTAACTAAAGCACTGTGATAAAATTAAACCATAAACAATAATATCTGAACAGGAAATGTGCACGCCTGTCTAAATATATACATATGTATATATGTATCTAAAGATAATTTACTATATACATAGCAGTAATGATAATCACTCTACAAAGTTAATATGACTTCTAAATAGTAAGTATTCTTACTTAGATTAAATATATATTTTTATTTTTCTAAAACAAATTTCCCTATGTTTAAGACTTGTAAATTATCAGCTGTGATAACATTAAGTGACAGTGGCTTAACTGTTCATTATAATAATCAATATATTATCATTTGACACCTTCCAGTACTTTTTAATAGACATTAACTTGTTTGATTCTTATATTCTCTCTATGAGATACTTTAACAAATAATATAATAAGTATATTATCTCTATGAGGTAGTTTAACAAATAGGCATTCAACCAGATATATATATTTTTACATTTAATACCTTTGGGTATATATTTATATACTTGAAATTATCTTAGATGCTTGAGCCATAAAAACACAAATGGAAGGGGTGCCTGGGTGGCTCAGTCGGTTAAGTGTCAACTCTTGATCTCAGCTTATGTCTTGATGTCAGGGCTATGAGTTCAAGCTCCTCACTGGGCTGAATGCTGTGTGTGGAGCCTACTTAGGAAAAAAAAAGGAAAAGAAAACAGAAGGAAAATTAGAGTTTCAAGGACATCAACTGCAATAGAATTTTTAAGCGTCAACAATGAAATCTCTTTGTTTTTTGTTTTCTTGTTGTCAGAGTTTGACCCAGTTTTTTGCAGGCTTGCCATTCTCGGTGGGTGTTTATTTTTCCAGTGCTTTTATACTGCTACCCTCTCCCCTTCTTAGTCTTGGCTACATTCCTCAGGAGCTTATTTTGTGATAGGTGATGGATCAAGACCCTGTCCTTGCTGTTTGAAGCAGGTACAAATGAATCCAATTGGAATTTTTGTTTAAAAATGATTATAGATCAGTAGGAGAGGTAAGGGTATTTCAATGCAGAAATAACTATCATAAGATAACTAGTGATGGAAAGCTACAAATAGTCATGTGAGCTCAGTGGAAAAAGAAGTTTTTCCATCTGAGATTATGCAAATATGCTACTTAGTATAAGTAGACTTTGAGCCTCAGAGATAGGTTTCAACATTGGACTATTGTTAATGTGCTGATGTGTTGTCTCACTTAGGTAAAAATTCCAGAAGCTAGAGAGATAATGCACAGTTCTCCCAAAAGCCCTTAAGTACTGACACCAAAACTAAAAATGTCTTAGCTGGCAATACTTGATGTAGAAAGGCCACTGCTCTCTGCCTACTGTTAGCGTCAGCTCTGTGGGTTGCTAATACGATGGTTCTTACTGTGAAGTGTCCTGGGATGAGGTCTGAATAAATGTTTTGCTGTAGGAGATAATGATTACTTTACATTTAGGACCGGGAGAGATTGATGTCATGTGGAGAGTATTCCTGGCAACTGATATTAGATGTGTGGCAACAATCTTAATTGCAAAGCATTGGCTATGAAATTCATTGGAAAAAATCCAATTTGTACAGACTTAACCTAAGTTATTATCCCAATCATTGGGAGGAGCACCTTGTTTCATGTCTAGTTAACCTCCCTTATATCACTGTGGCCTGCATGGGAGGTATTTTAACATATGTCAGATTTAGAATTCTCTGGGTAAACTGAGGCATCTCTCATTAATATTAAAAAGAGCATGGGAGACTTTAGCGAGGAAAACATTTGGGTACAAAGACTTCATTTTTTAAAAAAAATCTATGATTTACTGTAGCAAGAAACTCACAGACTAGAAGAATCAGTGTAGGCTACACTGATTATAAACACTAATAATATTACTAATGACTTATAAAGGGGAAAACACAATGAAATTAGAGAACTACATGGAAGGACGTGTGAAAAAAAATCAGGGACTCTGTAGACATATCAATGCCAGCTGGAAACATTAATAATTTAGGAAAACCTAGAGACTTGATTTCGAAAAGTGCTAACCTTGATATCTAAGACTGTTAACTTATATGGTTTTGACACAGAAGTATTTAATATCTAGAATGTTGGAGAACCTCAGTGGTGTTGAAGATATTTTATCACCCAGAAGGGATAAATAAAACACACCAGTTGGGGGTGGAGACAAGCAGGAGGAGACATATGGCTTAGTCTCAAATGATAACCTTTCCCATCATCCTTCATTACATTGGTAAAGCTGGATGATGACTGTGACTTGGCAGGTAGTAGCTTCTCATTTGCCTAATTAATCTTACCTTCAGTCATTATCAATATTGAAGGTATGATTTACTTGACATAAAGATGCATTTCCCCCCTATATTTATACAAAACACAAGTCACATAAGATTTGGCAACTCAAGTAAAAGCTTTGTTGCTGAGGTGAAAGCAACTTTTTTAAAGGTGAATGTTCTTCTTCGTGTCAGGCAATTAATTCTAAATCCATAATAAGAATCTGGCTTTCTTTTTGATCACTTGCATGCAGACATGGATTACTGTTCTAAAGCCTGAAGTTTTAACATACTGTTTAATATCTGAAAAACAAATAACCTTTTAATACCTGCTTACTTATTTATGTCTTGAAGATAGAGTTCCATTACAGGCAAAAGAGTGCCTTTTAGATTATTTCAGTACCTACTACAATAATGATTTCAAAGCAGAAATAATCCACAGTTGAAAACATACATTCATTATTTATAAGGAGACAGAAAAAGAGAGTAAATTTTTTCTAATGAGAATTCTCTACTTAAAAGAGAGGACTGAAAAGGAAATACTGACAAAATTATATGTAATTTTAATGTAATATTTTCATTTAATCAAGGTTATATTTTGGAGCAGTTTTCAATATTTGTTTTATGTATCTTGAAATGAAATGGTGAAACTCAAAATTTTAGGTCAGGTTTAGTTAAAGAATGACTCTTTAATAATTATAACGACAATGACGTAGACCTATGGCATTCATGGATTTTGTTGATGTAGTTATATTTAAATGCCCCCAATCTGGAAACTGGTGTCCAAGAATGAGTCACATAATAGTGAGTCCGGCAGAAATCCAACATCTGAATCACTTTTGGGTTTGTTCTCTAATCATCATAATATGTAAGTAACTTTTATTAAAGGTAACTTTTATTATAGAGAAATTCCTTAAAATTCTTTGGTAATGCTTTACTATGGTTTGTGGGCAGTTTCTCAGTGGTTTACCTGATTTCATTTGGAGACAAAATCCATATATATGACTTCTTGTGCAAGAGTATTCATGTATAGGGATCTATAATACCTCATTATGAATCATAGTGATAAATAAGGAAGATATTGAAGAAAACATCCAATAAGAACCTAGCAATCATCAAGTCTAAGTCCAGCTCATCTTTCTCCAGTCTTAGTAGTATCTTTATATTTATTTTTGCCACATGATACCCATGTGAAAAAGTAACTAGACCTCAGAAATTATCAAGTCTTTCCTTTACACCTAGACAAGTATTTTGCTGAAATAGGCTTTTTTTTTTTAATGCTTTTGTTTCTCAGGATATATCCTGAATCATTTTCAGAAATAAATCCAGACATTAATAAAACAGTAACTTCAATCTGTAAGACATACCATGATATGAAAAAGTCTAGTTATTCTACTCCAAATAAGCCAAAAGACCATTTATTTACATATTTTGCAATGCCCTTTTATGCAAAATACTCATGTGAAACAACAGATATCAGGGATTTATTTAAAAATATATATATCGAATGCATTAAAAATAATAAGAATGACAACACCAAAGCACTGGAAATCCTGATGAGGAATGGTAAGTTATAGATTTATATCTTATTTCTTGTTTTAGTAATAGGTGTGTTTGGTATGCTGTATATCCTTGCAAATTAGTATTCTGTGTTTAGAGCATTCAGTAATTTTTACTTCACTAGAATTTAAATTAACCAGCATTCTATAATCATTCTTAATAAATAAAAGTTTATTGAAAACAAGAATTAATCTGAAAATAATTTTGGTTAAAATTATACAAAATTATCTTGTATCATAAACCCAAATATGTAATATAATATGATCCCAAAATTGTAAATTCTGGAATTTATAAAAGGGTCTCATGCAAGTAAAACATTAAAATAGCATAAATGTACAAACAAAAACATTGAGAGCTAGTCCGTGTTCATGGAGAGAAGTGAATATTGCCAAGATGTCATTAATTGCCAGTTTGATATGTAGATTCAATTCAATCCCAATCAAAATTCCAGGATGTTATTTCGTGGATATCGACAAACTGATTCTGAAGTTCATATGGAGGGGCAAAATACACAGAATAATCATCATAATATTGAAGAATAACAAGCTTGGGGGACTGATGCTACCCAACTTCAAGACTTAACTATAAAGCTGTTTACTATAAAGCTACAGTAATCAAAAAGGTGCGGGATTAAAGAAAGAATAGGCAAATAGATTGGTAGAACAGAGTAGAGAGTCCAGACATGGATCCCCATAATTATAGTCAACTCATCTTTGACAGAGGAACAAAAGCTGTACAATGGAGCAGACAGTTTCTTCAACAGACGTGCTGGAACAACTGAACATACACATGCAAAAATTGAATCTAGACACAGATCTTAAAACCTTCACAAAAGTTAACTCAAAATGGATCAGAGCCCTCTGTGTATATGCAATACAATAAAACACCTAGAAGATAACATGGGAGAAAACTTAGGTGACATTGGGTTTGGTGATGCCTTTTTACATAAAACACCTAAGAAACAATCCAGGAAAATAATTGATAAGCTGAACTTCATTAATGTAAAAACTTCTCTGTGAAAGAAGACGTCAAGAGAATGAGAAGGCAAGCCACAGACTGGGAGAAAATATTTACAAAAGACATATCTGATAAAGGACTGTTATCCAAAACATACAAAAAACTCTTAAAACTCAACAATGAAAACACAAACAACATAGTTTAAAAAGGAGCCAAAGACCTTAATAAACACCTCACCAAAGGAGATATACAGATGGTCAATAAAACAAAACATATGAAATATGCTCCACATCACGTGTCATCAGGGAAAAGCAAAGTAAAGCAACAATGAGCTGCTACTTCACACCTGTTAGAATGGCCACAAGAACTCCTACTTTGCTGGTGGGAATGCAAAATAGTACAGCATTTTGGAGGACAGTTTGCCTGTTCCTTAAAAAACTAAACATACTCTTATGATAAGATCTAGCGATCATCCTTCTTGATATTTACTCAAAAAACTTAAAAATGTACATCTGTACAAAAACATGCACATGGATTTGTACAGCGGCTTTACTCATAATTGCCAAAACTTGGAAGCAACCAAGATGTCCTTCAGTAGGTGAGAGGATAAATAAACTGTGTATCCAGACAATGAAATTATTCAGCACTAAAAAGAAAAGAGCTATCAGGCCACGAAAAGACCTGGAAGAAACCTAAATGCCTGTCAGGAAGTGAAAGGAGCCAATCTGAAAAGGTCTGATTCCAACCATATAACATTCTGGGAAAAACGAAACTATCAAGACAACAAAAAAGATTAGTGGTTGCCACGTGTTTAGGAGTATGGCGGTAAATAGAGCACAGCAGATTTAGGGCAGTGAAAATACTCTGTATGATGCCATAATGGTGGATACGTGTCTTTATACATTTGTCCAAACCCATAGAATGTGGAACACCAAGAGTGAATGATAATATAGACTGTGTATGGGTTTTTGGGTGATTACGGCGTGTCAAGTTTACATTCATTATTTTTAGCAAATGTCCCACTATGGTGGAAACTATTAAAACAGGAGAGTGTTTACATATGTGAGCCAGGGAGTATATGAGTAATTTCTTTGCCTTCCCCTCAATTTTACTGTGAATTTTAAACTGCTCTGAAAAAATAAAGTCTTTATTTTTAAAAAATGGTATAAACGTGTCCATAGTTTCATTGTTGAACTTTCTTCTATGTGTCAGGTTTTAAATAAATTCCTTATATATTATGAAATATTACTGTATATGGAATGGCCATATTTGAGATGGAATGGTTTCTCATTCTTGTATTACCTTGTATTTACTTGATTTATGAATAAGATTGAGAATCTTTGCATGAGTTTATTGGCCTTTCAGATTTCTTTTTTGGTGAAGTCCTTTGTTAATTTTTATGTTAGCTTATATTTTTCTTATCAGATCATCGTAGTTTTTAAAAAATGTATTTTGCATTTTAGTCTTTTGTGGATTTCTTGAATTTTATAAAAGTGCCCCTCATCTGTGGCTAGTGTTTTCACTTTAATAATGTTATACCATATTCATCAAGGACTAGTATTGTATGTTCAAGGGTTGAGGCAGGAAGTACATTTTTTTCTTCTTAAATGAGACACAAACTCATAAGATAATGGGTGATACACAGCTTTGTTTTAATGCTTGCACCAGACCCTTGACACTCAAAAGGGCATAA
This sequence comes from Ursus maritimus, assembly GCF_017311325.1. NCBI lineage: Eukaryota > Metazoa > Chordata > Mammalia > Carnivora > Ursidae > Ursus > Ursus maritimus. Next base: position 16,893,122 of record NW_024426230.1, read on the forward strand.
GTGGGGAATAATATATAGCTTATATTTTTTACCCATTCAGGAGTTGTTTACACACGCTAAAGTAAAAGTAGAGTGGGGGCTGTGGAATTGTTCCTACAGCTGGCAGATCCCCAAGGAAACCTGACCCTTTCCCATCCAGTCAGGGGAAGAAGCACCTCCATCAGAGAGTGTGCAGATACGTTAGTGGTAACATGGATGAGATTATGTTGCCTCAGACTGTACTGGGGAGGTGGTCATTAAACGCCCTCTTTTATGGTGTCATCTGAGTTTTAGGTCTTATTTAGTGTAGGTCTATATGCAATCTGGGGCTTACCTATCTGTCTAATAACCCAGAGATAGTTCTTAAATATAAAGCTACTGACACATTTCATACATAGGATGGATGCCTTAATTCACTGTATTTTATTGTCATCGAGTTTTCATCAGCATTTTTAAATATTTAATAATTTCAGTTCTTAATTTTAAGGGACAGTGCAGTGAGAAAGTAAATCATTTTTACAAAGAGGAATCTGCATGAAGGATCCCAAGCTCCAAGAAAGGGAATGTCCCAGGAAGTCCTCGTCCAGATAAAATGTTTTCATTTTAATTTGGCAAATTTATCAATTATTTCTTTCGGTTTGGGGAATGTATGTTTTTCTTTCTTTCTTTCTTTCTTTCTTTCTTTCTTTCTTTCTTTCTTTCTTTCTTTCTTTCTTTGCATTGTTTAAGCAATTCTCTGTTATTAAAGAAATAAAGATATTTTCTTATATGTTCTTTTAATATTTTAAAAGTTTCTTCACATTTTTTATGTAGTGTGGAAATTAAAGTGGATTTGGAGTAAAGTTCAGTTCTATTTTCTTTTTTTCATTCTGATAACCAATTGTTCTAATGCCAATTATTGAACATTCCATCCTTTCCCCATTGAATTGAAACTCTAATGCTGCCATACACAGGGCTTTCATATATGCACAGAAATATTTCTTGTTTTTTCTGTCTTATTTCATTGTTCTCCTCATCATCCCTGCACAACTGCCATGCTGTAATTTAGTTATTCTACTTAGAAGTCTTGATAGATTGCAGAATTAATGAATCCACTGCTTTTGTTTCTCCTTCCAATTTTCCTTAGCTAATAATGTTGGCTTTTTATTTTTTATCCTTCTATTTCAATTTTGGGAATAGGCAAGTCTGGTGAAAAATCATGTGTTAAATTTTACTGGAGTCACATTTACTGTAGTAATTTTTATTTTGGCTTGGGAAAAAATAGTTTTTTAGAAAAAAGTTTTATTATGAAGTGTATCTATCAATGAACTTTTTCAGGTCCTATAAAAAAGTTTTATACCTTTCTCCTTATATGTCGTACATTTTTTTTCTATTTCTTCACAAACTTCTGTGCTTTTGTGAATGAGCTTTTAAAATGTTATATTTTTCAAATGATTGTGTCTGTAATGTTGCTTTTATCCTTACGTCTGCTAAGCAACTTTGATAAACTCTTATTAGTTTAGTTATTTGCAGTTGTTCTTATAATTATATAATTTTATTTTTATATCTATACAAATAGCATCATTACAATTTCCTTTGTATTATATTTCTATTATTTAATTGAACAGGTTAGGAGATCTCTTAAACAGTGATGAATGCAAATGGTGAGTGTGGCCATTCTTATATTTTTCTTGACTTTAAAGGAACTGTTTCTCATGTTTTGCCATAGTGGACGATGTTTGTGTTAGACCATTTTATGGTAAGTACTAATTTGGCATATATACACTTTTTCAAACTACTAAAGCACAATTGTCCTTTTTACCATTTTCTTCATAATGAACATTATATGGAGTTTCTATTGCAATAATCAGTTTGAGTTTTTAACGGGTCATGATGTTGGAACTCATCAAACCTTTACCCAGTGTCTGACTGTCTTTAATGTCTTCTTTATTCCCAATTTACACTGTAGTCAGCATTAAGATACCATTAAGGAAGTTCATGGCTTATTTTTAAAAATTTTTTGAGTTGGGGAAGGGCAGGATTATGCTTTGAAACCCTCAAAATTTAATAATATTCATTTTATTAGAATTTCTTCCTCCTCCAGAATAATGTCCTCTACTTTTGTAAAGCTTGATTTTGGCATATTTAAATACACAATCTTTATGATAACTGGAAATAAAATGATCAATCTAATTTCTAGTCTGAATCTAGAAGTGAGTAGGAAATACATTTTTTAAATTAAAAAGCAAGTAAGCAGATAGTCACGTAATTGAATAGAATTTTAAAACAGCTTGACTGTATTTACAGTTGAAAGATTAGGGACTATGAGAAGATTCTTCATTTATTTGAGCTTCCACAGATGATTAATGGAAGACACTGGCTTATCTTCTCTTAGGGTGTAACGTTAAAAATTTAAGGTTCTTTTGGGACTGTTCTACAGATAAAATCTCTTGGTTTTCCATGTTCTAATTTATTTCTTTGATCATCATTGCTGTCTATACTGCTGTGTACTCCCATTGGCCAGTGGTCATTGTTGTTATGATTATTATCATTATGATTATGTCTTAATGTTTTACTTAAAAATTTGTTCTTATTTTATTGAAACATTTAACACTTACAGAAAGGTTCACAAACCATATGTACGTTTTAATGAATAACTACATTATAGGTAACTGAAACTACCATTCAGTTCAAGAAATAGAATATTGCCTTTGTCCTTCTCTGCTTCTTATCAGAAATGTTATCCTTTTTCACTAAGCTAACAACTGTATAATAATCTAAGCTATGTTATAATAATTTCTTTGTTTTCTTTTAGAGTTTCACTTCCTATACATACTTCTATGACCAATATTGTTAGTTTTGTCAGTTTTTAAACTTTATAGGAATGGATTAATACTGTACTTACCATTTGTACCTTGTCTCTTTTGCTTTAATTCTGTTTTTAATATTTTGGAATGTATTTCAGTTGTTGCATATAGTTGCAAATTGTAAATATTCATCACTATAGTGATGTTGTATTAATATACTAAAATTTATTTATCTCTTTTTGGTGGATGTTTAGGTTATCTCAAGTGTGTAAGGGTATGCAAATAAAGAACATTTTTGCACATACACATAGATTTTTCACCTTAATTCTTCATTAGTTCATTGATGCTATGGAACACTGATTTTCAGTTTTTGAAATAGCCTTGTATGCCCAGAATAACTCATTTATTATATTTCTTTTATCGCTGGATTCAATTTGCTAATGTTTTAAGGATTCTGACATTTATATTAAAGAGAACTCTTGAACTGTAGTTTTCTATTCTTGCAATCTCTTTATCTGGTTTCTGTATTAGGCTAATGCCTGCCACATAGAATGAGTTAAAGAGTATTCTGCTTTTTTATGGAAGAATTTGTGTAGAATTAATATCATTTCCCATTAAATGTTTGGTGAAATTCACCAATGAGACAGTTTGGGTACGTACTTTGTTTTTTTAGAAAATTGTTAATTGTTCATTCAGTATCGTTAAGAAATAGTCTATTTCCTTATTATACTTTTAACGTCCATTGAATCAGTGTAGATGACCCTCTTATTCCTGATATTAGTAATTTGTATCATTTGGTTTTTGTTGTTGTTGTTTTTATTTTTGTATTTGTTTGATTAGCCTGTTTAGAAGTTTACCAATTTTATCAATCTTTTCTAAGACCCAGATTTCCGTTATATTGATTTTTCTATTATTTTTCTGTTTTTCATTTGTTTTCTCCTCTGATTTTTTTATCATTTGTTTTCTTCTATTTACTGTAGGTTAATGTTGCTCGTCTTTCTCTATGCTGCAAGGGTGGAAGCTTAGATTATTGATTTTATATCTTCTTTTTTCTAATATATGGATTTCATGCTATAAATTTCCCTATAAGCAGTGCTTTTGCTATATTTTGCTGTTTTTGATAATTAGTATTTTTATTTCAATTTAGTTCAGAATATTTCTAAATTCCCTTGAGACTTTTGACCTATTAGTTATTTGGAAGTGTGTTTCTTAATCTCCTATTATTTTTATTTTTTGAGCTATCTTTGTTATTGATTTAATAACATTTTTCATAGTCAACTAAGAGCATACTCTATATGTTTTCTATTCTCTTATATTTGTTAAGGTGTGTTTTATGGCTCAGATTGTGCTCTGTCTTGGTGATTGTTCCATATGAGCTTGAGAAGAATGTGTGTTTTGCTGTTGGATGAAGTATTCTATAAATTTCAGTTATTTTAAGCTAATTGGTGATTCTGCTTAGTTCTTATTTCCTGCCTGCTGGATCAATCAGTTACTAAAACAGGGGTATTGATGTCTCCAGCTACAAAAGTGGGTTCATCTATTCCTCTTTGCAGTTCTGTCAGTTTTTGCCTCACTTCTTTTGATGCTCTGTTGTAAGGTACATGCATATTAAGGACTATTATGTTGTCTTGAACTGACTCTTGTCATTATGTAATCTTCTTTATTCATGATAATCTGTTCTGAAGTCAGCTCTGAATTAATGTAACTATGTCAAGTTTTTGTTTTTTTGTTTTCTGATTAGTATTAGTATGATCTATCTTCATCTCTTGTAATCAGAGTTTCTTTATATTTAAAATAGGCTTCTTATAGAAAACTTATAGTTAAGCATTTTTTAAACTGAATCAGACAATCTCTGTCTTGGAATATTTGTGCCATTTCTATTTAAAATAATTATTGAAATAGCTGGATTAATTTTTGCAGTGTTTTAACTTTTTCTATTCATTGTACTTGTTCTTTTTAATTTATTAACTGCTTCTATTTTTCAGACTTTTCTGATTTTATTTGAACATTTTATATGATTTCATTTTCTCTCTTCAAAAGTATAATTAATACATTTTTGTTTAAAAGATTTTTTTAGTGGTTACTCTAGCATTTGAAAAATACATTTACTTCTAATTAAGTTCGCTTTTAAATAACACTATACTAGTTCACAAGTATGCCTGTAACAGAGCATTCCCAATTTCTTCTTCCTATCCTTTGTAGTATTGTTGTCATTTGTTTTACGTAACCATATGTTATATTCATGTAAAGCATTGTTTGATTATGATTATGCTTTTGAAATAAATAACTACCTTTTAAATCAATTAAGAATATAAGAAAAGTATTTTACTTTGGTTTTTTCCTTTTCTGATGCTCTTCTTTATGTTGATCCAATTTCCTGACTTATATTATTTTTTTCCTCCCTAAAGAACTTCTTTAACATTTATTGCAGAGCCTGTGTGTTTGTGATGAATTCACATCAGGTTTTATTTTGTCTGATTAAGTCTTTATTTTTCCTTTACTTTTGAAGAAAAATGTTGCTGGACACATTGGTTTATTTTTATTTTTTTCAGTACTTTATGTGTTTTAATCTACTTTCTTGTTATATGGTTTCTGATGAGAACCCCAATACAATTCTCACCCTTTTTCTCCAATAAGTAAGGTGATTTTCTTCTTCTGGTTTCTTATAAGATTACCCTTTTATCTTTGGTTTACTGCCGTTTGAATATAATATGCCTAAGTGTAGATTTTTTAAAATGTTTTTTTCTGTATGATGTTCTCTTAGCTTCCTACATCTATAGTTTGCTGTTTGTTTTTAATATTAGAAAAGTTTTGGCCATTACTACTTCAAATATTTCTTCTCCATTATCTGTATCTTCTCCCTGTGATATACCAGTTGCTTGTGATTCACCCTTTGAAATTTTCCCACAGTTCTTGGATGTACCCTTTTTTCCCCCACTTGTATTTTAGTCTGGAAAGTTTCTATTGACATATCTTTAAGCTTATTCATTTTTTCCTTGGCTGAGTCTAGTCTACTACTAATGAATGCATTAAAGGTATTCTTAATTTCTGTTAGTGTACTTTTAATTTCTACCATTTCTTTTTAATTTTCTTAGAGCCATTTCTTTGCTTATATATTTTTTAAAGATTTTTATTTATTTATTTGACACAGAGAGACAGCCAGCGAGAGAGGGAACACAAGCAGGGGGAGTGGGAGAGGAAGAAGCAGGCTCCTAGCGGAGGAGCCTGATGTGGGGCTCGATCCCACAACGCCGGGATCATGCCCTGAGCCAAAGGCAGACGCTTAACTGCTGTGCCACCCAGGCGCCCCTCTCTGCTTATATTATCCATCTGTTCTTCCATGTTGTCTTTTTCTTTTATAGTTAGCTCTTAATGAATTAATCATAGTTATTTTAAATTTTGTCTCTGATAACTACAATATCTGAGTCATATTCAAGTCTTGTTCTGATGCTTGGTTTGTCTGTGTTTTTCTTGCTTTTGTCATACCTTGTAATTTTTTAAATTAAACATCAGACATGTTGTACCATTAAAAGGAATTGAAATAAATAGGCCTTCAATCTGAAGATTTATATTCATCTGGCTAGAGAAGGGCTTTTTTTTTTTTAGTATTTATTGTAGTATAAGTAAGTGCTAGAATCTTCAAATTCTTCTAGTGTCTTTGTTTTTGTCTTCTGTCATAACTTTGTGCTTCTCTTAGAACTCCTCTTTGGGAAGAGTCTTTGTCTTTTTTTTTTTAATGTTTTTTTATTATATTATGTTAGTCACCATACAGTACATCCCTGGTTTCCGATGCAAAGTTCGACAATTCATTAGTTGCACATAACATCCAGTGCACCATGCAATAAGTGCCCTCCTTACTACCCATCACCAGCCTATCCCATTCCCCCACCCCCTTCCTTCTGAAGCCCTCAGTTTGTTTCTCAGAGTCCATAGTCTCTCATGCTTCATTCCCCCTTCTGATTACCCCCCCTTTCTTTATCCCTTTCTTCTCCTACCGACCTTCCTAGTTCTTATGTTCCATAAATGAGAGAAACCATATGATAATTGTCTTTCTCTGCTTGACTTATTTCACTAGAGTCTTTGTCTTGTAGCTAATCCACTCTTGAGTATATTGGAGCTCTGTTTTGGTGGTAGCACGTGGGGAAAGGGAAATCTGCTATAATGTTATGATTTAGTCTGTCTTTAAGTGAGGTGTGACTCCTGTTCGTGATCTTCGTAAGTTTTTCTATGGACTTATAGCTTTTTCCTCTTATTAGAATGAGTCAGAAAGGCTAAATGTGGCTCTGGTGGATGGGAATCTTTTTTCCGGAGGCTTAGAGCCAGAACAAAGCTCTGGTAAAATCTTTCCCTTTGAAGAGTATGCCTTTGTTATGGAGAATGATCTGAGTATTTTAAAATGGTTAGTTTCCCCTTCCCCCTGCTAGAAACAGAAGGGGATTATTTTTCTCTTTTCCCTCTGAGTCCCTCTGGGTTTATGGAGGTAAAAGCCATCAATGTGGTGGATCTTAAGACTGTGGCTTCACTTTTACTTTCATCTTTCAGCAATTTAGCAAAATTACTATTAAATTGTTGTTGGCAGTTTATGGTTCTAGCAGCTTCTGCTCCAGGTTAAGTGTATGCTGGCTGTGTCTCTCAGGTTGTAGCTGGTTTTCCAGATTTCATGGTGGTAGTTTTTCTTGTGACTTCAGTTCTCCAATTGGCCCAAGAAAAGTCACTGTTGTTTCATTTGTTCAGCTTTTTGTTATGTTACAAGGACTAGACTGACAACTTCCAAGTTCTTTACATGTTGGAGAAGAAACCTTTTCAGTCTTTTTATTTTTTCCCAGCTTTACTGAGATATAATTGACATATTGTGTAAATTTAAGGTATAGGATGTGATGATTTGATACACATATGTATTGTGAAATATTTACCACAAGGTTAGTTAATATATTCTTCACCTCACATAATTACCATTTTGTTTCTGTTGTTGTTATGAGGAGAGCATTAAAGCTCTACTCTCATAGCAATTTTCAAGTTGGCAGTACTGAATTGTTACCTATAGTCACCATGCAGTATATTAGCTCCCCAGAACGTATTTATCTTATGACTGAAAATTTGTACCCTTTGACCCAAATCTCCCCATTTCCCTCACTCCTTAGCCCTGGCAACCACCACTCTGTTTCTATGAATTTGGTATTTTTAGGTTCTACGTATTAGTGAGCTCATAGCTTATACAGTATTTGTCTTTCTCTGTTAGTCTTTGAAATGTAGCCACTCTGGTTAGTGGCTTAGAGGATTTAATTTGCATTTTGGCTGATGACTAATGAACTTCAGCAAGTTTTTGTTTGTTGTCCTTTTAGATATTCTTTTAAATGCATTGCTGTTTAAGACTGCCTGTTTTTTTAAAGTAGTCTGTCCTTTTCTCAGTGACTTGTAGAAGGATTTTATGTATTCTGAATATGCGTCCTTCATCAAATATGTGTTACAAATATCATGTCTCATTCTGAGTTTTTGCACTTTTAATTTTATAATGGTAGATTTTGATAAAGAGAAGTCCTTACATTTACTTTTAATGCAGTACAATTTATCAATGTTTCCTAACTTTTACTTATTGATTTTTTAAAGACTTCTATAGTCTCCAAATCATGAATTTACTGTCTTATGCTATTTTCCAGAAGCTTAATTATTTTGCCTTTCACATTTACATACACAATCTATTTGGCATTGTTTTTTTACATATAGTGTAGGGTAGGATTAAGATTTTTTTCTTATATTAATAGCTATATGACTTATTAACAATTTTTTCTTTATCCCTCTGCTATGTTCTGCCACTTTTCTTAAAAGTTATGTATAGATGGACACTTAATGTATGGCAAATGTTGCAGAGTTCAGCTGCAAAATGAAGATAGTGTTTTGGATACTTTATTTGCTTATATCTATACCTATACCATACTACCACAATTAGTGTAGCTTTATCCTAAGTTTTGTTATCTGGTAGTGCTAACCCAGATTTCGTAATAATTGTATTTTGTAATAATTCCTGCTTTTCATAGCAGGTTTTATTGCAGTCATAGTAGTCATTTAAATTTACCTTATTATTTATTCCTTCCTTTATCTCCATTTTTTTAAAAAGATTTTATTTATTTATTTATTTATTTATTTATTTATTTATTTATTTGACACAGAGAGAGAGAGAGCACAAGCAGGGGGAGCTGCAAAGGGAGAGGGAGAAGCAGGCTCTCCACTGAACAGGAAGCCCCACATGGGGCTCAATCTCAGGACCCTGGGATCATGACCCAAGCTGAAGGCAGCTGCTAAACTGACTGAGTCACCCAAGCACCCCATCTCCTTTTTTTTCTCTCCTATTTTTTATTTTCTTCCCCTGATGGACTCCCATTGGCTTTTCCATTATTTGGGGTAGGCTGCTGATATAACTTATCTTTTTGTTTATCTGATAATGTCTTCATTTTTCTTCATATATAAAGACCTGTTAATATATACACATTTAGTATCATTATGCACTCTGAAAGAAATTGACACATTGATTTCTCTTATTCTGAAATGTATTTCGAATGATATTAATATAGACACTCTAGCTTCTTTGATTAGTATTTACATGATCTATTTTCTGCCTTTTTGCTATTAGCTGTTTGCATTTTTAAATTTAAAATGGGTTTCTTTTAGGGCACTTGGGTGGTAGAGTTGGTTGAGCGACCGACTCTCGGTTTCTACTCAGGTCATGATCTTAGGGTCCTGAGATTGAGCTCCGTGTTGAGCCCTGCACTCAGTGGGGAGTCTGCCTGCGTTTCTTTCTCTCCCTCTCCCCCCCCCACCATGTTCCTGTGTCTGCTCTCTACCTCTCCCCTGTGCTCGTGTGTCTGCTCTCTCTCAAATAAATAAATAAATAAATAAATAAATAAAATCTTTAAAAATGGATTTCTTTTAGAGGACATATTATTGGGTCTTGTTTTTATATTCAATTTAATAATTCTGCCTTTTGATTGTAATGGTCATACCATTTGTATTTCATGTGGTTAGTGATATGGTTGGGTTTTAATTTTCTATTTTCCTACTTGCTTTCTATTAGTCTCGTAAATCCTTGGTTCAGTTTTTCCTCTTTTCCTGCTTTCTTTTAGAATAATGAGTCTTTTTATTATTCCATTTAATTTTACTTATTAGATTATATAGTTTTACCTCTTTATTTTTCCAGAGTTCTAGGGTTTATAATATGCATCTTTAATGTATCAGAGTTTACTTTTAAATTATATTATACCATACTACCCATATACCATATCACATATATAATGGTTTATGCCCATATTTCTGTTGTTTACTTTTAAATTATATTATACCATACTACCCATATACCATATCACATATATAATGGTTTATGCCCATATTTCTACTCTGTCTTTTGTCATTGTTGTAGAATGTGGAATAGCAATGTTGTGGAACTCTACCTATGTAGAAGTAAACCATGTAATATATTCAACATGTATAAATAAAGTAAAATCTACAACTATTATTTTTAAACAATTTTATTTTAAAGAGATGAGAAAAATATTTTCGTATTACCCACATATTTGCCATTTACATAACTTCATTCTATCTAGTATCATTTTCCTTTTATCTCAAGAATTTTTAAAAATATTTCTAGTATTATAAGTCCATAAGTGAAGAATGTGTCAGCTTCTCTTTGTTCTAAAAGTATTTATTTTATTTTATTTATTTATTTTTTATTTTAATTATTATTTTTTTAAGATTTTATTTATTTATTTGACAGAGAGAGACAGCCAGGGAGAGAGGGAACACAAGCAGGGGGAGTGGGAGAGGAAGAAGCAGGCTTCCAGCAGAGGAGCCTGATGTGGGGCTCGGTCCCATAACGCCAGGATCATGCCCTGAGCCGAAGGCAGACGCTTAACCGCTGTGCCACCCAGGCGCCCCCCTAGCTGTATTTCTATTAGTGTTTTGCAAAACAATTGTTTAGGCTATGCCTCGGTGTCGTTTTTCTGATTTCTTTTGTTTGGGGTTTGTTGAGCATCTTCCATCTGTTGGTTTGTGATTTCTTTAAATAATCTTTGGAAATATGTCAGCCATAGTTGCTTCAAATTTCTTTCTTGCTCAGGAACTTTTTTAAGATTCCAACTACAAATAGGTTAGATTGCGTGATAGTCTCGCAGGTCACTGGTCTGTACTTTTTTGTTTTTATTTTGTTTTTGTTTATCTTATTGTTTTTGTTGTTAGCATTTTTTCCATGTGCTCTATTTTGTATCGTTTTTCTTGCTATGTCTTCACATCCATTACACATTTCTGCTACAATATCTAATCTGCTATATATATTATCTTGAGTGTTTTTTTTTTCATTTTTGATACTGCAATTTTCATATTTAAAAGATCCCCATGGTCTATTTTGTATATCTTCTGTTTTTCTCCTTATTGTGGTCATTTTTTCCCCTCTAACTTTGTGAGAATATGGGTCATCTTTATTATAACTGTTTAGTGTTTTTGCTATTTTCATCATCTCATTTCCATGTTTTTTTTCTATTAAGTGTTTCTGGTTTGGGGTTATATTTTCTCACTTCTTTGCATTCCTGGTATTTTTTTTAACATGGATACCAGTCACAGTAAATTTATATTGTTGGTTGCTGGATATGAAGGGATCCCTCTGCAGATTTCTGACATCTCTCTACAGCTTCCTTTTCTCTGATATCTGCATATATATTCCAGACCTTCGACCTCCCTGCACTCTGATCACTAGCCACATAATTGGGAAGATTGCTAGGTGCTGTTTGGGTCACTCCTCCCCTTGTTACAGTTAGGAAGCAGAGACAATTTTAGGGATAATCTCACTGCTATTTTTCTATCAAGAATTACATTTCTGTGCTGTTGTCCAATAAACAAAATATGATACAATATTATTATTGTATTATAGAATGTATTGTAAAAATATTGTATCATATTTTGTATACTTTTTCTAGTTGTTTAAAATGTGAGAGGGTGTATCAGTCCCATTTCCTTCATCATAGCTGGAAGCAGAACTCTCTATTTTTACCTTAATTTTTGAAGAAAAGTCTTCTGGGCATAGTATTTTAAGTTTGTGGATATTTTGTTTCATTTCATTGTTTTCTAGTTTCCATTGCTCCTTTAATTTTATTTCTTTTGAAGGATTATGAAGGAATAATATGTTTTCTCTTACTGCTATTTAGGTGTCCTCCTTGTTTTGTTTTTTATCAGGTTTTTTTTATACTGCAACTAAGTGAGTGTTATGGACTGAATGTTTGTGTTCTCCCCCAAATTTATATGTTGAATTCCTAACTGCCAATGTGATGATATTTGGAGATGAGGCCTTTGGAAAGTAATTAGGGTTAAATGAGGTCATGAAAGTGGAGCCCTCATGATGGGATGGGATTAGTGGCTTTATATGAAGAGACACCAGAATCAGAGTTTGCTTCTTCTGAGACTGGCCATCTGCAAGCCAGGAGAACTCTCATTACGACATATAGGCGTGCATCTCAGACTTTCAGCCTCCAGCACTGTGAGAAATAAATTTCTACTATATAAGTCACCTGATCTTTGGTGTCTTATGGCAGCCTGACCAGACTAAGACAGTGAGGTATACTTTTTTATTTATCATGCTAGGGTTCATAGGTTTTCTTGAATTTCTTGATACCTTTTACCAGCTTTAAGGAATATTGTTCATTGTATCATTGAATATTACTTCTTCCCCCTCGTCTGGAAATCAGTTCTTCTGGAACTCCAGTTACATCTCTGGTGTATTTGTTCACTATGTTCCATGTAGCTCTTAATTTTCTTTTCTGGATTCCCAATCATCATTCCTCTTAATGTTTAAACTAGATATTTTCTTCCAATATAGTTTTCCAAATTTCTAGTTTTTCTTTAAAAATGTTTAATCTCCTACTAAATCCATCTATTGAGTTCCGAATTTTTGTTCTGGAATTTTTGTTTGAAGTTTTTAATGAGTTCTAGTTTTCTTGCATAATCCTAAATTTTGTCATTTAACTTCTGGTTTGTATTAAATTTATGTTAAGGTTTGTGTCTGGCAACCAATAAATCAAAAAGTTTGATATCTGTGTCTTTTACTTTTTTCTATGCAGTCAAATATTGCCTTTCTATTTGGCTGCTTAATTTTTTAAATTTTCTTCCAAATATTGGATATGAAAAATTATGAAAATAATTTGAGTATATGGATGATATTTCAGTAGACAAAATTACATTCAGGATGTACTTTTGCTAAGAAAATGCAAGTAAGGTGAGGAATGTTCACTTCAATCCAATTAAGGTTTGACTTTAGTCCTTCTGAAGACTGATCTATAGTAGTTTGCACTTGTTCTTAGATGAAGCCTAACACTTGTTTGTAGATGAAGCTCTTCTTGATCCCATGTAAAATTCTTATATGTTTACTAAGGCCGTTCCTACTTAGAAAGCCCAAGCTCCTTCTTTTGTTTGTTTGTTTGTTTGTTTGTTTGTTTGTTTGGCTTCACACCCTGGAACTCTCAAAAGCTGTGTTTAGCATCTTTGCCAGACATTGTCTTCTAATTCACTGCAGAATCAGAAGTTGCCTTTAGGTTTATAGTGACCCAAATGTCTGAATCACTTTGGAGTCCCAGTGGAGAACTTCTGGATCTTGCCACAAACTTTCCACTGCCTTAGTTACTTTCAACAGATACACATGTAGGCACACTTACTTTTTTTCTGGATGGTTGGTTCATATCAAACTAATCATTGTCAAAATAAGAACTCACAATAGATTTTTATATTTAGATTTTGTATCTAACAAATTCACTGAAATTTCCTCTTTATTTTAATAATATATCTGTAGATTTTATGTACTTTCTACTCCCAATTATACTAGAATTTATGAACAATGACAGCTTTGTTTTGTCCTCTATAGTTCTTACTCAATTTTTTTCTTGCCTTACTCTGATAGATAAACATCCAGTAGAACTTTGAATAGAATTTGTAATGGAAAGCATCATTATTCTTTATCTTAAAATAGAAATACATTAAACGTTTCACTATAAATATTATGTGTGCTTTCTTCTCTAATCCTGATTTGCCAATAATCTTAATTTTTAACATTAATGACTAGGCTATATCATCCATCATTTTTTTTTCCACATCTGCTAAGATCAATGTATGATTTCACAATGTCTAAGTAGCTTTACATTCCTGGATTAAACCTCTATTGCCATGATATATGATCCTTTTTATGTTTTATTGAATCTGATTTGCTAATATTTTCCTTAAGATATATACATCTGTGTTTATGAATGAGATTTTCCTATAATCATCTTTTCTCATATGCCTAATGGTAACACTGCTTAATAAAATGCTTTGGGGGAAAATAAAATAAAATGCTTTGGGGAAATATCCCTTCCTTTTATATTTTCTAAAAGTGTTGATGTAGGATTGAAGTTATTTCTTTTTTGAAAGTTTTGTAGAGTTTAGGGGCGACTGGGTGGCTCAGTCCTTAAGCGTCTGCCTTCAGCTCAGGGCGTGATCCCGGTGTTCTGGGATCTAGCCCATCAGGCTCCTCCACTGGGAGCCTGCTTCTTCCTCTCCCACTCCCCCTGCTTGTGTTCCCTCTCTCCCTCAAATAAATAAATAAAATCTTAAAAAAAAAAAAAGAAAGAAAGAAAAGAAAGTTTTGTAGAATTTAACAATGACCATGTCTAAGCCTGGAATTCTCACTGTACGAAGATTTGGGATTATAGATTCTACTTCTTTAGTGATTATAAGACTATTCAGGTTTTTCAACTCCATTTAAGTTAGTTTTGAAAGACATATTTTTTTTTCTAGAAGCTCATACCTTTAAGCTAAATATACTTTTATTATTTTAATGTCTGCATCTTCAGTAGTAGTATTTCCTTTTTCATTCCCTATCTTAGTTATTTGCACTTCTTTTTTCTTTTTTAATTTTACCAGTGATCCGTGAACTGTTCATGTATTTTGTCTTTTAAAGGTGTAACTGCTGTTGATATTGTTGATATTTTCTCTGGTATGTTTGTTTTCTATTCAATTAATTTCGGCTTTCATCACTATTATTTCCTTCCTATTACTCCCCATGATTTATTTTAATGTATTTTTTCTAACTACTGGAGTTAGATTTTTTTAAGCTTTTATCTATTTATTTGAGAGAGAGAGCATGAGTGGGGGGTAAGGGGCAAAGGGAGAGGGAGAAGCAGACTCCCCACTGAGCAGGGAGCCTATTGTGGGACTGGGTCCCAGGAGCCTGGGATCATGACCTGAGCCAAAGGCAGATGCTTAACTGACTGAGCCACCCAGGCACCCCTGGAGTTGGATTATTTTATTTTATTTTTTGCTAATTATTTTTCAATTCTGGTTCCTACGTAATATGTAAATATAAGGCTAACCATTTTTTTTGTTTGTTTTAAGTACTGATTTAGTTGCAATACTTACTATTGATGTATAGCATTTTCATCAACATTCAATTCAATATAATTTTTCTTTTGGGGGTTTGTTTTCTAATTTTATTGAGAGTTAGCTGACACACATCACTGTATCAATATATTTTCTTATTTAAATTTTCTTTTGTAAATTGATTATTTAGGAATTTTTTTATTATTTGGTAACAGTTATGATTGATCTAAAACTTCATTCATTTTGGTCGGGAACTGTGGTCTTTCTGTTTAAATGTGTTAAGACTTTGTCTTATAGACTCATGCATAGTCAAATTTTAAGATTATTTATAAGTGCATGACATAACTCTCTTACAATTGTTGGGTATTATGTACATTATGTATTCCCTGAATTCATCTGTTCACTATGTAGTTAAATCTATATACATTTTGCATTTTCCTTTATATTCTATCAATAACAGAGAAAGATGCATTAAAATCCCTAAGTATTGTCTTGGATTTACTTATTTCTTCACAAATTGGCAAAGGTTTGCTCTCTGTACTTTGAGGCTATGCTATTTGGTGAAAATAGATTTAAAGTGTGTTGACCTCCAGGTGAATTGAAATTTTTAGCTTTATGAGCCAATTTATTATCTGTATAATGCTTTTGCCTTAAAGAAATCATTTGATTACCTATTTTTTAAAATGTCTTTTAGAAATCATTCTAACTTTATTGAAATTATAGCTCAGGTGTTCAGTAGACAATATCTCAAGAATAATTTGAAAATAATATGATAACAGATCTGTCATGATCATTTTCTCTAGAAATGTAGACGATTAGTCAACATCAGGAGAAGAGTTCAGAGATGGTTATCTACCTGTCTCATGTGCATAATGTATTTACTTACCTGTAAGGACTGACCAGTCATCCTTAATAATAAAGTTAGATCAATAGGGTAAAGTAGGTAAAAATTATTAAAGTTTTTGCATATGGCATATTGTTATTTCAGATCAACATGTGTTTCACTTAATTTTTCCCCAAATATTTACTCAGTTCTGATACGGGAAGTTTAAGTTTTAAGACTAATTAATACTTAGATTGGTAGTTTTTGCTACAATCATTTCATTTTAAAATTATTTCCTGTTAACAGTGTCACTGAATATCTGTCTTGGTTTATTACTAATAAATGTGCCTTTGGCAGTGCTGTGTTTTCATTAAGAGGTTTATTTCATCTCAATTTTCAAGTCATATTGTTGAAATAGATGAGTTATCCATAGTTTATTAGGGGATGGAGTGGGCCATTCTTTATTTAAAGGTGAGGCTATCCTGAAAATTTATGCTAGATAAGCCTTCTGAATATCACTCATTTTAAGGAGTGGTTATTGCTGTACCTAAAATTTAAGACGTTGTAAAAAGGAATACAGTTCCTTAAGTTTGGTTATCCAGTATGGTAGAACAACAAATTATATGTTCATAGCAAATATGATAAATACAAATGCATTACAAAATTATATGTAAAACATAAAAAGCACACAGGTTTGATATGAGTCAGACTTTGTGCACTATGATATGCAAAAATCCCATGCTTAATAATAAATATACATTTCATTCTTGAAATAGCTTTCTTAGAAAATTTCATTACATTATAAATTTTGTAATATAATTTTACTAGAAAAGAATTTATTCGCCCATGTAATGGTGCATTTTTTGTTGTCTCTAATCCTTAAATATTAATTCAAAGGATCTACTGGTTTGGACACAGGACCACTGGCTTCTGGTAGGGTAACATTAAAATTTTTTGACCAAACTGGTAAACTTTTAGCTGGACAAATGTTAATCCAACCAGCATTCTGAGGCAATGGGTATCAACTGGGACTCATGCAAACATAACCATAATATACAATCACCCTACTCCTAAAGAAAGATTAATAGCATTGATCATCCTGCCAATGAGAAATGTGGATCAAGCACTAAGAAGATTGGTAACTCATCACTTTCTAGCCAGAGACTTTTGTGGTCAAGTGTTTATTTATTTATTTTTTGATAATATCCACTTGAATGTCCCAAATGGTCCTCAAGTACATTATACCTGGAACTGAATTTATCTTTGGAAATCTACTGCCTTTGCATTCCTTTGTCACAGCCAGAAACAGAGTATTATGGCCTCCTCTTGTCCTCTACTTCTATTATTAATCTGTCACCAACTTTATTGATTTTACGCATCCTTATCATTCTCATTGCCACTGCTTTGACTCTGGCACAGCAAGTCTCATGTTTACAAATCTGTCCCCCTCCACAATGGTGTTCTTGTCTGTGGTCTACCCCTATAACCTCATTCCCAGAGTTTTATTTTTAACATGATAATTTATTTAAGTCATGACCCACATGAAAAGAAATATAATCACTTCCTAGGGATTTCAGGAAATTTCAAAGTGTATCCCAGAATCTGCAATTTACTCATAATGCTGTACTTCATCCATGTCCTACCTCTGACCATTTCTCTTCCATGTGTATTTGCTTTGTTTAATAATACTACGGTGTTCATAATCCCTGCCTGTCATATGATATTTCAATAGAAGACTGATGTTGTAATTTTCTAAGAATGTAATTTTGTCTGATTATAATAGTCGAGTGTGATTATTGTATAAAATGCACAAAAATAAGAAACTATAAATAATTCATAAACATTACTCAGATATTACAGCTATTAAAATGTTGCTACAAGACTATCCAATATTCTATATTTTTGTAAGTTTGTGGATGTGAATATATATGGTAGATAAGTCAGTAAATTCATTGAAATTGTATTTTATATAGAGTTTCAGATTTTTATGTTAATCTATCATGAGCATTCTTTCTATATTATTTCATATTCTTCAAAAATAAGTTTTTACAAACGCTCAGTAATATTTTATTTGTGCATATCCTAGCGAATTAACCTTTGCTATATTTTATGTTATGAATATTTTAATATATCACATAAATTTTTGTTTGCATCTCTACTTCATTAGAGAGTAATTAGGGGTCGTTTTATTAGGTATCACTGTGTCAGTGTATATTAATTCTACAATACTATATATCATAGAATTCCACAGGACCCTCTCTGGCTATATTGCCCTGGGTAACATCTCATAAGCATTGATACATGTATGCCCATCTGACTGTCCTATTTCTTGCTTTAAGCATATTCACTAAACAGACATTTCCAAATATTTTCAATTGGATATAGAAGATAATAATTTCTTAGTATTTTTCTATGTCTTAATCATTAAAGATTTTTAGTATAATTCTAATATTTCTTATTTTTTGTCTTTTCCATTTATATTCTTTACTTATTTTTTAAAAGTAATTTTCTTTAAATTGATTGCTAAGAGAGCCTTACCTTGTGTATTTGTTGCAAATATTTTCCTATTTGGTTACCAATATTTTTTCTAGTGGTTTTTAATCTACTGAATTTTAAATATATATTAAATCAAATGTATCAAATATTTTGTTAAGCTTTGATACTAAATGCATAGAAATTTCTTGTTCCTCATGAGATTGATTGACTAGTCAGCTATGTTTCCTTATAGATTTTTATAGTTTTTAAAATTGTTTATCTATTTGGCCATTTGGAAGTTAATTTTTTGCCAAGTACCATGAAATATGATACCCAGCTGGATTATTTTCTCAGTATTTAAACAGATTTTCCAGTGCTATGTATTAGTGAATATAACACCTCTCCATTTTGTGATGATTTGAAGAGTTTATATTCAAGTTCCGGTCTTTGGAATATATTTTTATTTATATGCTTTTGATAGTATTGTTCTATTTTAAGTTTAAGTATCTTGGTAATATTTTTCAGTATCTTATTGGAAAAGTACTTTGTCATTCTTTTTCTTTTTCTTTTTTTTTTTATGTTTCTTATCTAAATGGAAGTCTATACTTCTCTATTTAGAATTTAATTTCCCTCCAAAGGAAAGTTTTGGATTTTACAAATGTAAATGACAATATGTAAATTATTCAAATTATCTATCATCTTTGAGAAAATAGACATCCTGGGGTATTCATTTGTCCCACTGAGACAGTTTCTTCATTTTATATTTTAAGTATTTCTTATAAGAAATCTGTCCTTCACCTGATAGATCTATCATAACACATATTACTTGTCAGTTTTAAAATTTACTGTTTTTACATTTTCTGTTTTTTAACACTTCTTGCTTGGGCACCTGGTTGGCTCAGTTGGTTAAGCAGCTGACTTCAGCTCAGGTCATGATCTCAGGGTCCTGGGATCAAGCCCCACATTGGGCTCCACACTGAGTGGGTACCCTGCTTGTCTTTCCTCCCCTCCCCCTGCTTGTGCTATCTCCCTTTCTCTTTTACAAATGAATAAATAAAATCTTAAAGAGAAAAAAAGACTTCTTGCTTTTCCTGATCTTCTTAATTGTTATTCAGTTTTCTTTCATTCTTTAGGTTTTCACATCTTTATTTCTGATAATCGACATTTTTTCTGAAAAAATTTCCTTTTGGATTTATCTATGTCCTGCTCATCCTGGGTTTACTGCTGGCTCTCTAGGCCTGCTATACATGGTTATACTGGAACTTCCTTTAATGGCTCTCCTGGCTGGAACAGTGGATCAATTTGTTTCTTGGACCGTAGGTTTTACTCTTTCTTGGTTTACTTACTTTATTGCAGCAATTTTCAAATACTTCCTAGGAAAGTTTTTAGTGAGGAAATCTTGGTGAGATCCTCCATGTCTGGAAATATTCTGTGTCAGTTTGTAGGTTGGCTCTAAGACATTGTTCCACTTCTTGCTGGCATCAGTGTTGTTGACGAGTGTCCAATACCCATGTGGCAAGTCTTCATTTCTTCCTCTCTAGAAACTTTAAAAATGGCTTAATTTATTCAGTCAGCCAACAAATAGTGACTAAGTGCTGACTCTTTCATTTTGTGTACTCAAGACAGGACAGTGAGCCAAAGTAGCAAAATTCCTGTTTTCACATAGTTTACCACGGAGCTGGGAGAGAAAGACGGGCAATTTCCTATTGAACGATTCTAGGAATATATCTTTTTATAAGCATGTGTTTAACATTCAGCAGGCCCCCTCAATTAGAAATGTTTTAACCTTAAGCAATAGGAATTCTCTAATATAAATTTTTAAAGATTTAATTCACTATTTTTTCCTTTACTAAAACTTTGTCTTGTTAGAGGTTAAACTTCTTTATTAATTTTTTATGACTCTTGCACCTACTGTCAGATTGTCTACTTTTTTGTTTTGTTCAAACGTATGGGTCAATTTATTGATTGTTATCACAAAATCCTGTGGATTTTCTTTCGTTTGAACATATCGTATACATTCATTCTTGTCTCTTACTATTTGCGTATCATAGTATCGTTCTAAATTTTAGCCATGTAAATTTATTTTAGTCTTTTGAAGGCTACCAATTGAGGATTTCTTGTGAGGGGTGGCCTTTCTTCATTGTAGTTACCTTCTGTTGCTTTCTTTCTGGTGTTTATTTTAGCTTGCTGTCTGATTTTCCTTGGATGACCTGGAAACTTAGTTGTATCTTCAAATTTTAAAATGAAGTATAAATCAAATTGGGAGCATCGTGCATGATCCAAGCTTATTGACTAGTGAATTTAGCTTGAGGGTAAGAAGATAGATTGCTGGCTGCTACTCTGAGTCAAGAGACCAAAAATTATCAGAATATGAAGATTTTTGCTGTAGAGTACTAATAACCAAAAAATTATTCTAATCCTTATAGAGTTTATTATCTTTGTCTTAGAAAAACTCTGACAAATTTTTGCCTGGGGAGGTACAGAATGGATTGCTGCCAGGCACAGCAGTGTGTGTGTGTGTGTGTGTGTGTGTGTGTGTGTGTGTGTGTATTTGCCTGTTTGCTAGGGTAGGAAGAACATATTGCCGAACCAAGTAAAAACCCACAATTCATGCCTTTGTTTTCTACTCTAGATTTCGTTTTCCATTGTACTTAGCATTTCCGGGTGTAACTTCTTTTGGAGTGGACCTTCAAACCTGTTTTCCTCATCAATGTGGATACATTTCTTTTAAACTTGATTTACTCTCAGTTTTATGACAGGGCAGATGAGGTAGACATATGTGGTTAGTGTTAGTCTCTTACTGGATTTGGAAGTTGGGAAAGTGGCTTGCGCTGCTCGTTCTGTCATTGCTTCTTTACAATTTTTAACTGAGGGAGGTGTTTGTGGCCTACAAGTCTTTTTTTTTTTTAATAAAAAGCATAATTGAAGGAAATAAGAATCTCTATAAATTAGAATCAGTGGAAAGGAAAGGAAAGAAATGAAACATTTATTCATTTTCAATTATTTGTAAGATACTGGACAAAGTATTTCATTTAACCAACAGTAATCCTGTGATCATGTATTATTGTAACCAGCTACAACTGCTAGAAGACATTTCCAAAATCTGACACCTTAATGGTGTGCCATGCGGCTGATTTAGAATTTGAAGTCATATTATATTCTATAATTATTTTTCTGTATCCTTCCATCTCTTCCCAGCCAGTTGCCACCAAATTGGAAGGTCCTAAAGGGCGGGATTTATTGTGATTAATATTGTTGTTTCTCAAAATACTGATCATAGCTAGCAACAACAAAAAATTCTCAGCAACTGTCCCTAAATAAAAAGTAGTTAATTATTTAATATTTTAGCCCCACAATGCTGGACTTCCTCAAATTTAAATAAACTAAGATTAGTAGAAGTGAGGAGTTTGCAACTATGTATACGTTATCTAGTTTTATCCTTTTTTTTGGGTAAAGAAATGGTACATTCTGATCAAGATTTCTCAGTGTAAATAATTTGTAATAATTGAATGAATATGTTCAATAATTAAAAAATAATTAAACATACCCAAAAAAATTGGGTAAAGAAATGGTACATTCTGATCAAGATTTCTCAGTGTAAATAATTTATAATAATTGAATGAATATATTCAATAATTAAAAATAATTAAAAATGTTCAATAGTTAAAAATGTTCAATAATTAAAAATACATAAGCAACTTATGTATGCCCAGTACAGTAGACAACTAGAGATGTAGGCGAAACAAATAATATTAACATCCTTAGTATGAATTTAACTATATGCTATATAAACGAGAGGCAAACTAAAGTCAGTAATTTATTAATAAGGGGAGTAACATTCTTTTTTAATTTCTAAATATAAAAACACATGGTAGAAGAAAACATATACTCTAAAAGTGGAATAAAAATTTAGATCCTAGGTCATAAGAGTCCCCTAAGGAAAGGACTTACAAAGTCAATTCAAAGAAAATTT
Source organism: Ursus maritimus (assembly GCF_017311325.1). Classification (NCBI taxonomy): domain Eukaryota; kingdom Metazoa; phylum Chordata; class Mammalia; order Carnivora; family Ursidae; genus Ursus; species Ursus maritimus. Next base: position 16,915,542 of record NW_024426230.1, read on the forward strand.
TGGAAAAAAAAACAGTGGTACTGCCAAAGTGCTATAAAAGGAGAGGTGGATATCTACCTTAAAAAAATATTAGTTCTCAACAGCAGGACTCTAAAGAAAAAGGGATAAAATTCAGGCACTTCTTGACTTCTGAGTCAAATACAAGGAGTGGAAATACATATATAGTATTTAAGCTTTTCAATAAACTACAGCAAATTTAATATGACACTTCTGTATTGATATATCATGACATTATCTCACTCTAGCTAACAATATCAGATATCAATATGAAATAATACACATGTGGTAAGATTGGTAATGGAGCGGAAAAAAAACTGATTTTGGAACCTAATACAATTGGTCTCTAGCATTAGCTGTAAAGGTTGAACAAAAGATTTCAATTGCTCAGTATCTGCATGTGAAAAATGCAAGAGCAAACCCTTAAAAAAATCATTGTGAGAATTAAGTACATGTATGTTTGTAAAGCACTTAATAGATACCTGAGTAATGATAGGGATACAATTAGCGACAGTTAAAATCTTGCAAAGACACATATATCTTTTTCTTTGTCCTTCATTCCGAAATTAATATTTATTAATAATATTGAACTCGAGTCATCACACCCACCTGCACACATCTTAAAAAACAAGAACACTTGTTCTTAGACTCAAAATGTTCTTTTCCCTTACTATTGACAGTCACTTCAGAGTTAAGGTTATCTGTGCTCCATCAGTGTTCTCTCATTTTCCCAGTTTTCTCCCAAACCCATTTTCTCCTCTTCAGGATGGGTCCTTGAGGAGCCTAAGGCTCACAGCATGTTCTCATCATCCTGGATGTTGGGGCACTTGAAGCACCATAGAGAGTGTGTTTGAGATGGTAAATAGGTTTTATCTCACCGTGCCAACTTTGAATGACTGGTAGTGACTGCATAAATCACTCTGCTGAGAATGACTGAATGCTCTAAAACCTGGAGAAAAGCAGCATTTGCCATAGAGAGGGAGGGAGGAATGCCTTACCTAAGAGGTCATTGACATCTCCAATCGGATATGGTAATACTTGTCTTGAGACAATGGAAAACAAGGAACTGAGAGGGACCTCACCCAGAGGGAAGAAGCAGAATGAGAATGGGCCCTAAATCCCTAGAATAGGGAGATTGGGGGAGTCATGTGACGGAGAAATGAGATGAGATGAAATTGCATTAAGATAATAGTATTTGGGGATTGATTTTCCACATCTTTCCACCCCTTTAGAAACATCCCTCAGCTGCATTGAGTTGCTAATAGTCAGTCTTAACCATACTAAAATTTAATATTCTAGGACAACATTTTCTTAGCTTTGAATTTTCAGGTCCTTAAGTTCTAATTGCAAAATGAAAATCTTTGCTTCCAGGTAAGAAAATTTTAGGCTAAAGTCACAGTGAAGATGCTATACAAAGGGAGCAATGTTTTTGTTTTTGTTTTTTGTTTTTTTTTTCTTTCCTTGCCTGTAAATTTAGGCTCTGAAACATATCATTTTTTGATATATCAGTGTTTAAGTTGCTTAGTCAACTGTATACAGTGGAAAGACAGTATCTGAGAAGGGTCAAGAATTATTTGGCATTAAGATGAGGACAGAAAATAAAAGGAGAGGGAATTGGATATTATTATAGACAAATTTTAACACCACTTAATTTTGGAAGGGAGGACATCGTTCTTTCCTGTTTGTGTTCTGGGTATAGAAAATAAATTTTATAAGGCTATTTCGTGTCCTAAGGTGACTGGCTGGTTCAGTCAGTGGAGCATGCGATTCTTGGTTCTCAGGGTCATGAGTTCAATTCCCACAGTGGGCATGGAGCCTATTTAAAATGGAGCCTATTTAAAAAATAAATTAATTTAAAATTAAAAAGTATTTCATGTCCTACTTAATATGTGTGCCTTAGTAGTGGTATCAAGACAAAGTGACACTTGTAGGTTATACATCCTCCCTCAATAACAGAACCAAACAAACTAACAAGAAAACAGTACTGGAAAGTAATTAGCAGTTTCCAAATAGCATGGCAGTCTTTGTATGTAAAAATTGCTCTACTTAACTAATAAATTATAGCAAATATGAATTATTACCAGAACAGATATATTTCAGTATTTTTCATTGATTTTTTGATAGCTAATGAAGATAGTTTTTAGGTTTTATATATATTAATTCTCAAAACTACATTAAAAATGTAATGTGATCGGGTTACTAAAGCTAATTCAACTCATTGAACAGAGGATTTGTATACATACATTTTAATTATGTTGTTTTATAATATCATTTGTAAAATGATATGCTTAGAACAGTGCCTGGAACATGGCAAGTTCTCAAAATATATTTGTTAAATGAATGAGTGACTTATTCTCTTAATTTCTTTTCTAATTTTTAATTGCCTTATAATGTTCTGAACAGAAATGGACATTAGCTCTAAAACTAATAAACATTCAGAATAGAGATGAACATTTCCTTTTTTGAAATGTCAGTTCATTAATTCTAGAAATAATCATTATATTAGCTATTACTTGTATTAAAAATATGTTTAGGTTGTTAGTGGTGGTAATGGTTTTATTGCAGATGAAGGGAGAGAGAGAGAGATTGATGCAAATCAAGAAGCAGATGGAGGATAACGTTACTAAGATTAGCTACAGAAGAAAAGCAATAAATAGCATCTGTATTTTCAATTTAAATAAAAATTGGATTACAGCACAATTCTGTGCCTGCTTTGTCCCTGAAGCAAGACTTTGGATGTCAACAAACATCTGAGCCTTTTATATGGGAAGAAATGTTGGCGATAATTATGGAAGTGGAAAACGTATCAGGAATATTAGATTAAATTTTAATTCTTATATATTATAAGCACAGAGTAAAATATAGAAGGGAAACTGCCCCAGTTACACAGGTGTCAGTCGTGGAAAGTTCTCATGAGTCTCCTCAGGACATACTCCTATCAGGCTTTATTCAAGGATAGGGTACAGCAGACCTGGGACGAAAATGCAGGCACCGAAGGGGCTGCCTTGCTTTCTGGTGCTGTTCCTCAGGGTGCTTTATTTGTTGCACAGCATGACTTGTTCTTCAGCTTATGAGCCATCGAGATATATACGAGGAATTTTGGCTTCAGGGAGCTCAGATGAAAGTACAGTGGGGTCTTGGATAGACCATCAGCCTTGCAGCCAGGCCAGACTGTGTGGCCAGTTAGACTAGGTGTAAAACCATTGGTCTATATATCCCTAAATGATAGAGACAAGCTAATCCTGGGTGCCAAGTTGAGAATATCAAACTTTAAACAGCACGTTACAAAGCACTAATTAGCTCATGCTGGCCTTACTGTGACCAGAGTTCAAGACTGGACTTTCAGGAGCCCCAGAGGTAAGCATAGTGATACCCCAGTTGAGCTGTAAGACAACCTTCCGAAGACACATTGCACAGTGAGATAGGTATATACCCAGCTCAACATAGGTAATTTGAACACCTCTGGATTTGACTGCCTTTGTTGTGTTCAGCATTCAGGGAATATAGACATATGTGCCACCTGTCTAGCCAGAGTTTACTGCTTTTTTTGTTAGGGAAAGCACAAATATATGACATGGAAAAATATACCAGTAGTCAACTGCTATTTTATTGTACTATTACCACTAGAATAAACAGAGATATTCCTAGAAGTACAGCACTTAAGAGAGACTTAGCAGCTGAAAGCTTTGCAGTGATTATTTGTGATAATGGACTGGTATTCTAGGTTTCTTTGAGTAACAACCCAGGGCCAAAGCCACATCCTTTATACTGTAAAGTGAACCCAGATACTTGTTGGAAAATGGAATTGGAGAACAGTATAATTGAGACTTAGCTATGGATTAAGGTTGTATTCATTTAAGATGAACTGAATTCTGGGGATAATTCAAGAATATCAATGTATACAAAACTGATTTCTAAGAAATCTAATGTCTAGAGAAGCCTAAGTTAAAGACTGAGCTTTGACCACCAAGGTCTGCCTAAGCTAAGCGTATGCCCTTTGTATATGAAGCCAAAGTACCCTTGCCTGTTCGCTGTACATAGACCCGGAAAAGCCCACTAATCTCACTGATGAAGCAGTCCCAGCTGTCAGAACTATTCGCCTGAGCGGTTCTTTCATGGAGAGACTCTTGAGATAGTCTGCAACTACCCAGCTGCAAAAGCCTGAGAATCTAGAGCTTTTCTGAAGCCCCATCCGTAAACTATTAAATCAGGTGGTCCAAGCCTGATAACCAGTTTGCTACTCTAGAGGAGAAACTGCTCCCCTACCTTTCTCTACGTGCTCCTCCAGCACTGCCCAGAGAAGATTCAACATCTAAATTGAGCAAATTCATCCCATCTTAATAGGTCAAAAAAGAATCAATATGAGAAAAAGAAATAAGGTATGTCATATAAGAGGGAAGAGTGATACAGACATTGAGAATAATTTGCTGATATTTTAGGCAGAATCTAGAAATGAAAACATGTCTATGGACTTGGTCTTCTGTCTATTGAATAAATATGACCTGATTAGATTTGCCATTCCGTTAAACAAATAATTTTGGGGGCTCAAAATAGCACTGTGGCTTTGTATACATCACTTAGGGGACACATTAAATAATGAAAATCACTTTGTTGAAAACATGTAGTCAAATGTTGTGCAAAAAATAGCTACTGATGATATGTTACCAGAATTCAGCACCCATAATTAAGCATAGATTTTTTTTTGTAAGCAGAAGAAAATTAGTCTAGAATATCTTAACCGTTTTAAGAATATGTAAAATCTGATGAAACTCTATTCAACAAACACTTACTGAGTTTATAGCATGTACTAAGTACTAAAACTAGAGTAAATGAGAACTAAATTCTGCTTCAAGGAGATCCTGAGCGCTAGATGTAAAAACGAGGAGGCATGGACCAGTGTATCAGCAGAGGGGATTATGAAGTGTCTTTTGGTGTATTTTTAGGTTCATGCATGAGCGTTAGGAGCAGCATGTGATGAAAAAACCATAAAAGCAGGAGCAGGTTAATAAGGATTTGAATGCCTTGCTTTGAAGAAAGGTAGAAATTAGCATGAACACCCTCCCCATATTCCCACGGCCCATGGATGTGGGAATGTAAGGAGCAAAAACTCAACAGCCAGTATTTGGGAAGCTTTGTGGGAGAAAATGTTCAAACCAAGTTTACAGATTATATATAACTGGCCTCCTGTGGTGAAGAACTTTGGACAATTAAAAATTGGAAGGGTAAAAATAATATTGAGAGCAATATGTAATTTCTAAATGTTCTACGTAACAGCCTCACATTGTGGAAGCTGTGTAGTGACACAAAGCTCAGTTTTCTGGTCTCTGCACCTTCTAATCTGTGATAAAATGTACTAAATGGACCCGTTTTACTCTTCCAGCTGACACTTTAGAAGAGATTCAACTATCCCTGAAAATGTGGGGCTTCCCTGTAAGTTCTTAAGACAAAGTCTGTATCTTTAACCTTTCTAATTCTCAAAATTTTAAGAATGCCTCAAAATGTTAAGAAGTCAAAAGGAAGAGAGAGACAGAGTGACTGAAAGAGAGAGGGAGAGGACAAAAAAATTATTTTATAAATGTGGAATATCTACTCTCTGGGACAGATTACATAGAAGGAAACCTTATCATAAGCTAACTAGATATTCCAAACCCATTTGTCATTTAAGAGATAAAAATCAAAATTTTACTTACACAAAGATATGTGCACTTTTATTAAATTCCCCAATGGTATGAGCAAAAGAATATATAACTGATTTAAAACTAAACTATCAAAACAGTGTGATATGCGAATGACTTTCATCATAGGAATTTGGATTATTATGTAATTATATAATGCTTTTTAACTAGGAATTTCTGTGAGAAGATTTTTTTCCTGAAAAGACTAGCACATTTACATTATTGCAATTTTAATTTCTCTATTTCCTGGGGATTATGAGAATATTAGTTTCTATAAACTAATCGAAACAGAGGTCTTATATTTTTAAGACATTTACTTTTAATTTCTTAATAACCTCTAGAGATAGGAAAATATTTCATATTCAAACAACGATATCCTGATTGTTCCCAATTACATATATATAGGCACATAGAAAACTTGCAGCTTTATTTCTGTAACTTCAGCCACATGCCAAAAGTAGACATAAGGACACATAGAGATCAGCCAAAATCCAAAAAGATCTATTCTCTTCTCTAGTAGGTACAAGGTATATTTTAAATGATTTGTGCTCTCAAAAAGATAAGCCAGAAGAACATCAAATTGCATTCTCTGTCCTCTCTCACTGAACAGAGAATAGATCTGCTCATTCTGAAGGAGATAACCAAGGGGACACATTCAAGCATAATTCAGAGAGTGTCACTGCCAGTGCAGAATAATATTTCATATGTGTACAAATCAGATTCAAGGTATACAAAGACTGCTCTGTCAATAGGCAAACTGGTCTTGTAGGTACCGGACACATTTATTCTTGAACCTGTTTATGGCATGGCAGATAGCCCAACCCAGAAGTTAAGCAGCATGCAGATAGGACCAGCAGAACTGGCTAAGAACAAGAAATAAAGTTTAAAAACACAAAATAAAAGGGGGTGAGAGGGGAAAAAAAGAATCAGTAAAGGGAAATTTCTATTGCCATTAGGATTCACTTCAAAAACCAGGAATATATGTGCCTGGGCTTAAAGAACCAATGAGGCAAACTTCTCAAGCTTCACAGTTTAATTGATCCCTGGGGGTAAGTCTTCTTGAATCTTTTGGAGAGACCTCCAGAACTACCAGAGTATAGTTTTTTAAGGTGAACATGTATCAAAGATTTTTTTTTTAACTCATTAGTGAGGGAACCAATAGGATGATAAAACTGGTTCCTACTCTTTGTTTCTCAATAAACCATTTATTATCATGCCTGATGTGGAGGCCTTTTCCTTTTGTAATTATCTTCCCTATTTTCTCAATTGTCTTTGAAGGCATAATACTCTGTCTCAGCTACTCTTACTCAATGTCACTTTGAGTGTACTCATTTTATCAAGTGCATTTACCACACTTTGTAATTGTCATTTACACTGTAATTATGGCAGTTATCTCACTCTTAAGAAAGGCTTCTCTCGGGAAGCAAACCATAAAAGACTCTTAACTATAGAGACCAAACTGAGGGTTGCTGGATGGGAGGTAGATGGGGGATGGGCTAGATGTGTGATGGATATTAAGAAGGGCACTTGTTATGATGAGCACTGGGTGTTGTATGTAAGTGATGAATCACTAAATTCTACTCAAAACCAATATTACCCTATATGTTAACTAACTAGAATTTAAATAAAAATGGAAAAGGAAAAAAAAGAAAGGCTTATATGTTCTGTACGATTGTATTTTAAATGATTGTATCTTTATTACCTTCTGAACAGCATCCACTTAATAAAGATCAGTATACTTTCAAAAGGGAATGTGTAAGTTGACATGTTGATGAAAAGTTTCATGAAGGCAGTTGTATTGACCTAAATCTAGAAAGGGGTGAAGACTTGAAGAAACAGAGGAACCCACCCTGCAGACTAGAAGAAGGACATACACAGATACCTGTGAACTGAGGAAACCAAGTGGACGGTGCTAACTGAATAGAGGTGTGTGTTCAAAGTGATGAGAAATAAGATAGGAAAGTTGTTTCTCATCCTTAGAAATGACTATATTCATAGTGTTGGTCACTTAGCAGGTAAGATTTCAAGCATACTAGGTTAAATTGGTCATATAGTTCACCCAGATCTATTTTTAATTTACAACAGAAACAACTATTTATAACAATTTGTAACTATTTTAACAATTTCATCCCTCTGATTGTGAGCATGATTCAGAGAGCCAATGCTTTAGAGAATGTTTTCTAATCCTTTCTTATTATGATCTCATTAGTCTGGTCCATAAACAGCTACCCTTTATATATATATTTGCCTTAGGCGAATATATATATATATATATATATGGTCGCCTAAGGTGACTATATATATATATAGTCTTTGTTTTTTTACTAGCAATTAGTAAGCATTAATTTAACAGTAACAAGATTTGAATTAAATGGAATGGTCAACAAGGTGGAGAACATACTCCTTGCCCAAAAATAGCTTGTAATGAAGTTGGGGTTATAATAAATGCCCATAGGGAACACTGTAGACAGATAACTGTGAAACCCATCTGAATGGGAAGTTTTGTTAGGGCACCTGGGTGGCTCAGTCAGTTAAGTGTCTGCCATCGGTTCAGGTCATGATCGCAGCGTCCTGGGATCCAGCGCCGAGTCAGCAGGGAGTCTGCTTCTCCCTCTCCCTTTCCCCCTCCCCCTGTTCGTATTCACTCTCAAATAAATAAATAAATAAATAAATAAATAAATAAAATGTTTTTAAAAAAAATAAATGAAAAATGTTGTGCGCAGATGAAAAGCATTCAAGAAGGTCAGCAGTAGGAAAATAAATCTGTAGAGATCCAAATAGATCAGGAAATACAATTCTGACATGAACCAGGTACTGAACTTCGTGTTTGTCTGCATCACAAAATGAAATCCCTCAACAATCTCAGAAGCCTAATTACTCATGTTTCTCAGATGACAAAATTGACACTCACAATCATTAGCTCTATCAATATTACTCATGGTATACAACAGAAAAACCAAAGTCTGGACTTTTTGATTCTAAATTCCAAGCTGCCCTACATTACCTATGTTTTAAGACTCTTCATAACTTATGGGGCACCTGGGTGGCTCAGTTGTTAAATGTCTGACTTCGGCTCAGGTCATGATCCCAGCATTCTGGGATCGAGCCCCACATCAGGCTCCCTGCTCAGCAGGAGGCCTCCTTCTCCCACTCCCCCTGCTTGTGTTCCCTCTCTAGCTGCTTCTGTCTCTGTCAAATAAATAAATAAAATCTTTAAAAACAAACAAAAAAAAAGACTCTTCATAACTTAAACACTATTTGAAGATGAGAGTTTCTGTTTTTGTTTTTGCTTTTTATCTAGCATGTACAGTAGGAATGCGATTTTAGCAGAAGGAAAGCAACAAAGAGGGCATTAAGACAACCTGAAGGTGATATTTGAGTCATAGACCTTTCTATCTGACAAGAGAGAAATCAGTGCTATGGTCTCCTAGGTTTGAGGAGGTTTTTTGTTTTTGTTTGTGTTTTCATTTTTTAAAAATTTTCTTTGCTTAATCTAGCCTGTAATTTAATCTGCCAAATAATCCAGGAGAAAGGGTAAAGTCTCAACTTCCATCTCCAGATTAGAAGCTGGACCACCTTCAGTCCTAAATATCACGTCACATTAAATTCTAATGGTGGATCAAACAGTTCTTTTAATAAAGACATAACAGGATAGTATGGAGTTGGAAGACCTGAGTTTAATCTCCTTAACCTCTGCGGTGCTGTTTCCAGGGCTCGCATATGAGGGTCTTGACCAATCTAGTATTCATCTCACTCCTGAATGCACAGAGAACAGGTCACTTGACACCAGGTTACTTCTTGTGTCTTGCAAGGGCTGTTGCCTTAGGTGAGCTTGAGGGAAGTAAAACACTGTTGAAAAACTTGATTTATTTTTTTGGTCTTTACAACAACTCTAAGGGAAGTTTTATTATTATCTTCCCATTTTACAAATGAGAAAATGATACAGAATTCTTTTTTTTAAAGATTTTGTTTATTTATTTGAGAGAGAGAGAAAGTGAAAGAGAGCATGAGAGGGGAGAGAGTCAGAGGGAAAAGCAGCTGGGAACCCTATGTGGGACTCAACCCTGGGACTCTGGGATCGTGACCCGAGCCGAAGGCAGTCACCTAACCAACTGAGGCACACAGGCACCCCTGATAGAGAATTCTTAATCATTATGCAGTACTTCTTGTCTCTTACTACTATATTCTAACTTTTAGCTCTTAGCCATCTAATATAGTTCCTCAATTCCGGCGTATGGAATGGTGAGCTCTTGTCCTGTGGTTTGGGCAGGAATATGGCCAGTGCTTTGACTCCAGTCCACCCTATCTACAAAGATTGCTGGTACCCAGTTTTCTCCTTAATTTCTTGCCATGGAGAGTTAATTTCCTTCTTAAAACTACATAGTCTAGTTGTACTTAAGGGAGGAAACATTAATTCATCCTGCTAATGTACTCTTGTCTCAGTTTCTTGGGTATTAGCTCAGGCCTTGTTATGTTAAGAGAAAATTTATTTTCCTCCTGGGTCTGTCTTCACAACTCAGTAGCTGAGTATACCTAAATCTGAGTGCACAAGTGTTGGTCCTGGTAGCAGGGCTTCTCAGAGCTTGGCAAGAAACAGGATGTTTATGTTTATATTTAGTAGGAGATCAGTTTGAAAATATTCAAGTTTTTCAAATGATATTTGCAAATTACAGAGCAGAAGCAGATTACAGAGAATCTGAAAAGCTAGGCTTAAGAATTGAAGCATGATGTTTGAGTTGTTGGTCAAACCTTAAAACTATCAGATATCTTTTATGTGTCCTCTTTTCTATTACTGTGTTTAATCTGTCACCAAGTATTATGAAATAATGTCTCCAAAATATATCTAGATGTCAAAATTTAATCTCCCTCTTCACTTCCACTAATTAATTCAGACATCTGTTATCTGTCACATAGATGATTGTAATAACCTTCTAATTAATCTTTCTGGTATTAACAGTGTTTTATGAGAATCATGAGTTAAGGCACACAAACCCCTGTTTATCTATATAGTAAGCACCCATTAAATGTTATCATAACTATTTTTTCATTTTCTATTTAATTCTTCCCATAGAAATCAGAGTAATCACGTCAAAGTTTAATTTTTATTAAGGTAATATAAGTAGGTAGTTCAAAATGCAGGTTGTTACAGAAGAGGAATAGAACATTCCCCTGGTTTACCGTTCCCAAGCCACAGTCCTGCTGTACTGGAGATACTATTTTACCTGTTATTTTCTCCATGTTTGTGAATGGTATTTTTATATTACAACTCTGTATATTTCAAATTTACCTATTTTAAAATTAACTTCTCATCATAGTTTATTATGGGTTGGCTCTTCTACATTTTTTTCTCACTTCCTCTCCCTCTAGTCCTTATTTTTATTAAATGTTAAGGTTGTTATTAAATCAGTAATAACCATTAATATTCTTTTGATTATACAAATGAGCATTATTCACTACAACCATACTTCCTTGTCTCTATAATCCTGTATTTTTCCTGACATAGTAATATATTTACTTTTTTCTTTTGCCTGGTTTTCTTTGAATCCATCTTCATTTTTTCCAAAAGATCTAATACATTTACCACATGCACATCTATCAATGATTTCACTATGTTCTGGCAATTACTTTATTTTATTTTAATAAATTAACTAATTCATGAATGAGAGATACTGCTTTCCATGCCTTCAGTTCTTTGGCTTCTAAATATGTTATTACTAATTTTGGCTTCCATTTGTTTTGATGCTAGAACTTTTTATAGCTTTCCTATGTTGGACCAATTTTTCCTGACGAACATATCTTTTATTCTCTTGTTTTATTCCCATATTTTTCTGAGTCACAGCATCTATTAGCTTCCTGCTAACATCCTACTAGCATGTCTAAAAATGTTTTCTTTTTCTCTCACTTTTGATGGCTAGTTTTGCTGGGTAGGAATTTTTTTCTAGGATAAAATCTACTTCACATAAGTTTTTTAATTTATTGCTTCATTGTTTTCTAGCTTCCAGCTTTGATGTTATGACATCCAGTGCCATTTGGATTTTAAATCATTTTGGTATGACTTGATAGGTCTCTGTACATTTGGGGTTCTTCACCTAAACTTGGTTTATTCTTTTTAGTTCTGGGAATGTTTTATTGTTATGTATATAATTATTTCTTCCCCTCTGTTTCCACTATTCTTTACTTCACAAAAGCATATTTATCTTTCTTTTCCTATTTAATATTTAACGACTTTTCATTTTAATTCCTGGATGCAGTACACAACTGTATCTTCAACTCTTTTTTTTTAAGTTTTAATTACATCTATCTTAATTTTAATTACTAGTAAAATTGTTTGTGTCCAGTTTACTTTTTCTTTTAGGATTTATTTATTTTAGTAAGAGAGACATGTAAGCAGGGCGGGGAGGGCGTGCAGAGTAAGTGAATCCTCAAGCAGACTCTTGCTGAGCAGGGAGACTCATGCTGTGCCGATCCCATGACCAATGAGATCATGACCTGCATCAAATCAAGAGTCAGGCACTCAACCACCTGAGCTACCCAGGCACCCCCAGTTTATTTTTTATATAGATTTCAAATACTGACCTATGAATCAATTTAAACAGATCAAAGCTGTCATTTCTTGGAGGTGGAGAAAGTGTCATCCCTTCATTATGTTGGCTTTGGGTAGCAAATTGGGAAATCTTACTATTTTGTGTAAACTTTCGTTTTGGTTCTTTAACCTCCTGTCCCTTCCTTTCAAGTTCAATTTGCCATCAAATCTTAAATAGATTTTTTTGCTTTGTGTGGGCCAATTAGCTATTTCCTTCTGATTTTTCAAGTCTGTTGTGGCTATTTCTTTTGTTTTCAACCATTGCCAATAGATTAAAATATATTGATATCTATTGTTGCTCCTCCAGTTATCTTTGTCTTCTTGCATTAATTTCTTGTTTCATACCTTTACCATCATTTTCAAAGGATTTTGTGAGGTGGTAGTATGCAGAAAAGGAATCGTTTTGAAGATTAACTATAACGAACTCATAGCTTGCAACCCTAAGAAGTTTCTTATTGCAGGGGTGCCTGGGTGGTTCAGTTAGTTAAGCCTCTGACTCTTGACTTTGGCTCAGGTCAGGGTCATGGGATCAAGCCCTGCATGGGGCTTTGCATTCAGTGTGGAGTCTGCTTGTACCTCCCCCCCCTCCTTCTCAAATAACTAAATAAAATCTTAAAAAAAAAAAAAGAAGTTTTGGGTTACTTGGGTGAGGTCGGGCCCTGTGTTGTGCTCCCTGCCCAATGGGGAGTCTGCTTCTCTCCCTCCCTCTGCCTCTCCCTCACACTCATTTTCTTTCTCTCTCTCTCTCTCTCTCTCTGTCTCTCAAATAAATAAAATCTTAATAAAAGTTTCTTATTGCATTGTAAACATTGTGCAGATACCTCAAAGACCACTCATACCTTTTGAAATAGTCTTGTACCATACTTCCCTTAAATGAAGTTCCAATCTTGGTTGACTTCCTTTAGTTCTTTAAATGCCATGCATGCCTTTTCCGTTTTGGACATTTTTGCATACTATTCCTTTAGTCTGAAGTGGCCTCGCACTCTCTTTTAACCAGGAATGCACTTTTTCTTCCGCCACACCAAATTTAAGTGTCCTTCCATCTAAGAAGTATTTTCTTTCTCTTGTTGACTTATCACAGTTAAGTGTCCCATCTGTTTGATTTACCACCCAACCCTACCAATGTAGAAGGTGCCCAGTCTGTCATTTGGTGAAATGTATACCAAATGATAAGAAAGACATGTTTTGATATTGACTTGATATGTCATTTCAGTAGTTTTGTTGTTACATAAATTACAAAACTGTATGGAGTAATGATTAAAAATATAAAATTGGGAGCCAGACTGCTTGGGTTTAAATCTTGGTTGTGCTAGTGCCTAGCTGTATGCCTTTGGGCATGTGGTTTAACTAAGTGCATTGACTTCCTCGTCTATAAAATGGGGAGAATAATACTACGTAACTCTTAGGGTTTGTAAGAATGAAGTGAGCTAATACACATTAGGTACATGTATTTGACGTGTTGCAAGTGCTATGTAAGTATTGGTTTAAAAATTCAGTTCAGACTAACACTGAGTTAAACAGGTCAAATTCAACTTAGTAAAGGTAATTTACTATGGTCTCATAAGTAGTTCCAGAAATAAGAATTAGCTTTACCTAATTCACAATCTGAAATTAAAACACATATAATCAGAGCAAAATTACCCCTGCTTACTAGATAGAAATTAATTAAGATCAATATCAAGTTTATTAATTTTGAATTTACATAGTCTGTTTCCTCTCACATTTGTGAAACTTAGTGTCATTTTAAAGCTTTCTCTTTTATGTTAGTGTACTAGCATTTTGCATAGCAAATAAAAGCAGAGCTTTTAAGATAAGTTCATGATGGCAATTGAATTTCTCAGTTGAACAAAAAGATCTGTGCATTTATTTCTAATTTTCATGAAGAAGTAAATTGTAGGCAGTACTAGAAAATGAATCTAAATGCATAAAAATATAGAAACATCTTCAAAAATTACTGCTTATGTAACTTGGAAACATATATATTTGAAAAGCATCTATTTGCACAACCTAGAGAAAACATCAAGCCAGATACTGCAAAATAATAGGAGCAAAATGTCTTGGAGGAAAATGAAATAGAAATGAAAATATGAATGACATATTCATTAGCCATCCCCTGATAATCTGGGCACCATATGATTTTAAATTTTACTTCAGAAATTAAAAAATTTTGATTTCCTAGAATTATGACAACAAATCCACAGGTCAACTGTTTTACAAATTAAAACTTCACAAATTACGATTAAGATCTTGATATCATTCCAAAACTTAAAATTTATAGCCTTTGTTTTGACAATGCTTTATTTGTGTATAATAATTTTCTGAAGTATCAACAAGTTTTATTGCTTATGTGTTTCTAAGTTTAGGAGTTAATTCTAGTTTATGTGTTTCTCTCTTCCTGTACTTTACTTTCACAGTAAAAGAAAACATAACAGACATGATCTTTGCTGCTAGTTTTATTGATTATATGCTTTTTCCCTCAAAAGTTTCAACTATTGCACTTCAAACTTGCACTTGCCTCAAGGTTATGCTTAATATTGAGTGTTTGGTTCATGTCACAAAAGGACTCTATCTGTTAACAATAAAAATAAATGAAAATTGTTTTATTATGAAACTAAAGTACGTGAAAGAGAAATATTTAGCTTTCTCTAGTCATAAGTTTTATGTCAGTAGAACAGACTATACATTTTAGATTTTAGATATGGAGAAAATATTTCAGACTTAATACGGTTTCCTCCATTATTTTTCCTAAATACAAAATTTTTGCTTCATTTTTTCCTGTTCTATAAAACTAATTCTTAGTTATAATTATAATAGTTCAGGTCTTGAAATCTGAATGGATCATCTGTTTTTTGGTATCAAATTATCTTGAGAGGGCAGTAGTACTAACAGAATCCAGTTTATCTACATTCTCCACAATCTCTAACCTAAAGCAAACCTTCCAGATAGTAGATGAAGATACATTACATTTAGGGCCCTGGATGTATAGGTCATCTTTTGCCAAATAAAGCAGAATGCTCCTTTACTTCAGCCCTCATATCCTCCTTTTGCCTTTTCTTCTCTAGATGATGATACTTCAGGACATATGGTTGAGTCTTTTCAACATGATGTTATTTCTTTTTTGAGCTTGGCATGAATGATGTTCACCAAAACTTATCTGAATGGTAAAAGAGTGAGGGAAAAAAAATCATCTATTTAACCTCTCTTCTCCAGGCTATATATAGGTATGGCCTCTTTTTTCCATAACCAATAATTATTTAACCATAAGGACACCCAAAATCAAATGTCCAATATCGAACTCATGATCTTTTATCTGAAACCTACTCTTTCCCTCACTTTTCTCAATATATTCATTCAGTTTCTCAACTTGAAAACCTAGACGTCATCCATGGCAACCTTCCATTTTCTTACCCATTCAAATCTAATAAGTCAATAAGTCCTATTTTTTTAATAAAGATTTTATTTATTTGAGAGGGAGGGCGAGTGAGAGAGCACAAGCAGGGGGAGCAGCAGATGGAGATGGAGAAACAGGCTCCCCACTGAGCAGGGGGCCCCACATGGGGCTCAATGCCAGGACCTTGCGATCGCGACCTGAGCCAAAGGCAGACACTTGACCGATTGAGCCACCCTGGTGCCCCTCAATAAATCCTGTTGATTCTCCCTCTTAATTAGTTCCCACATCTGTCCTCTTATGTCAAGCTTCATTGTCAACACTGTATAGTCAAGGACACTACCATTTTTCACCGTGAGTATTACAACATCATGCCTTTCTCCAATCCCAAATTTGCTACTGGAACATTTTTCTTACAGTCAAAAATACTTACCATGGACTTCATACCTCTGTCCAACCTCATTTCATGCAATTTCCTTACAACAAGCACTAGATTCATGACCCTTTCTCAGTTGTACAACAACTCTGTATTTCTTGATACAGGGCCTTAAACATTTTCTTTTTTATTATCATATTCTTTCCTTTCTCCTCACTCATCTCTCTTCTATGTTTTGTGACTTAACCATTACTCATTTACCAAAATTTAGCTTATGTTTCACTTCCTTAGAGAAGCTTCTTACTTCTCTGATAATATAGTCATTCCCAGTTTTATAATCCTAACATATTCTGCAAGTTTCCTTTATATTAGTCATTTTCATAATTACATGTTTACTCCTTGTCACCTCCACCTCCACTATTACCTACACCACATGAAGACAAAGCTTGATTCTGTGAACGTAGACCATTTTATATATATATATATATATATATATTCTCTTTAAGATAATATAAAAACAAAACCCACAAATACATTTTTAAAGAGAATTGTATTACATTTCAATATTACCAAAAGGGCCACTGAGATCATGAATATTTATTTCCATGAAGAGATCATATTTTCCCATTGAATTATTGGTAAAATATATTTCATGAAAATGCTACAGGTTTTTTTTTATGTAAAATTCATTATTGCCAATTTCAGACAAATTGTAAACATTGCCTGCCGATATTGTCTATCTGATTAACGTTCTCTCCGGTTCTTCACCATAAACATTTCAGACCTCCTCTATTCTCTCTAAACTTTGGAAGAGCAAAACCACCACTGAACTTGCCCCAAATCTAGCAGATATTCTCAACTTCACAGAAAAAAGAAAAAAAAAAGGAAAAGAAAAAATAGAAAGTACCAGAAAAGAACTCCCTCAACTTCCCACTTTTAGTAGTAAAAATCTGCCTACATGTGCATGGATTTTTCTCCTTCCCTTTTTGAGGTGTAGGAGAGGTACTCCCCCCTTTGTGGGGCTAGTCCTTTTCCCCATAATTTGATTGATTTTTCCTTCTGCCTCTTGTGCATCGAACTTCTTTTCAAAAGAATTGCTTCAACACAGTGACTTATAACCCATTAAATATTTCCCATCTTTTTAAAAAAGTAAGCTTTCTTCACCACACTCGCCAAAAAAGTACCCAGTATTTACTTCCATTTCTGTGAAGTACAAAAACAAGCAAAACTAATCTATGCTTTTAAAATTTAAGAGAAGTTGAGAAGGAGGCATCTAAGATACCATTAATGTTTTGTTTCTTTATGCAGGTCCTGCCTATGTGTCTAGTTTAACTAGATGAATAGATATTCATCAAGATACGCATCTATGAGGGGCTCCTGGTTGGCTTAGTCAGTAGAGCATATGACCCTTGATCTCAGGGTGGTGAGTTCCAGCCTTATGCTGGGTGTAGAGTTTAGTTTAAAAATATATTTTTTTAATTAAAAGAGACACACACTTGTGAAATGTGCACTTTCCTAGCCAAATATTGTACTTAAAAACAATTGAAAGAAAAAAAATCCCTTCATACTTCATGCCCTACAGGTTATCCTGTCCTTTCATAGCTCAGGTTCTTGAAAGAGTTGTCTTAATTTCTTCAGTTCTCACTAAAATAAATTTGGCTTGTGTTCCAATCACTTTACTAAAACTGCAATTCTGTGAGAAATTCTATAATAAACCTACTTTGGTTCTCCTATTTCTCAGCCTCCCTTCAACGTTTGGCATTGTTGTGTGCCCCTTCCTTCTGGAAGTAATTTCTCCCCTTGGCGTTCATGATGCCAGGTACTCTTGGTTTCCCTGCTGTGTCCCTCTCCCATCTTTTCAGATTATAAGATTTTAAATATTGAAATCCCTCTCAGTAAAGGTCTTAGCTTTCAAACTCATTCTATGTATTTCCCTTAGGTAGTCTGTTCTACCTCTAAGATTTTAATTATTATCTATATGTTAGTTATCTCAAGAGTAATTTTCTCTGGCTCAGAATTTACTGAGTTTCAGTCTCATTTTGCTAGGTGCTTGCTTTTTATTTTCACTTGACTATTTGAGAGGCATTTCCAATTCATATCCAATATTGAATTCATTCACCATCCTTCCCTCTCTGCCAAATGGTGCCCTTATTCCTTTTATACCATCAAACCACCAGATGAGGTCCTCCAGTTGTGTTCTATTTCAGTGAATTATTTCTCAGTTTCATCTCACAGACGTCCATCATATCTTCTCCCATCTGTTTTTATAAATCAGAAATCAGAAGGTCAACCTTAACACCTTTCTTCCTCACTGTAACACCAAATATACCACAAAATCCTGTTATTCTTACCTAAATACTATTTTTCCTGTGCAAGTGTTTTTCTCCATCTATTGCCATTTTGATCTTTCTGATAGATGATTGCAATACCTTCTGACTGATCTTTTCTCATACATTCTGAACTCCTCCAGTCTATTTTCTGTATAGCAGTTGGAGTGATCTTTTTCAAAGGCAATTGTGATTACATTCTGTTTAGACTCCTTTCAATTAATTGCCATTTCATTTAGGTTAAACTCTAAATCCTTCATCAACACTGCCTGTCTCAAAGCCTTCAATTCCTCTTTTGCCACGTGGGAACTACTCACATATAGTTTTTTTTTTTTTTT
>NW_024426230.1:16934235-16946397 GCF_017311325.1 Ursus maritimus
GAACTAAATACATTTTAAATTAGCCACAGAAAATAAATTCTGAAAGAATTACGTTAAAAATGTTAGAGGAGATTCCTGCTCCCCTGCTTGTGTGTGTGCTCTCTCTCCCCCCTTCTGTCAAATAAATAAATAACTAAACATCTTTTAAAAAGCAAATAAATGTTAGACCAGAAATTTAAGAAATTATTACCAAAAACTGCAGAATCAGAAAATTCAAGAAATACTTTTTTAGGAAAAAAAAAATAAAAGAAAAGAACACCTCTCAAGCCCTAGTCTAATCAACAAAAAACTAAACACACATACATTCACAAATATGTAACATTTAAATAAGCAAAGGAATATAATCACTTAAAGGGAATTTGAAAAATGAATGATATATTTGAAATTGTAAATGAAATTTATTTTTCTTTAGGAAGACAGTAATTTTTATCCTGATTCAGAGAAATGTAGAAAAAAATTAACAGGCAAATGATCATTAATAGAACTGGAAAAGCTGTTAATTTACTTCTTATTAAGATAAGTGGAATTTTTAAAATAATTTATATACTTTTAACTTTTAAAGGCAAAAATTTTAACGGCATTTAAATGTTCTATAGAACACAAAATAAAATAGTCTGCGCAAATTTGGTTATTATTTTTTTTTTTAGATTTTATTTGTTTGACAGAGAGAGAGAGACAGCCAGCGAGAGAGGGAACACAAGCAGGGGGAGTGGGAGGGGAAGAAGCAGGCTTCCCACCAGAGCAGGGAGCCCGATGCAGGGATCAATCTCAGGACCCTGGGATCACGCCCTGTGCCAAAGGCAGACGCTTAATGACTGAGCCACCCGGGCACCCCAAAATGGTTGTTATTTACCATGGACAAGTAGACTTAGTCAAGAAAAGAATCCCTGAGGAAATGACTTCTAAATAACTAATGTGGTTAAAGAAACTATATGTGATGGGGTGCCTGGGTGGCTCAGTCATTAAGCGTCTGCCTTCGGCTCAGGGCGTGATCCCAGAGTCCTGGGATCAAGCCCCACATCAGGCTCCCTGCCCCACTGGGAGCCTGCTTCTTCCTCTCCCACTCCCCCTGCTTGTGTTCCCTCTCTCGCTGGCTGTCTCTCTCTCTCTGCCAAATAAATAAAATCTAAAAAAAAAAATAATAACCAAATTTGCGCAGACTATTTTATTTTGTGTTCTATAGAACATTTAAATGCCGTTAAAATTTTTGCCTTTAAAAGTTAAAAGTATATAAATTATTTTAAAAATTCCACTTATCTTAATAAGAAGTAAATTAACAGCTTTTCCAGTTCTATTAATGATCATTTGCCTGTTAATTTTTTTCTACATTTCTCTGAATCAGGATAAAAATTACTGTCTTCCTAAAGAAAAATAAATTTCATTTACAATTTCAAATATATCATTCATTTTTCAAATTCCCTTTAAGTGATTATATTCCTTTGCTTATTTAAATGTTACATATTTGTGAATGTATGTGTGTTTAGTTTTTTGTTGATTAGACTAGGGCTTGAGAGGTGTTCTTTTCTTTTATTTTTTTTTTCCTAAAAAAGTATTTCTTGAATTTTCTGATTCTGCAGTTTTTGGTAATAATTTCTTAAATTTCTGGTCTAACATTTATTTGCTTTTTAAAAGATGTTTAGTTATTTATTTATTTGACAGAAGGGGGGAGAGAGAGCACACACACAAGCAGGGGAGCAGGAATCTCCTCTAACATTTTTAACGTAATTCTTTCAGAATTTATTTTCTGTGGCTAATTTAAAATGTATTTAGTTCAATGCTTACTTCTGTATTTTTTCCATTTTTATTTATGAAACTTTTAAGCTTGGATTTATTGCTAAGTAATGTCTCCGACTTTATAAATTAACTTTTGATTAATGACCCCATGGTATTTATCTGGTAATATTTTATAAAAACATATTTAATTTCCTCTTGGATTAGTGAGTTATTGTTACTATTATTATCATTAATAATAATAATAATGTAACCAAATGTCTGGTTTCTATTTTTGGTATTTATATCTCTCCTTTCAATTACAGTGGAGTTATATGGTCCACACAGTTTTTGTTTTGTTTTTGTTTTGATTTGACAAAACTCTTCTTTCAGGCCTATTGAATGATCAATATGTATCATATCCATACACTTTAATTTCTAATTTAGTTTGAATAAATGTGTTTCTGAAAATCAAAGCTAAGAATGTTAAAGAATCTTAAGATTTTAAAAAGATTTTTTCTTAATGTTTCTCATCAGTTTTATATTTTATTTCAATACTGTTACTTGACATACAGAATGTTATGAACATTTTAACTTTATTGTCCCCCATATACATAACCTCTACATCAGTCAATATCTGGTCAGAGAAACAGAACTACTATATGTACTTTGGATGTTGGATGTATTAGGGGAGGTAAAATCCAGAAGTGGCACTTGGGAAGTCAGAGAATGGTCACCCGTTAGCAGCCCAGCAGCACTGGCAGAGGTTCATGAATCAGATCTGCAGGGAAGCTGGGCGATCCAGGCTGCCAGAGAGGGATCATAAAGGTAGGAGGTAGAAAGGCTCTTGATATTCCTTTCTCGGTGGGCCCGCCGGTCAGCAGTGTCAGCAATTGGAAGGAAGAGCTAGACATGGAGTGGCAGGACACAGAAAGAACCCACCAGCACCTCTGCCTCCCTTTCCTCTCATCTCATCACGGTCATTTTCAGAGAAAAATCACTGCTACTTCACTTCCTCTTTCCACCTCTCACATGAATTTCTGTTTAGACAACCTCTACCATTTATCTATAATGTAAACTCGGGGAAACGTCACTCCAGCTTACAGATTTATACATTTTAACACCACCATTGTCCACCTTCCAAAACGTGGCATTTATATTTCACTTTTTAAATCTTATTCTTTCTGAGTAAAGCGATAGAAAAACCATGCACTTATCCCACATAAACCGAGAACATCCTAACCTCCCCCAAAGAGGATGCAAGTCACTTTGTCTAATTCTGAGTAATATGCATTTCTTTTCTAGCTGAGTCATACTCACCCTTTGGTAGCTTGTAACTTAAATACTGAGAAATAAGTTAACCACTATTAACATGTTTCATGAATGGGGGAATAAGTGAAGGAAAACAATTGTGTATATATATGTACCTAAATACATGCATAGACACACGTATCATCCATATAGTATTCATACACACACACGTAATATACATTATATAAATGTACAATGTATGTATGTAGATACATATTTTCCCCACATTTTATGTAATATAACTGAAACAATCTGTTGTTCCTGCACCTGGTCATATGGTCCAAATTGACATTTGCATCTTTCTTCTAACCCTACAGATTTTATCTTTCCTTTGCCCTTGTCTTAGTCAGTTCAGGCTGCCGTAATAAAATACCATAGACAGGGGGGCTTAAACAACAGACACTTATTCTCACAGTGCTGGAGGCTGCAAAGTTCAAGATCAGGGTGCTGGCCAGTTTGGCTCCTGGTAAGCCCTCTTCCTGACTTGCAGACCACTGCTTTCTTAAATGTGGAGAAAAAGAGATTGCCATCTCTCTGTCTTCCTCCTCTTATAAAACCATCAATCCTCATGAAGTCCCCACTCTCATGACCTCATCTAACCCTAATTACTTCACCCAGTCTCCATCTCCAAATACCATCACAGTGGGGATTAGGGCTTCAACATTTGAATTCCAGGGGGACACAATTAAATCCATAGCAGCCCTCATCAAGTAATGATCAGCTAGTAATAGATTCTCATCTAGTTATGTGACCCAGACTTTTCACTTTTATTCCTGAATGATCTGTGATATTGACAGTCTTGCCCATATTGGATTGCTGCAGTTTTCCATTGACTTATCACAGGATGTGAAAGCCAAAAGTCCCCAATAGTGTTTGCTCCATCCAAACATGCTCCATTTTACTTTTGTACAGTATCAATCCAGTTTTACTTTAATGACCAGGATAATCAGCCTCTTCCGTGCATGTTAATTCACTGGCATGAGGAGTCCAAAGTGACCAGGTGGCATTTTCATTTTCCAGCTCAATAGAACCATTGTTGTGACCCTAGGGAGAAATATTCTTCCCTTCAGAACTAAGATTCTTTTTTTTTTTTTTTAAGATTTTATTTATTTATTTGACAGAGATAGAGACAGCCAGCGAGAGAGGGAACACAAGCAGGGGGAGTGGGAGAGGAAGAAGCAGGCTCCTAGCAGAGAAGCCTGATGTGGGGCTCGATCCCATAATGCGGGGATCACGCCCTGAGCTGAAGGCAGACGCTTAACCGCTGTGCCACCCAGGCACCCCAGAACTAAGATTCTTAAATTAGCAGAGCTCAGAGTTGCAGTGATGAGCAGCAAAATTTTCACTAGAGAATCATTAGCAGCAATAGTGAAAGGAGCTATTTACATTTGCACAACATGACTCCTGGCTTGTTAATCCTAGATTGGGAGAAACAGCACTATATATAGGTCACTTATTCAAATCATATCCCATATCCCACTTATTGAGAGCATTGCCCAGCAATGTGTTACCACATAGGTAGCACTGTAACCAAGTCTTTAAAATGTCATTCCATTTTCTACCAAGTCTGCTGTTTTAGGGTGATGGTAGATATGGTCATATCTGGGAACTCTAAGAATGTAAGCCCATTACCACATTCTTTCCTACGAAGTGAAATATTGGTTTTAACTAACAGAAACACTGTAAGCAGGGAAGGCAAATCTCTACCCAGAATAAATATCTATTCCTGTGGGAACAGCATGCTGTCTCTTTTGTTTTAGAAGTGGTCCCTTATAATCAACCTGTTATCAGTCAGTTCGATGTCCCATCTCAGGGGACCATACCATACTAGAGGGCCCATTATTGATATCTGCTACTTAAACTTTGATCATTTAGTAGTTTCTCTAGCTAGACAATCCTTGGTAAGTAGAATTTCACTTTGATAGGATCATAAATTACAGCATTATAGCTGCTATGACAACTTTTTTTTTTCACAAGGACGGAAGGAGCTGGAGAAAGAGGCTAATATCCACAGAAAAGTTTTATCTACCTGATTATTAAGATACCCTGCTGAGGTGCTGTGTGCTGAGCATTCACAACGGATGCAGATTTCTTTGTTCTCTGGACCCAGAGAGGTCTATCTATAAACCACTTCCACAGAATCTCTTGTGACCAAATTTTCAATCATATATTTTTTTCCCCAAATCCTTAATTGCCCAGCCAAAATATCAGACATTACCCATGAGTTAGAGAAAATCCCTACTTCTATCCATCTCTCTTTCCAGGCAAACTTGCAACCAGGTACACTGCTCAGTCTTGCCCACTGAGAAAGTGTCCTTCACCACTGTCCGTCAAGGTCACCTCGAGTGGTATTTTAATGTTACAGCTGCTGCTGTCCATATTTCTGATTTTCAATCAAGAGTAAAGAAAATCTGATGTACTCTTTAGCCATGTATAGTCAATTACTGGCTTTTGGGCAATATCCAATTTATCATTTCACTTTTGCTACTTTCTTAACTTTGTCAAGTTGTTTTTTCATAGGATAACGATCTCCTAGTTTCTCCCTTTCCTTGGCATAAATCTTTGGAGAGAGAATTGCTTGGATTCCTTCTATTGAATTCCTGACTCTAAGTAGCCTTAACAGGGTGAAGTTGTGTCAGTATTCATGATTATTGGGAATCTGAAAGCTGAGGTAGATCCTTATTCAACAAATAATACCCTAGATATTATGCAAGGGGGTGCTTTGCGTGTGTTTATATGTTTGTATGTTACTTTACAGTAGTGTCCTGCTGTCCAGGGAAAACAGAGAGGCGCTCAAGAAGACATTTCTATTTATGTCTCAGCATGGCGTGTACTCACCAAATCCACACTGTGAGCTAGAGATGTCAGTGGGATTCAGACAGAGGGATGCTCCACTTTATCCCTAAGAGCTGTTTTACTTTTACAGGACCTTAATGTAGTTAGGCCTCTGTTTGGTAGCTAAAAATTTTAAATATCACTCCCAAAGCTTTCTGTTATTTTCTAAGTTCTTTTTCTTTTACTTACATTTGTTGGTTTGTTTGATGGTGAAATTATTTATGTTTTGATTTGTATTCTGTTTGCCATTTCATTGGGTATTTCAGAGCTGAAGAAGTTAGACCAAAGGGCTCAAGTCACTATATTGAACGAGCTATGTTTACTTTTCAAACCCAACTAAAGTTAGGACATTTAATTCTATTAAACTCTGTCTATCCTTCTAGCCTGCTGAGATCGTCTGCATGTTAATCCCGTAACACATTGTTTTACATCTTTACTTCACCCTAACATTTAATAATCACAGTCTCTATCATCATCTAATTACTTGACAATCATATCAAATACTATAAAGGGACTGATATCTGAACGTAGGTCTCTGATATATTTCAAAAGAAGGAATTTGAAGTGAAGTGTTAAATAGGAGAAAGTCAGAAACTTCGGGCATGGAAGCCAATTACTTCATCATGACTTCTTGTTATTTCTTGAGTATTTGTGCTTAAAAAAATTGAGACAAAATGAAGATTTAAGAGAGAACATATATGGCAGTTTCTGTCTGCAAATGCCCTTGGAGAAGGAAGGGTGGATTGAAGCCAGGATTGTTAAACATGTTGAGACATAGAGTGGCTATCGATGAATACCCATTGCTGCATTTCACTGGTTCGCTCTGTTGTGCCTCTAGGCTAAAATATGAAAGTACTGCCTCTTCTGTCTAGGACACAAACTTGGGCAGTGAACAAGGAGTTTAAATGAACCTCTGGTCTGAATAATTTAAGCAGATGCTCTTGTTTGGAAATAGAACACCTGTCAAGTACTTTGAAGTCAAATAGACCTCATGACTTTAAATAGAGGTAAGAGTAGTCAAGGGAGTGTTAAAAACTAATGGGTGAATAAATGAGGTGGAGAGAAAAAGATTTTGGAAATGTAGATGGAAATCTTTGGAGTTCATATTAAAATAATGATTCTAGATGAAAGTAATGGTTCATCCATAAACAGTATGTAATCAAAAAATAATTTTAATCTTGGTTAAAAAAGCTTTTTTTTTAACCTTTGAAAATATGGCTTTCAGTTGTCCTCTGAATTCACTGGATTACAAATATAATAATGGGACTGACCACTCTGTAAAGATATAAATCTCAAGCTCAGAAATTATATAACCTTCCATCTTAAAAAAAAATATATCACCAAAAATATAAAAGCCCCATGAATGAAACCTGGTTACTTGGAGTAAAGGGGAAAAGGGACGCCTATACATTTCTGTGAGCTCAAACTTCGGCTTCAGCTTTGCGCTCTAAGTGTGAATTCTGCTTCCATTATTACTACAAATGGGGTAGTATTGACTGACAGAGTTTTCTAATATATGCTGTTGGCAAAGAGATACTTTTCCCTTTGCAGATCTCAGCAAGTAAAGGCTATATATATATATATCCACCAAGAAAGCAAATACATTTCGAATACCTAAAGTAAAAAGGAAGCACGTATGCATGCATATGTATGTTTCTATGCATGTGTGTATATATTTGATATACAGATATATAACGTTTGCATGTACTTAGGTGTCTGTATATGCATGTGTTTATTTCTTATAGGATATTAAAAGGAACCTTTTCGTTGCCTCTCAACTGGGGAGTGGGGCCCAAAGCTGAAGAAAAAGAGAAGCTAATTATATTCATCCTGAAGTGACGGATCATATCTTTCTCAGACTGCTAATAGACAAAATCTTTGGCCTTAGGGGATTTGTAATGCTTGTTCTGTGAGGCAGTTATTTGCCTCTTTATGAGGCAAATACAAATACAGCACCTTAAACAGACTCACTCATAGAGACTGGAAGGTCTCCAAAAAGGATATTCCTTTCCCCTCTTTTTAGTAGTGTATGTTTTTAACTGAGATCTCACTGACATGTAATATTGTGTAAGTTTAAAATATGCAGCATGCTGATTTGATCCATTTATATACTTCAATATGATTGCGTCTTTCCCCTTCTTTTTAACAGCCCTTTCCCTCCTTATTGTATATCTGCATAATGAGCGGTTTTGTGTTTTGGTTTTGTGTTTTATTTTGTTTTGCTTGTTTTTTGTCCGGTAAGCCTGGGCCTTCCTAAGGAAGGAGGAAGATAGGGGCAGCAAAGCAGAGTGGGAAGCACAAAGGAGCAATGTGTAGCTCCCTAACTGACAGGGTTAGGACGGGCAAATTTTCTTTGAGACTAGTGGTCATTTGAGAAACTGGCTAGGCTTGAGTGATTTTGCCAGTTCCCCACCCAGGAGGTTGCTCTGGAGACAGGAAACCAAAGCAGGAAGCTTGGGGGAATTGAAAGGTGAAAGTGGTTAATTCCAGTGGGCTTTCCGAATCAGGGAACTGAGAAGTGGGGAGTCCCTCAAGGGACTTCGAAGGATTCTCAAATGCACTCTACAACAGGGCCAGCGTTTGGGGGAAAAAAATCTCGGTTGCCTCGGTGGCCTCAACAGTCAAGTTAATGTTAGAGAAGCATCCATCCACAGCTTGCAGTTAAGATAAATCTGAACTTTTTCCCAGCCCACTAGCCTGCCTGGGGCGAGAGGGGACAATGTGGAAAGACAGGCAAAGACAGAACTTACTCCCATCTGAATTTTAGTCACCTTGACCTCCCGAGATGGTGGAAGGAAGAGCTCTGAATCAGAAATGAGATCGGAGTATTGCACTGGAAGCACTGAGTTTTATTCACTGAGAGCAATCTCAAAGTTATGGAATCTGGCCAAAGTAACCACTCACTTTATAGATACATTTACATGTAATGGGAAACAGTGAATGATATTTGCTGAATAAAGATGGAGGGGATAGTTCAGAAAAAGAAAATAGGGACTTTTTTTTACAAAAATTATACCAGAGGCGTGTTTTAAAGATTTATTTCCTGCATGTACAACCTCTCAGCCATATAGATAAATTACTGTGTTTAAAGAGTTGCTGCTTTAAAATAGCTCAAATAATTTATCTGGGAGTTTCTAAAATGATATTCAGCATTGAAACTTGTAATGCAGACCAATGAAAACTAAATGCTGGTATAATTCTAATTTAGTTCTGTCTTGCAGACCAATTTTTCACAAATACATTGAATGTTGAAAATGTAGGCATGGGCATACGGAGAACTGTATCTAATATTTGGGGAAAAAAATCATGTATCATCTGAAAGATTGCAGACCCAGTAAATAAATTTTTTACATTGTAAAGCACACCAAAATGTTGAAAAAGGGAAATAAGTAGATGTATGCTTATCATTAGTGCACTTTGAATAAACTAATGCATTTTGTAAAATTCCATGAAACACTAATATGAACTGTCAATCTATGTTATGTTACTTATTACTAAGACCCAATCAAAGGAAAACTTAACACTGGCATTCCTTTTCTCTCCTCTGATGATCCATCATATAATATGTCAACTATTGTGACTTTTTAATATTATACATTTCATTTTGGAAAATATAGATTACTGTATAGGTAATACCTAGTACCACCCACCCAAGAGAGACACTGCAGTGAAGTAGGACTGGACTGGACTGGGGCACCATATAGTACGAGACCTAGGAATACAAGGAGAAAGGCCTTTGTTCTATTCTTTCCTCCAGTACCCTATTATAATACCTGCTGGCGCTATGTAACTTATTTGCAAATTTGTTCGTAATTTCTGCATTTACCGCTATGAACAAAGCTAAAATAAAGAATTGAAGTAAATTCAAAGAAATTTAAAATGAAACAATGTAAGCTAAAATAAGAAGAGTAGGACCAATAGTTTATCCTTTTCCTGGCAGATACGTCCTAAATCTTTCCGTGTTCTCTTCTTTAGGGTTTTGAGAGAAACTAAGATGTGTAGGGCATAGATAAGAAAATAAGATTAAGCAAAATTACTTCTAGACACAGCATGGCTCTGTTTTTGAAAAAGTTATTAAGTAATGAGTACTTTACAAATGAATAAATATTTATAATATGTTTGTAAAGAAAGTAAAATTAGCTGTGTTAGACTATTGTGAGAAATGTTGACTTCTAATATGTAATGTTGAAAATATTGGTGACCATGAATGTGTGGGTTTTGGTTTATTTTGTTTTGTTTTGTTTTGGCTTAGTACTGCTAAACGTTTGACCAGAAACCCCTTTCTTTGTTAAAGAGAATAGAAGGAGAGCAGTTTTCAAGATATTGTCCTTTTTTTCCCCCTTAGCAGAGTTAGGCTATTGGAGAATATAATTTGTTGTTGTTAATTTTATATCTATTTTCTGTAACTTCAGATTTCCATATCGAATAATGTCAGTCTCCTCTAAATGTCTTTGGTGGTTCCAAAGAGTCTGTTCTGCAGTATACAGAACAGAGTTGCAGTTTCATAAATTAGTCAGAAAGTCATATTTTCATGATTTCCATTTTCTCAAAGTTTTCTGTTAACAAGTTTCCCCCTCTTTTATATATAAATAAAATAATTTTCAGAGTAGAAAGAAAAGCGAATGAGTATTTGAGTAGATAGGATGTCCTAGCTCAGTTTCTTTTGACTTTAAGAATAGATTTTTTTGAAAAGAAGGGGCTTTTTCATGAAAAGTGATTTTTTTTCAATTTTTTTTGTGTAAGTAATGTGTAATTCTTAAGAGAATGCAGTAACAATAATTTCAATAGAATAGCTATGTTATCTATATAATTTCTCTTTTTACATTAATCCATTATACTTACAACTAGCCCTTGCAAGCCAGGTGGCAACCATCTTGCTTTTTCTCTGGTGATGCTATACCATGTTTTCCATTTAAGCAAGGTCAAACCATTTTCTCAAGGCATACGCATCCTAGGAGAACTAGTAGTTCAGGCTAAATATTATCCAAATGATTTACTTTATGATAACAATAGCTGTCAAATTTGTGGGAAAAAGATGGTTCAAGTTACTATTTCCATGGAGGGATGTTATCGATGTTCACTTTTTTCTTCCTGATCTGAATGCATTGTGAACCTATTTCTATACCCTTGCTGAGGTCTTTCGATTGAACTCCCCTGCCTTCAGCTAATTCAATTCCTAACCAGTAGGTGTTGCTAGAGCATGCTGTGTGCAGGTATTCCCAGCTTTGGTAATACAGAAGGGAACAAGCAAAGCATCACCAAATCTAGATATGCACGCTGTTCTTGCTCTAAATAGTCACATTATCCTAGGCATTCTGTTTCTTCTTAATTCTCTCTTTCATTCATCCATGTAATCCCAATCTGTAATTTTAATTTCATGAATATTTGGGAAGGTAATTTGGGCATGTGCATTAACTTTGGAAGGCAACTCTGAAATGTGCATTAATTATAAAAGATCACTCTTGGTAGAGAGAAATATCCAGTAACCTGTTAAATGATCCGTGATGTCCTGAAAGACACAGACAAAAATGGATCAATGTGGTAGGCTGAGTGCATAGCCTTAAGGAAGTTACAAAATAGTTATATGACTTTTTTCTTAAAAAAGAAAAAGTGTAAAAGTATTTATGCCACTAAGGAATTTAAGCAACATATATGTAGGTTAATGACTAATATTTCTAAATGTCTTTGTTCTCTTATAAAACAAATTAATATTAACACTATTAGTGAAGTTTCTTTCATGGTTATTTTCAAACAAACTATTCCAGAAAGACAGTCAGGCAATGGTGCAATGAAATAATTTCTGTTATTATTTAATCATACCTATTAAATATTTTAGTATAATAATATGCAGAAAACATCAGAATTACAGATGTAGAATGTAAAATCTTTTATTGGTGTTGAGTGCAATTTTAAATAGCCTTTAAAGAACTCTGGTATAGCACTCTCAGGCGTAAGTATCTTTTGCATGCATCAATAATAAATGCCCTTTTATCCCTTCATCCCTTAAGTAGGGAAAGTTGTAACCCTGCCATTGTATTATCTTATACGCTAGCTGAGAGAGCCAAACACATCATCATTTCCTTCAAAGGGTTAGAAGGCAACTAAAATAATTCTAAGTGAATAACATTGTTATTTAATTTTACATAATTAGCTCTTGTTGATATTAATGTTTTAATAATGTGTGATTCATTTAGTATACAAAGCCTGAGAGAATTTTTTTTTGAATCAGAATAAGAATCTACTCAATGCTGAGAAGCATTTTGTTTTTATTTATTTATTTATTTATTTATTTATTTATTTATTTAT
>NW_024426230.1:16946407-17049020 GCF_017311325.1 Ursus maritimus
TTTATTTATTTATTTATTTATTTATTTATTTATTTATTTATAAAGATTTTATTTATTTATTTGACAGAGATAGAGACAGCCAGCGAGAGAGGGAACACAAGCAGGGGGAGTGGGAGAGGAAGAAGCAGGCTCATAGCAGAGGAGCCTGTTGTGGGGCTCGATCCCATAACGCCGGGATCACGCCCTAAGCCGAAGGCAGACGCTTAACCGCTGTGCCACCCAGGCGCCCCATGTTTTTATTTTTTGTAATACATATATACAGTATCAATGTGTGGGTTACTTATTTTAGTAGTTAGAATTTAAATTTTATTCCAAAATGTTAGTATTCAAGAGAACTGTATATATTCCAGAAACTCCAATCAATAATAGCACATACATGTGACAATACGAAAAGGAAAATTTTTTGCTCCATAGTGGCAATGTGTAACTATATAAATAAATTATAAATATATAACTAAAGAAATAAATATAGGAACTAAAATTAAATCAATAACTCCTCTGTGATATTTAGGTATTTTTTATAAGTCAGTATAGAAAATAATAATAATAAGGGTAGTATCTCTTTTTGTCCTACTTGGAAAATCTGAATATGAAAAGGGAATTCCTGGAAGCATATTTTATAACAAAGGAGAAAAATAGCTTTACTGGATGGGGACAGCCAGTTCTAAAGTTAGGGCTTTGGAGATACATTGCTTTATTTTTCCCTTCTAAGGAGTTCCTAAATCTCACTGGTTTATGTACATCTGTATATATGTGTGTGTGTGTGTGTTGGGGTGGAGAGAGAGGAGTGTTGCATGCGTGTGTATCCATTTATGACATCAGGTGTTTTGCATTATTTTGTGTTTGATCTTATACTTGGTGGCATATCTTAGGGATTCAAGCATGGTTTTCATCTATCAATAATTATTTGTATTACTGTGTATTATAATTGTGTGTATTCTATTGTATGAACATATCACAGTTTCATTTTTTTTTAAGATTTTATTTGAGAGAGAGAGAGCTCAAGCAGGGGGAGGGGCAGAGGGAGAGAGAGAAACACTCCGCACTGAGCAGGGAACCCAACACAGAGGCTCCCTCCAGGACTCTGAGATCATGACCCGAGCCGAAAGCAGACCCTTAACCGATTGAGCCACCTAGGCACCCCTCTATCACAGTTTCTTGATGAATACTTTTCTCTTAGTCCTATGAGTTTTTTCCCACTTTGGGGCTGTCATGGATAAGCTTTTTTGAACATTCTTTTTTGCAGACGTATGCGCATATGTATTAAGTTTCTGATCTACTTAAATATTAAGTTTTTGATCATGGGTTAGATAGGTATGCTGGTACAATCTTATATTGGCTCATGAGGGCTGCTTGTTAAATACAGTGCTGCTTGTAAAATATGTATGTACTTATATGCATAACATTTATTTTCAGAGAACTAACTGTTATATACAGATATTATTTAAAGTTAAATTATATTAATTTACACTTAAATTATATTGAAAACGAAGTGAATAAATTCTCAAACTCATGGGATGCCTGGGTGGCTCGGTGGGTTAAGCATCTGCCTTCAGCTCAGGTCACGATCCTGGGGTCCTGGAACTGAGCCCCACAATGGGCTCCCTGCTCAGCTGGGAGTCTGCTTCTCCCTCTGCTTCTGCCTCTCTCCCCTGCTCATGTGTGCTCTCTCTGTCTCAAATAAATAAAACAAAATAAAAAATTCTTAAACTCATCACACTCTAATTACTATATTTTAATGTTATCTATGCTATTGAGTTTATTTATGTCTTTTATATCTACATGGCAGAAATGATACATTAATGTTCTCTATTGTGCATCTTTCTCCAACTCTGCATTTGGTGATGTCACAATGAATATGAAATCAGATCTGGTGGGCATATTTGGACCACAGAATTTGGTAACTATTACAAATCAGGGCTGCATTTTTTTTTTTTTTTTTTTTTTTCTGGTCTGGACTTAGGATATGGAGAAAATGTCACTCGTGCCAATTAAATTTTATTTTATTTGCTTTTTTAAAGATTGATTTTAGAGAGTGAGAGCACGAGCAGGGGGAGGGGCAAAAGGAGAAGGAGAGAAGTTGACTCCCCACTAAGGTGGGGCTTGACAAGGGACTCCATCTCTCAGCCTGAGATCATAAACTGAGGCAAAACCAAGAGTCAGATGCTCAGCTGACTGAGCCACACAGGTGTCCCTCATGCAGATTAAATTTTAAAGACATCTGACATCTAGGGGAGCCTGGGTGACTCAGTTATTTAAGGGTCTGACTCTTGATTTCAGCTCAGGTCATAATCTTGGGGTTGTGGGAGCAGGCCCCACGTCGGGTTCTGCAGTGAGCACAGAGTCTGCTCCCGACTCTCTCTCCCTCTCCTTCTGCTCCTCCCCCCAAAATTAAATTAGTTAATTAAAAAAAAAAGATGTCTCATATCTAGACATTACATTATGAATATCACAAAAACTTGAAGAAATATTCTTCTGGTATTTAGAAACTATTATCTGAGTTAGCAAGTAAGTTGCACCTATCATTGAAGAAACAGTGACATATATTTTTCTTGTTTCACTTATGTCTTGCAGGTTAATATAAACAAAAATACCAATAAATATTTAAGTCAAAGCCACTCTTGTTCATCAATTATGACTGCAGGATAGATGTAGATACCAAAAAATCCTTCTGTTAGAATAAATTGGTTATATTTGCATGTTGAGCATTACACATCATATACATCAGTAAAATTTATAAAAAATTTATATATGTACTTATATGAATACATTTACTTTTCAGAGAGCTGGTCGTTAAACATTTAACACACAACTTAAGAAAATAGTTTATTAGAAACCAACTGCTAAATAAGTAAGCTAAAAATAAGCAAGTGGGACTATATCAAACGAAAAAAGCTTCTATACAGCAAGGAAACCATTGATAATATCAAAAGGCAACCTACAGAATGGGATAAAATATTTTTAAATCATGTGTCTGATAAGGTGTTAATATCCAATTTATACAAAAACTCATGCAACTCAATAGAAAAAAAAAATCCCAATTATAAAACGAGTAGAGGATCCGAACAGATATTATCCAAAGAAGACATGCAAATGGCCAACAGGTACATGAGAAGGTAGCCAACATCATTCATCATCAGGTGAATGTAAATAAAAACCCCAATGAGAAATCACTTCATACCTATTAGAATGGCTATTATAAAAAAGACAAGAGAGAGCAAATGATGGTGAGGGTGGAGAGAAAAAGGAGCCTCTATGAATTGTTGGTGGGAATGCAAGTTGGTGCAACCACTATGGAAAACATTATGAAAGTTCCACAAAAAATTAAAAATAGACCTACCATACAATTCAGCAATTCCACCTCTGGATGTTTATCTGAAAAAAGAAAAACAAAATCAGTATATCAGAAAGATATTTGCACCCCCATGTTCCTTGCAGCATTATTTGACATGGAAGACAACCTAAGTGTTTACCAATGGATGAATGGATAAAGAAGATACACACACACACAGGAATATTGTTCAGCCACAAAAATAGAAGGAAATCTTGCCATGTGCAATTACATGGATGGAACTTGAGGGTATTATGCTAAGTGAAAGAACTAAGAGAAAGAGAAATACTGTATGATTTCACTTATATGTAGAATATAAAAATAACAATGACAAAAACCAAACTCAGATACAGAGAAAAGATTGGTGGTTGCCAGAGGTTGGGGTTGGGAGCATGAGTGAAATGAATGAAGTTGGACAAAAGATAAAAAACTTTCAGATGTGGGGCACCAGGTGGCTCAGGGAGTTAAGCGTCTGACTTCAGCCAGGTCGTGAGCCCAGGGTCCTGGGATTGAGCCCCTTGTCCAGCTACCTGCTGAGTGGGAAGTCTGCTAGACCCTCTCCCTCTGCCACTTCCATAGCCTGTGCTCTTTCTCTCAAATAAATAAATAAATTCTTTAAAAAAATTTTTTTTTCACTTGTAAGTCCTGGGGATGTAATGTATAGCATGATAACTATAGTTAACAATACTGTATTGTATACTTAGAAGTTGCTAAAAAATAGGGGAGCCTGGGTGGCACAGCGGTTAAGCGTCTGCCTTCGGCTCAGGGCGTGATCCCGGCGTTATGGGATCGAGCCCCACATCAGGCTTCTCCGCTATGAGCCTGCTTCTTCCTCTCCCACTCCCCCTGCTTGTGTTCCCTCTCTCGCTGGCTGTCTCTATCTCTGTCAAATAAATAAATAAAATCTTTAAAAAAAAAAAAAAGAAGTTGCTAAAAAATAGATCTTAAAAGTTCTCATCACAAGTAAAAAATCTTCTAATTATGGTGATTAATGTTAACTAAACTTATTGTAGTAATCAGTTTAGAGTATATATGTATCAAGTCATTATGTTGTACACCTAAAACTAACACCATGTTATATATCAATTATATCTCATTAAAATTAACAACTCAGAAAATCAGATGTGGAAAAATATTTGCAACAAGTTGTTAAATGAATTCTTAATAGTCTTTGTTGCACAGTTTATGCAAAGTAACAAAAAACATGAAGGGGCCAACAGATAAAAGAGCAAAGGAGATGAACAGATAACTCGTACATAATGGAGGGAAAATAGATGACAAACTCTTGAAAAGTTTTGGCTATGCCAATCATTAGAGAAATGCAAACTATTACAATGTCACAGTTCAACTCTCAAATTAATGAATATTTTCACAATATATAATTCGCAATGATTTTTTTCTGTTCTTCTTTCCACTGATGATAGAATGGAATTCATACAGATTTATTAACTCGAGTATTTTCATTTTGCTTACTTTGCCATGTAGAGGAGAATTTTGTGTTGTCACCGTCATGATTAAGAATGGTGCTAAGTGTTTACATACATTATTTTTTTAAAGATTTTTTGAAGTAAAATTGACAAATAAATTGTAAGATATTTAAAGTGTACAATGTGATGATTTGATATATGTATACATTGTGAGGGAACCCCCACCCAACTGAGTTATTTGACAGAATTATCAGCTCTCATATTTCCTTTTTTTTTTTTTTTTTGGTGAAAATGTGTACGTTTTACTCTTTTAACAAATTTCAATTATGCAATATAGTATTGTCAACTATAGTCACCATGTTATACATTAGATCCACAGACCTGATTTACAGTGGTTTTGATTTTGTGATAAAATGGACATTCTTTTAAGTCCTGACCTGATTAAATAAAAAATCATTACCAACATTTTAAAGACAATTTAGGAATACCAATATCACATTCTTATTGCTTAAACTACCCTGCCAGGAGTATACATAATCATGGTATGCTGATCATTTAGCTCTGAAAAAAGTAAACCTCTGATTTGTAACATTTGCTGATATTTTGATATCATAGGTATTACCGTGACTGATTTTAAGCTACTAATAGATTAGCAATCCATTTACAAAGTTTCACAGTTGTCTGTTGCAAACTAATACAGGCCAGCACAAGGATTCCACTGCATATAACTTTTTTTTTTCTTCTATCTTTAAATAGCAGTAAATTGTTACACAAAAAATAAAATTAATCTTCTTTTATTTTTATTTTTTTATTTCAGGTTTTTATTTAAATTCTAGTTAATATATATGGTAATATTGGTTTCAGATGTGGAATTTAGTGATTCAACACTTACATATAATACTCAGTGCTCATCACAACACGTGGTCTCCTTAATACCCATCACCCATTTATCCAATCCCCTCCATCTCCCTCTGTCAACAAACCCTCAGTTTGTTGTCTATATTAACAATCTTCTTTTTTTCTTTTTTAAGATTCTATTTATTTATTTATTTATTTGAGAGATAGAAAGCATGAGAGAGAGCACAAGCAGTGAGGATCAGAGGGAGAGGGAGAAGCAGACTCCCTGCTGAGCAGGGAGCTGGATCTGGGGACTAGATCTGAGGACCCTGGGATCATGACCTGGGCCAAAGGCAGAGGCTTAATTGACTGGGCCACCCAGGTGCCCTAACAACCTTCTTTTAGATAAAAGTAATTATACTTGAGAGAAATGGATCTGAATATGGTTTATTTTTCACATTTAAAATGTGAAATTAGGGGCGCCTGGGTGGCTCAGTCTTTAAGTGTCTGCCTTTGGCTCAGAGTGTGATCCCAGGGTCCTGGGATAGAGCCCCGCATCAGGCTCTTCTGCTGGGAGCCTGCTTCTTCCTCTCCCCCTCCCCCTGCTTGTGTTCTCTCTCTCACTGGCTGTCTCTCTCTGTCAAATAAATAAATAAAATCTTTTAAAACAATAAAAATAAAAAATAAAATGTGAAATTAAGAGCTTTTGGAGGCAAACTTAGAAGTAAGCATCAAGTCTACATCTTTTAATACAGAAATTCTACTTTTAGGAATTTATTCTAAGAAAATGAAAATGGATGTGCTGAAATTTTATTTACTACTAAGTTCGTTGAAGTACTGCATTTTTTTGCAACTCCTTGGAGAAAGTCTATATGCATAATAATTATTGTAATCCAATTATGAGATTGGTTAATAGTGGCCATTATACATAATATTTTAAAATATTATTCAAGTGCATGACAGAATTGGGGCACCTGGGTGGCTTAGACAGTTACGAGTCTGCCTTCAGCTCAGGTCATGATCCCAGGGTCCTAGGATTGAGTCCTGCATCAGGCTCCCTGCTCAGTGGGGAGCCTGCTTCTCTCTCTGACAAATAAATAAATAAAATCTTTTTAAAAAGTCTTAAAAAAAAAAAAAGGACATGACAGAATTATTGCAGTATACAGAATTGAAAAAAACATTATAAAATAGTTTTTACAGTCTTTTGTTAGAAAGCCTTTTATGTGTTTAACTGACTGTATCTACATTTATCACATATTTATACTATATATATGTGTGTGTATATGTATACACATTATATACATTGTATGTGTCTCTCTATTATATACATACATATATATTTATGTATTTTACATGTAGTTAAACAAGAGCATTCTTCATGTATAAGGTATATAATTTCTTTTTTCTTTTCATTCTTTGTTTTGAGGAGAGGGTGGGACTATTTGTCATTATTTACTAAAGGTAAGTGTGTACATACACATATATACTTTATGATCCAGCAATTTTACTCCTCATTATAAACTCAGTAAATGTTTACATATATTTAAAAAACAGAAGTATAAGAATATCCACAATAGCAATATTTGCAATAACCAAAATCTAGAAAAGGTGCCCAGCAGCCATAGAATACATAAATATATTGCATTATATCCATGTAATGTAATACTGTATAACAGTGAGAATGAAATGAAACAACATGGAAGAATCTCACAAACAATATTTAAATAAAGAAGTCACATGCAAAAGAATACATACTGTATCATTCCATATACATAAAATTTAAAACAGACAAGACTGTTATGTTAGAAGTCAGGATAGTGGTATAACTGGAGGGAATGGTCTGTTTCTTGATCTGGATTCTGGTTACACAAATATTTATTACTCAGAAATTTATCAAGTGGGACACTTATGTTTTCTGTGCTTTTCTATTATGTATTTTTTGGTAGGTCAGAAGGCTGACAGGGGTAAAATTAAGGTGTCAGCTATGCTGTGCTCCTTTTTGGAGGGCTAGAAAACTCTTTTCCTTGTTTATTTGGATTGTTGGCAAAATTCAGTTTCGTGAAATTGTAAGACCATGGTCCCCATTTCCTTGCTGGCTGTCAGTGAGAGCCATTCATAGCTATAGAGGCCCCTCACATTCCATGGTTTGTGGCCCCTTTCTTCCTTTTTACAAAGCCAGCAATCGTGGGTCAAGTCCCTCTCATACTTCACATCTTTCCTAACTTTTCTCATGTCATCATGCCTCGCTCTGATCTTCCTATCTGCCTTTCTCTTCTGCTTTTAAGGGCCAAGATTTTATTACAGTCACCCAGATAATTAAGGATAATCTATCCATTTTAAAGTCTGTAACTTCTATCTGCAAAGTGCTTTCTGCCATGTAAAGTAACAGACTCTTGGGTTCCAGGACCTAAGGCTTAGACATCATTGTTGCTGTCATTAGTTTGCCTACCACAATATTAAATTTCAAATAAAAGCCTTTCACAAAAATATTTTTAAAACCATATCCTGACAAGAGTAATACAAGAGTAATTATTCTTCCTTAGAGCTAGAATCTTCCTCAGGGCCTATACCATTTGCCCTCAAACTCCCTGGGGTTCATAAACGACCTGAGATCATACCAGATTTTATGTTAAAAGTGAACCTAGTACTTCTTTAAAAAATGTTTAATTAAGTTCAGGAAACCTTGACTGCTTTCTTCCCTCATGGGGAGTCATAATATGCATTAATATAGAAAAAGGTTCTGAGATATTCTGCAGTAAAGAAATTTCCTTAGTTGTGTTATCCCATTGTTCCCCAAGTATACTTGAACATGAAACATAAAAAAGTACCCTGTGAGGCTTTTAAAATCACCCACAAAAAATGATTTTCCTTGGTCAAGATATTGAACATGACTCTTTAATATCTCTGAAATTATTTTTCATTATATCACCACTATTATTGTCTCACTTTCTCTTGCTTTATTAAGAAATATTGATTGTGCTTTTACTGTATTTTAATTGTTTTATGTGTGCAATTTCTGCAGAATTATTAACTCCCTTTCACAGGTGAGAAAACCAAGGTGAAGTAATATTCCCAAATTCCCAAATCTAGTGCCAGTGTATCTTAACACATCTCCTGGTCTCCATTTTTTTACCTTTCCCCATTCCATCTTCTGTTTCATGATGAAAATTTCCTTCTAAAATACTGATTTGGCTTTTTTGCTTAAAACATTTCCAACAAGTCCTTATAACCTAATTAGATAATATTGGATGTGCTTTCTGTGGTAAAGAATGCCTTCTTAAACCTCTCCAGATGCTGTACTATAACTACCTTATGAACATTGATTGCGCACCTGCTTCTTCACACTTCCCTGTCTTTCCTTCATGTTCTTCCACTCTCTCTATTCCCAGTGATAAACTCCTATCTGTTTTTCCAGAACCACCTCAAATATCACCATCTCTGTGAAGTTGTCCCTCTCTCCCCTTGATAGAATTATGTGTTCTCACCCCAATTGCTTAATGTGTGTTTGCTGATGTGAATTTATTTTGTTTCTTTGTGTGTTGGCTCAAAGAGGCATAGTGTATATACTTTGATAAATTATAAAACTGTTCCACATTCATCCTCTCTTCCTAACTTCTAAGTTACTTTTTTATTTTTCATTGATAAGTGAATACCATAATAAGTACTTAATTAAAAGATTTGAGATTTTTATTTCTCTTTTTGGTAGAGTCAACTTTGTTAAAAGACTATAAAAAAATGATACTTCATTTCTCAAGCTGAATTTGCACTTACTTGTTACATAACTGATACCTCTACCACTTCCCCAAATTAGATGGTGAGCTTCTCAAGGGTGAGGGCAGAAACAATGGCTTACTTATATTTTGATCTCCAGCTCTTGATCTTTCATATACTGTTTATGACCCATAAATAACATGGGCTCATTGGAGAGGGGTGTCCAAGATGGTGGCAGAGCAAAATCCTTAATATGGACACAACAAGTTACAGTTGCATACAGATCATTCCCTTCTGAAAACTAGATGAACTGTTCTCCACAACAATTGATAAAAGGACCATATCCAGATGGGTAGAAGAGGTAGAGACTGTCACAAATAAACCTATCCTCACCATACCAACACACAACAGGGAGGGATATCACTAGACACGTACTTCTTTTGGAGAAGCAAGGGATTGGTGCCCCACATTGGGCACCCTGGCCCCTGGGATGAGCACAAGAAATATGAGTCCCCAGAACACCTGACTCAGAAAACCAATGGAGCTAATGTCTGGGGGTTCCAATGTGCTATAAGAAACTGAGCTACCTCTCTCTCTTTTTTTTTTTTTTTTAAAGATTTTATTTATTTATTTGACAGAGAGAGACAGCCAGCTAGAGAGGGAACACAAGCAGGGGGAGTGGGAGAGGAAGAAGTAGGTTCCTAGCGGAGAAGCCTGATGTGGGGCTCGATCCCAAGACTCTGGGATCACTCCCTGAGCTGAAGGCAGACGCTTAACGACTGCGCCACCCAGGCACCCCTGAGCTACCTCTCTTGAAGGTCATATGTATGATACTGTTCAGCCTGAGACCCAGCAAAAAAATATACATATTAGTTTGAAGGTACCTAAATTTATGTGATGGAGATTCATTTCCTGATCTGGGGACATTGGCTGGAGAGAGGGGGACAATTGAGATGCTTCCCAGGATGGAGGTCCTGGCGGACAACATTGTTCCACTTTCCACATAGCCTACTAGCACAGGCAGGTGAGCTCAGATGTGGCACCTTGGTACTTCCTCACTGAGACAGATGGGGGAAGGTGGCGGCTGTTCTTGCTGAGCCTGTAAAGCACAGGTGGTTGCAGCACTCCTCTGCTCCCTGGCTGAGGTGCCTGAGTGTGAAGGTCACGGAGTTCTACTGCCTAGCTAAAGTCTGCAGGTGTGAGTAGTCAGTGCATTCTCCCACTCCCAGCCTAACCCCCCTACTCATGCATAGACAAGTCACTCCTGCTGCATTGCTGAAGCTGGCAAGCATACACCACCCACTACATTCTCCATTTGCCTTGCTTTAAGCTAGCAGGTATGTTCAACCCACTCAGGGGGCACCTCTTAATTGTCTGGTCCTGGTGGCCAAGAGGGCTAATGTTCCATAGTACCTTGGAATGTTAACAATCAAAATGACAGTCCTTGGCAGGCGACCACCTCCAGGGCACTGCACAGACCACAGACTGAAACCCAACCCCAGTCTTCCTGTGAAAAACCTCTATTTACTTAGTCTGGGGATTCAGCCTAAGGGACAGGTTTCAGATTTCCTGCACATCTGGAAGCTAAGGAGGTAATCCCAAGAAATGTAAGCAGGAAAACACCATCCTTGTGCATTTCTGAGGCTTCATTACAACTCAACATGACTCCAGAAAGGAACTTATAGATTCATCTGGAGCTGCAATTATGGCAACTGTTGCCCAGAGGGCACCTCCAGATCTCCTGGTTTGGAGGCCAGCAGGTATTACAGTTGCAAACTGACAAGACTGTATTCATTTGCATACTTTGAAAAACTGCTGTCTGAGGTTCTGGCTTCGAATCAGCCAGAAACTAGGTACTAAATGAAATTCTTCCCCTTGGGTCACTGACAGGTCTTGGCATACCCCAACGACAGGAGCATATCAAGAATAATCAGGTGGTTTTGACCATCACAAAGCTTCGAGAGACAACCAAGAGTGAGGGGAAGGTTGAACAAGAGGAATCAGCACCTATTCAAGGGCACTTTAGGGGTAGCTGTTTTACCTAATATGCTGAAACATAGAGTCAAGTAAAGTAAGGAAAAAGAGAACTATGTTCCAAGCAA
Source organism: Ursus maritimus (assembly GCF_017311325.1). Taxonomy (NCBI): domain Eukaryota; kingdom Metazoa; phylum Chordata; class Mammalia; order Carnivora; family Ursidae; genus Ursus; species Ursus maritimus. Next base: position 16,957,816 of record NW_024426230.1, read on the forward strand.
AGGAGCAAGACAAAAACCTCAGAAAAAGACCTTAATGGTAAAGTGATAAATAGTGTAACTGATAGAGAGTTCAAAAAAATGGTCATAAAGATTCTCAACTAAACTCAGGAGATGAATGGATGAACACAATGAGAACGTCAACGAAGAGAAAACATGAAGTATTAAACAAGTCACAAAGCTGAAGAATACAATATCTGAACAGAGAAATGCACTACAATTGTTCAACAGCAGACTGGATGAAGTAGAAGTGTGAATTAGCAAACTGAAAAAAAAGAAAAAAAGGACCTCTGGAGCAACATCAAGTAGAATAACATTTGCATTATAAGGGTCCCAGAGGAGAGGAGAGAAGGGGGCAGAAAATTTATTTGAAGAACTAATAGTGAAAGACTTCCCTAACCCAGGGAAAGAAACAGACATCCAGGTCCAGGAAGCCAAGAGATTTTCAAGCAAAATGAACCCAAAGAGAGCCACACCATGATATATTATAATTAAAACATCAAAAGTTAAAGATAAAGAGAGAATCTTAAAATCCCTAAGAGAAAACTTGCTACATGCAAGAGAAAGCCCATAAGGCTATCAGAAGATTCCTCAGCAGAAACTTTGCAAGCCAGACAGGAGTGACATAACATATTCAATGTGCTGAAAGGAGAAAAACTTCCAACCAAGAAAAACTACCCAGTAAAGTTATCATTCAGATTTGAAGACAAGGAATTTTCCAGAGAAGAAAAGTTAAAGGAATGCATCATTATTAATCTAGTCTTATAAGAAATATTAAAGGGACTTCTTTAAGCTGAAAAGAAATCTTACTGGAAAAGGTAAATATATGATAAAGAAGACGGATTAACCACTTATAAAGGTACTAGGAAGGTTAAAAGACAAAAGTAGTAAAATCAACCAAAACTACATTAATTAGTTAAGGGATACATAAAATAAAAAGATGTAAAATGTGAGTTCAAAAATATAAAACTTTGGGGGAGGAGTAAAAATGTAGTTTTGGGATGTGTTCAGGTTTTAAGTTGCTATCAACTCAAAATAGACGGTCATATACCTAGGATGATATGTGTGAACCTCATGGTAATCACAAAGCAAAAATTTATTGTAAACATACAAAAGAAAAGGAGAAAGAAATCTAAACATAACACTAAAGGAAGACATCAAACCACAATAAAAGAGAGAAAGAGAATAAGAAAGAAACAGAGGAAGTGTAGAAGCAGCCAATTAATAATTGGCAAGACAATTAGCAAGATGGTAGTAAGTACATATCTATCAATAATTACTTTACAGGTATAGGGAGTAGATTCTCCAATCAAAAGACATGGAGTGGCTGATTGGATAAAAACACAAGACACATCTATAAGAAACTCAAGAAACACTTCAGAAGTAATAACACACATGGACTGAAAGTGAAGAGATGGAAAAAGATGTTCCATGCAGATAGAAACAAAATGAAAGCTGGAATCTCTATATACATATCAGACAAAGTAGACTTTAAAACAAAAACTATAATAAAAGACAAAGAGGGGCACTACATAATGACAAAAGAGTCAATCTTCAAGAAGATACAACATTTATAAACATATATGTACCCAATAAAGGAGCACCAAAATATGTAAAGAAAATATTAACAAACCTAAATGGAGAAATTGATAGCAATACAATAGTAGTAGTGGACTTTACTATTACACTGACATCAAGGGTAGAACAATAAGAAAACATTGGTCTTAACTGACACAATAGACCAGGTCGGCTTAAGGGATATATGCAGAATAGTCCATCCAAAAGCAACAGAATACATATCCTTCTCAAGTGCACATGGAACATTCTCCAGGATAGGTCACATGTTAGGCCATAAAACAAGTGTTCATAAATTATAAGACTGAAATCAGATTAAGCATCTTTTCTGAACACAATGGTATGAAACTAGAAATCAGTTACAAGAAGAAACCTGAAAATAAAAAAAACTAAAAAAAAAAACAAAACAAAACCATGGAGATTAAACAACATGTCACTGGACAACTATTGGGTCATAGAAGAAATCAAAGAAGTCAACAAATACCTAGAGACAAATGAACAGACACCCAACACTCCAAAATCTATGTGATGCAGCAAAAGTGTTCTCAGGGGAATTTATAGTGATACATGCCTACAAGAAAGAAATGGAATCTCAGATAAACAATTTATCTTCACACCTAAAGGGACTAGAAAAGGAACAAATGAAGCCCAAAGTTACCAAAAGAAAGGAAATAATAAAGACCAGAGTGGAAATAAATAGAATAGAGCCTAAAAAGACAATAGAAAAGACCAATGGAACTAAGAGTTCAGGGACATCTGGGTGGCTCAGTTGGTTAAGCGTTTGCCTTTGACTCCCATTGGGCTCCATGCTCAGCAGGGAGCCTGCTTCTTCCTCTGCCTGCTTCTCCCTCTGCCTTCCACTCCCCCTGCTTGTTTCTCTCTCTCTGACAAATAAATAAATAAAATCTTACAAAAAAAAAGAAACTAAGAGTTTGTACTTGAAAAAAATAAAAGTGACAAACCTTTATCTAAAGTCACCAAGAAATAAAGAGAGGGGGCTCAAATAAATAAAATCAGAAATGAAAGAAGAGACATTACAACAGATACCACAGAAATACAAAGGATCAAAGAGACTACTATCAACAATCATATACCAACAATGTGGATAAGCTAGGAGAAATGGATAAATTCCTAAAAATTTACAATCTTCCAAGACTGAATCATGAAGAAATAGGAAATGTCTATAGACCAATTACTAGTAAGGAGATTGAATCAGTAATCAAAAACATTCCAACAAACAAAAGTCCAGGACCAAATGTTCAAAGATTTAATACCTATATTTCTCAAAAAAAGAAAAAAGGAAAGTTTTCAAACTCATTTTATGAGGTCAGCAAAACCAGACAGGGACACCACAAAAAAAGAAAATTACAGACCAATATCCCAATGAAAATAGATGCAAAATCCTCAACAAAATATTAGCAAGCTAAATCAGCAATACATTAAAAATGTCATATACCATGATCAAGTAGGATATACTCCAGGGATCCAAGGATGGTTCAGCACCCACAGATGAATCCAAATGATGCACTATATTAACAAAGGGAAAGTTAAAAATCATGTGATCATCTCAAAAGATGCAGAGAAGGCATTTGACAAAATTCAACATCTATTTATGATAGAAAACAAAACCCTTAACAAAGTGGGTATAGAGGGAACATAAGCCAATATAATTATGGCTGTATATGATAAGCCCACAGCTAACATCATACTCAATGGTGAAAAGCTGAAAACTAGTCCTCTAGGATCAGGAACAAGACAAAGATTCCCACTCTCCCTACTTTTATTCAACAGAGTATTGGAAATCATAGCCAGAGCAATTAGGCAAGAAAAAGAAGTCAAAGGCATACAGATTGGAAAAGAAGAACTAAAACTATTTGCAGATGACATGATACTATATATAGAAGACCCTAAAGACACCCACCATGAAAAACTGTTGAACTAAGAAATGTATTCAGAAGAGTTGCAGGGTTCTTCCACTGCTTGCAATTAAACTGTGAAAATGTCACCTGAATACACATGCTATATAAATTGTGTAAAACAACAAAACTAGAGAATATTTCTTATCAGAGACTTCTCAAAGCAGGGTTAGAATCCTAACATATGAGTTATATTCTGGAAAATGCATTCTCCAGTTTATATGGAAAGAATTTTAAATATGATTACAGATATATCATAAATATCCTGATTTTAAAGCCAAATCTCTCTCGAAATATAAGAGCCAAAGAGTAAAAAGCTGGGTTTTTTATTTTGTTACATATGGTGTTTAAATTTTTGCATAAAACACTTATGCAAAGATTCCCCAATATGGAAACATAATTTTGTGAAAAATTAAAAATATGTATAAAGGTACTTTTTTACATAAATGAATTTAAATTAAACAGGTACATCTGTTTAACATGGAAACTTATGGCAGTTGTTTCATTTTTCTGAAGCTGTTCACAACAAGGGTTATTGAATAAAAATATTGCAAATGTAATTTTTAGTTTAATTTTCCTAAACAGATTGGGTGGCTTAAAGTACCAAATGCCATAGCAAAGCTGATTAAAAAACATCAATTTACATTACATGGGCAGTTTATTAGAATTGCAAATTTAAGTCCAAGCATTTGACAGTTTCAGTTCTTTCCACATACTTAATAAACCAAAACTGATGAGTCTGTTGCACTTGAGAAAAGTTAGAAATTGGGATGTTTTATTAATGATTCAGTTCTAACATAAAAACCAATGCCCAACTTGATCTCCATTCTCTGGCAACAGTTAATTCTTGTCAGCATTGCTGTAACTTAATGCAGGGAAAGGAAGAGAACCTGAAAACCATGACATCATTTCTTTTCTGCTTTGTTCACATTACATTCTTTTTTCTAGTGCTAGTTGTGGCTACATCTAAACTCCCTAAATTGCTATTTACTATGAATCATAATGATTAATATACAATTTTCAACCTTCTCCTTACTTATTAGTGTTAATACCATCTTATTTGAAAGTATCTATAACTATGAGCGAGATGAAATTATGTTAGTTCACTCCCAGAAGCTGTCAAATGATAACATAATCAAATGAATCTATTCTTCAATGTTTTTACATTCAGAATCAAAGATACATATTTAAAGGAAGACAGCATTCTAATCTATTATTGCCATGAATATTGATACAAAATTATTAATAATCTATGACAAATGAATTTTGAGCATGTCATGTAAATTTTTCTTTAATATATTGATTTTTTTCCATTAGTTCCTAGGTAGTTCACAGTTAAACTTGTTTCCTTACCTTAACCCAAACAACTTAAAAGTAAGTGCGGTAAATGGTGAAAGACATCAAGGCTTATCAATACTACACAGTGATGTAAAAATTTGTTTCTCCCATTTCCCCTACCTCTCTTCCTTTTGATATACTTTTACCTGAATTGAATAGTTAATACTTTATCCTTTTTGAAAACCAGGTTTTGCAAACCAACTTTTGCTTTAGCACTAACTTTCCCTATTAAATTCCAAGCCCTTGCCAAAATGTTACTCTCCTAAACTCACGGGCTTCAAAAAACCTCTATGCTAACATTCTTTTAGAAATCATTGCTTCTTTGACAGTACTGGATAATCACATCATGAAACTCTCTGCATGTTTTTACCGTCACCAGTAAATTGTCATATTGGGATAAGTGCTGTGATTCCTCTGCCTTTTCTTATACTCTGGTCATCTTCCAGCAAGCTGCTTCTTTTTTTTTTTTTTTTTTTTTTAAAGATTTTATTTATTTATTCGACAGAGATAGAGACAGCCAGCGAGAGAGGGAACACAAGCAGGGGGAGTGGGAGAGGAAGAAGCAGGCTCATAGCGGAGGAGCGTGATGTGGGGCTTGATCCCAGAACGCCGGGATCACGCCTTGAGCCGAAGGCAGAGGCTTAACCACTGTGCCACCCAGGCGCCCCCAGCGAGATGCTTCAAAAGGAAATTGTTTGTTTGTTTTGTTTTTTGCTACTGAAATCATTATTGCATTTTCTTTTTGCCAGGCTACCCCTTATGGGATAATTAAGGAATGTTAGTATGTCTCCATAGCAAGTACTTTAATGCAAAAACAAAATAAAGCAAAAAGCGATCTTAGAAAAAGGATCTGGAGTTAACGTGGATTTATTTCTTTTTTTTTAAGATTTTATTTATTTATTTATTTATTTATTTATTTATTTATTTGACAGAGAGAGAGAGAGTGCACAAGCAGGAGGAGAGGCAGTCAGAGAGAAAGAGAGAAGCAGGCTCCCTGCTCAGCAGAGAGCCCAAGTGGGGTTCGATCCCAGGACCCTGGGATCATGACCTGAGTCCAAGGCAGATGCTTAACGAACTGAGCCACCCAGCCACCCTGCTGATTTATTTTTAAAGCCAGTGTCATCGCATTTTTTAATTCACTCTCCCAGTCTGAGAATGGAGAGGATTTTAAGTAAATAGTTTTTAAAATTAGAATCAGTTTCAAGTTTTCTATTAAATTACCTTTTATGTGAATGGGAGAAAGTCATGCTCTTATTCATTAATTCATGTAACAAAGTATTACTTTAGAGCTAATTGTGCTCAGATCTATTCTTGACAATAAGTGGAGTACCAATTTAGATAGCAAAAAGACTAGGTAGAAAATTTCAGCATTTTATGCAAAAAATAATGGCACCTTGATCTAGGAAAGTGACAATAAGGATAAGCATATGGCTTCAGGATCTATTTGGTTGTGTATTGTTAGGATTTACCAATGATTTGGATGTTGGGACATGGGAAAGATAATATATTAACTCTTACATGAATCTTTAGCACTTTAGAGCTTGGGAAAATGATGTTGTGGGGAATAGGTTTGTTGAATTAAATCAGTCTTCCATTTGGATGTGATATATGTGAGATACTTCTTCAACATTTAAATGTAGATGTCAAGGAGCAATTAGACATTAAGTGTCAGAAACTCAGAATGGAAGTCAGAACTAGAACTATATTGGGAGGGAATAATAACCTTACAGAAATTATTTAAAACCATTGGGAATGAAGAAATTATGTTAGGTAAGAATGTAGATAAAGAATAGAAGCTCAAAGAAACTTCTGAATCTTGACAGAACATTAATGTTAGATGGCAGATGGATAGGAGGCAGAATAGCATGGTAGTAGTGACAAGAGTAACAACACCACCTATGATTTACTGTGTCCTTATTCTGAGCCAGTCAGTATCCTAAGCATTTTATACTATCTTAGAACACCTATTTAATTCTCATGGCAACCAAATGGTATGTGCACTGTTAGTATCTTTATTTTTCCTAAGGGGTAGCTAAGGCATAGAAGAATAAATTGACTTTTCCAGGATGAAGTGAGATCTTGTTTGTTCATTTTTTTTTTAAAGGTTTTATTTATTTATTTGACGGAGAGAGACAGCCAGCGAGAGAGGGAACACAAGCAGGGGGAGTGGGAGAGGAAGAAGCAGGCTCCCAACGGAGGAGCCCGATATGGGGCTTGATCCCAGGACTCTGGGATCACACCCTGAGCCAAAGGCAGATGCTTAACGACTGAGCCACCCAGGCGCCCCTTGTTTGTTCATTTTTTAATAGGGAGACACTAGAACACATTGTGTGCTCTGACCTAGTAGACAGGAAAATTGCTAATGTAAGAAAAAGACATAACTATTAAAATCATGTCCTTGAGAAGGTAGAAAGGAAGAAAATCCAGAATCCAGAACTCAAGAGAAGAGGTTAGTCTTTGAAGAAATCAGTATAACTGGAGGGAAGAAATAATGAATAAATGTACAATATGACTGTAGTCTTGGCATATAGTTTTTATATGGGAAGGTAATTCCCTTTTGATTGCTTCTTTTTGTTTCTGTTTTATTTAAAATAATCAAAGAGGACAGGTTTGTGGAGGGAAGCCTGGTCATTATGTAGATTTTGCATTCAGTGCTCTGAGAACCTTCACATCTCCATTCAATAAAACGGTGTTTCACAAATAGTATATACTCATCAATTATCTGTGGCGTGAGTCTCCAAGGATCCTTGACTTTGGAGATGAATTAATTAAATGCTCCAGGTGAAAAATAGATAAAATTCTATCAAAGCTCAAAAAAGGGTGCATTTAAACCCAATGATCTTGAAAGGTTCACGGAGAGAAACACATTTCAACTGACACTCTTAGAATGAATGGGATTTTGATGGGTAAAATTTTGAGGAAAGGGTATTCCAGTTGGAGATGGGTGGGTGAGCAAAGGCATGACCAAAAGTAATAAAGCTGATTTGGCTTAAATGTAGGATGAATAAAGTTATATAGTAGGGTATAATTCACATACAATATTAAGGACAAATTGTGAAGGGCCTTGAATATCATGCTGAGTATAGATTTATTTTGTAATAAACCCGGAGACTTAGGAGGTTTTTGAACAGTAAAGTGATTAGACAATATATTTGGAAGTAGATAATGAGCTTTACTGTTTGGTAATTTGGAATGTATGGTATTTTAATACCACTGAACTTATTTAGCTACATTTTAGACTGGTGTAATTTCCCTTATATTATCCATTCTATCCTAAGCTTAGGACAACACTTGAGGACAATGCTCTTTTGTCTAGTTGTCAAAGGTGTCCTAGACACAGGTGTGCTTTTTTGTCTGTTAAAATAAAGCCAAATATTTTAACTACTCAGCATCCCAAGCAAATTTTCATTTTGAAAAATGTAATTCCAAAGGGACCCTTGTCCACTAAGAAAGCTCTTGACGATTATTGTTAGCAAGCTGAGTGAACATTTCTGTAAATGTTTAATTAGACCTACTGGCTAAAATAAAATTTTGATTTACCTATAGTAACCCAAAGAGTTCAGGAAAACAGATATTTTCACCAAAAAACTGTTCTACCTCTTAGGATATAATCAAATAAAAATTTATTTTATGAAATTATGTGTCATTGTAGATTTTTTTCTTCGTATTTAGAAACCTCAATACAACTTAGAAAATCCTCAATAATCATTTTCTTTTTGAAGTACTTCAGAAATTAACAGGTAACCCTTTTGTCTCCCCCTTCGCTATCCTGATATCAGCTATTTGCAGGCAATTAATTTTGTACCCTCCATGAATGTATTTGAGATTGTTATATTAACACAGAAAGTGTAATTTTTATTTATCACCAATGAAAAGCCAAATCTCAACAGTCTTTTTCAGGAAAGGAATGTGGCATGCATGCACTAATGCACTCTGCTATCTTGTTCTTGTTTTAACAACATAGCAAAAAGGCTGTCTTTGTGAAACTACTGACCGTAGTTAGGGATCCAGTCAATAAACAGAATCATTTTCTATAAACACATGACCAGAATTTATATACTGAATGTATGATTTTAACCTTTCAATTCATATATTTAACAGGTAGTCCTTGATTATATATTATCCATTAGGTAATGTACTTGGTGCTGGAAATAGGAGTTTAAATAATACATAGCACTTTTCCTCAAGGAGCTAATGCCCCAGTGGGAGCAATAATGTGTATGTGTGTGTGTGTGTGTGTGTGTGTGTGTGTGTGGCACTGAATTTTCCACCTCTATTAATGAATCTTCTAAGTATACTAGACTACTTTCCTAATTATTAATAGCCAGTAATAATAGTTTACATTTAATGAACACCTATGAAAAAGCTGATATCTAAGTACTTCATCTGTGTATTTATTTTCACAATTAAGTCATATCATTATTACTCTCATTTTATTGATGAAATCCAAGATACCAAAGGTTTTAGAGACATGCTCAAACCCTCATAGGTGTTCAGTGACAGAGCCATGTTTTGATAGAGCCCAATAAATTTAGCCCACAATTTTAATTCATTTAATTATACTGTTTGCCTCAAACAGAAAACAGGTCATTAATTCTGTTATCTATGCAGTAAAATATTTAGGAAATAGGTAGGTGGAAAAGTGGAATTATACATCTTCTAGAAATTATCTTTCTGTAGATTCTGATTTTGTAGTATATATGCTATTCATTTTTCCACCGTCAGGTAACATGTTATTACAGTTAGTGGCACTGCTATTTATAATTCTGATTGTTCTACTGTCTATTGGGTGCAACAAATCTTTTCATTCATTCATTCATTCATTCATCCATCCATCCATCCTTAAATTTATTCAATGTGTTTCTTTTGTACATCCCATATAGCAAACACCATTGTAGATTTTATATGCAATACTATGATAAAAAAGAAGCATAAAACACATGTTCCGTACACACCTCTTCAGCTCACAATTAGGAAGGAAACAAATATGGAAACAAATAATAATGCAGTCTTGTAAGTTCTTGACAAGAGGTCTTATAAAAAATGTTATTAGAAGATAAAAGAGATAGCAATTTATGCTCAGCAGGAGTGTCAGTAAATATCTTGCAGAAATGAGGACATTTAAGCTGGAACTTGAAGGTTGAGAATTAATTACACTAGACAAGAAAGGAAAAGGAGTATTTCCTTTGGAAATGTGATGAAAAAGCCTGAATGAGTGTTCCAAGAACAAATTGGCTAGGGTGTTTAGAGCAAGGCGTTGGGGGGGTGGGGCTGGGGGGGTTAGGGAAGAAAGCAGCAAAACAGTTAGAGCCATAATTGAAGAAAGTTTAACTTTATCTTGAAAGTGTATATGCTATATAGTATTTGCAAATATTTTTATATCGAGGGATGACATTTTGAGTTTTCCATTTCAAACGTCACCTGGAAGGATAAAGTGGAGGAGAAGTAACCAAAAGTAAATACAAGAGCAGGAACACTATCTTCTCATTACTTTAGCTGTTCCCTAGGCAGTGTCCTTGCTCACACCAACCTCAAGGCCTCTTCTAAACCTTTTCCTCTCTCTCCGAGCATCACCCAGTCCATGCCACCTTTGGACACCTGTGTCACCTCTTCCTCTCTGAGAAAAGAAGCCATTACAGACACACTCTGTCAACTTCCTGTTTCCAAAACAAACTTTATCTGATTCTATGTATAGCTCATTCTTTATTTCCTGTCTCCTGATCGGATTTTGTTCTCGACTTAATCACCTCCTGGCCTCACAGCGGCCTTGCTCTAACAAGTACTTTTTCTGTCATAGGTTTGTTCTGTCTCTTTTGGCTCATTTCCTCAGCCTAGTATGGGCTTGGACTATGCTAAAAACAAAATGAAACAAAACAACAAAGTAAAAATCCTTTTGATCTACATGCTTCTCTAAGCCTTGTTCTTTCAGCCTCCTCTTCAAAGCCAGACTTTTCAGTATTCCAAAGAAACTCACTTTTATACTTCCTGTCCTGCCATGTTCTCCTCAGTTCGCTGCAAACTTTTCTTCTCTCCACAAGTGCACAAAAATTAATGAACTGTTAGCTGTAAACTTCAGTGGATATATCTCAATCAGTGTTATTTGGGTTTTCCCAGCCTTTCACACCATTTATGCCTCTTAATGCTTTCTGCTTCTTTGTCCTCACTGACGTTGTTTTTCCAACTTTTTGTTCTACTTCTATTTCCTGTACAAATTCTGTCCTAGAATCATGGTCCATGTGGTCTTAATGATGTTCTAAATTAAGATAAAGACTATTTAATTGACAGGCTATTAAATAATAGTGTTTTGGCAAATGTATAATAAATTGCTGGCCAGCAGTTTAGGGAGAAATCCCGATTAGTAGCATTTGTGAATTTATATAATGTAATTATTCTTACCAGGGCCCAATTTCAAGCTATCATTGTGAGGTGAATTAGCTCACAAAATTCCTGAAAATTTAACATGTGTCTCTCACAAATCAGTGAGGGCCATCTCTGTCTAGCACAGATTGAAGTAGGAGATTGGAGAGAAATTCAAGGTCATCCTGGAAGGAATTACTTAGGAAAAAAGTAGCAGTTTTGATATTTCTGTTTGAGTTTATCTCTAATAATATTTAATAAATACTATACCATTTTATTCTTATTGCTGTTATACTTCTACACTCCCTCACTGATTTCACCGTATTAAAAGTACCTGTTGGGGTGCCTGGCTGGCTTAGTCAGGTAAACGCCTGAATCTTGATTTCTTCTCTTCTCTCATTTGTGCTAGGTCTCTTTTACATTATAACTAAACAGTTATCACATTAGTCACCCAACTGTACCTTCCACACTGGGTCTTGGAGCCAGCTATTGTGGGTCCTAGACACAGAAATATACATGGGTCAGGGCGCCTGGGTGGCGCAGTCGTTAAGCGTCTCCCTTCGGCTCAGGGCGTGACCCTGGCATTCTGGGATCGAGCCCCACGTCAGGCTCCTCTGCTGGGAGCCTGCTTCTTCCTCTCCCACTCCCCCTGCTTGTGTTCCCTGTCTCACTAGCTATCTCTCTCTCTGTCAAATAAGTAAATAAAATCTTTAAAAAAAAAAAGGAGAGAGAGAAAGATACATGGGTTGTACATGGGGATGTTGTAATCATCATACATTCTTCTGCTTGAATCTTGTCCAAGTAGTCCAGAATTGACTCTAGGACTATGAGTCCAGGTAGTTCTTACTGCTAGCATCACCTTAGCATAATGCCAGCTGTCTAAAAAGAATAAAGCGTAGAATCTACTATGGCCCAGAAAACAAAGCTAAACAGGACATTTAAAGGCACAATAAGACACCTAGCATAAAAAGGAAATTCTTGTACGCTTCATATAGTAATGAACACCAACAAAAAAACTTGTTTTCATTGCATTTGCCTTATTTGCAAAGTAATTATGAATATTTCAAATACTACAAGGGCTTTAGAAAGAAAAGTAGGATTTTCTTTCTTTCCCAGTCTTAGCAGTTTTGTTTTCGACTTACATATTTTTAGATCTGTTTCTATACAAATACAAATTAATATACCCACATAGAGAATATTTTTAATATAAATGGAATCAGCAAAGGAGATTATTCTGAAGTCAATCATTTTTCACTAACATTTTATTATGGACATTTTTCTATAGTGTACACCAAGATTTACGACATTTTTTACTCAACTGTTCATAGTTATATTTAACCACTTTGCAGGAACAGCTATTTAAGAATTAAATGAGGAAAGGGAATGTTTCCTTTCCATTTCCATCCAACTTTAGATAATTAAGGCAGTGACCCAAATTTGCCTCTTTTGGCTCACATGGCCACCCCTGTGTCTAGGGCAGGCAGGCAGAGTACTGTGACTAGGCATCTCCCCAGGACCACCTGGCATAGACAGAGCAGTTCTTTATACATATGGAGGAAGGAATGCTTGGCAAACAAAAGCAACAGACATCTACTACAAAGTGAAATCTTTGCTAATACATATTGAAATACACTTAAGGAAGAATAATACACTTTTAAAGAGTGTTTTAAGGCCAAGTATCCCAATATTGTCCTTTATAGAAAAAAAAAAGAAATTCTATTCCGTGGTCCAATCCACACTGCACTGAGATTTCAGGTCTCTAGTCTCTTTTAACTTATTTTTCCTATTTTTCATCAAACTTTCATTAACATCTGTTTATGATTGTGCCTGAATCAATTATTACCATGATTTTTGCCTAATGGTGATTTTTCTAGCTCTATTACTTTTTCTACATTTATCAGTTGGCATTCTACTATCATAAAAAATACCATTTCCTTCTCCCCCACTTGTTTATATCTTTATTCATTTCTATTAGTGTTATCAGCATTGACTCTTGGATTCCTGTTTTATTCAACTGACTCTAATCTATTGCTATCATATAGTTTGATGTTCAAACATGTTCTGAGCAGCAAGGTTCCGGTCAATTAGCAAATACTGCACTGTATTTTTAATGAATGTTTCTATGGTTTTTTTTGTTTTTTGTTTTTATCTTTACTAAAGTTCTCTGAGGAGAAGGACTTTGTTTCATTCATCTCTAATTCCACTGTCTGACAGAAAACTTGGATTGTAGTAGTGGTCAACAAACCCTTGTTGGATGGATAAAGAAAGGGCTGCAACAGCTCTCATGTGAATTACTTTTATTTTAAATGTTTACTGAAGTACAACCAGAAGAGTGCAAAAAGTAAACATACAGCTCGATTAATTATTACAAAGTGAAAATCTCTGTAAACACTGCCTTGTCAAGGAAAAGATTGTTGCCAGCACTCCAGCAACTCACCTCATGCCCTGCCCAGATAGTAATCCATCCTTCCTCTTCAAAAGTATCCAGTATCTTGACTTCTACACCATGAATTATTTTTGCCAGGTTTTGTAGTCTGTATGGAAGAATCATCTAGTACCTTTTGTGTGTAATCTTTTTTGCCCAATATTATGCTTGTGAGATTCATCCACATTTTTGCATGTTAGAAGTCATCCAATTCATTGTACCTCTTGTGTAATGTTGAACTATATGAATACCCATGATCTGTGGACATTTGAATTCCTTCTGTTTTTTCCACTATTGTTTATAATTCTCGTAAGAATTTTCTAATACATGCCTCTCAGTGCCTATGAGCATACGTTGGTATTGGGTATATGTCAATGTGTGTAAAGGCTGGGTCATAATATGTATATGTATGTTCCACATTCAGTAGAAACTGCCAGGTCATAATTATGCAATTTGCCAGTAGGGTACAAGAGTGCCTATTGCTCCATTTTCTCACCATGCTTAGAATTAGTGTTACTTTTTTGTTGGTGGTGGTGGATATGTAGATTTGTAGTCATGGCCCATTGCAATTTTATTCTGCATTCCCTTGAAGGCTAATCTGGTATAATACCTGTTCATATGTATATTGGCCTTTAATGAGCTACTTTTAGTAAAGTGCTTATTCAAATCTTTTTACTTATTTTTTATTGGTTTTATTTTTCTTATAGAGATTTATAGGGATTATTTGCATAATTTGAATATGAATTGTTTATTATTATACGTGTAGCAAATATCTTCTAGATGGTTGCTTGCTTCTACATTGTTTTTATAGGGTCCCTGTGTCATACTATTTTAATTACCACAGCTTTATAATAAGCCACTCTATATAATAGCACAAATCCACACATCTTGTGATGGTGGTTGAAGTTTTAATCAATGGCACTTTTTGGGATATTGAATCCTCTAGTGTTTTTATTAACTTATTTTTAATTCAATATTTTATTTATGTTTGTTTGTGTTTTTGTTACATCATTCTCACTAAATGTAATCTTAAGTATTTGACTTTTTTCCTGCTATTGCAAATTTATCTGCAGCTTTAGCTTTTCTTTCTACGTTACCAGTTTTCAAAGAATAATAGTTTTATTTCTTTCTTTCCATTATCTATATCTTTTATTTGTGTTCTTGTTTGTCTTACCATCTAAAACATCTAGTACATTGTTAAAAGTGGCGATAGTGGACATACTGTCATCTTGTTACTTCTCAAACAGAAGTCATTCAATATTTCATTATGAAGAATAATATTTTTAGGATACCATTTATCAGGTTAAATGCTTTCCATGTATTCCTAGTACAGAAAGTTTTTTTTAATCAAATTGGATGTTGAATTTTATTAAAATCTTCTATGTTACCTATTGAAATCTATCTATCTATTGAAATCACCATGTTTTTCTCTTTTACTGCATTGAAAAATTTGACTGATTTTGAAATATTTAAAAAAAAGTCTGGAGGTCAATTCAAACTCATCATTACATAGTTTCATTTTCATTACGTATTTTCATTTTCAATCCAAACTCATCATTACGTATTATTACTGAACTTATTTTAATAATAATGTGTTACGAATGTTTGTGCCTATGTTCCACAGTGAGATCAGTTCATAATTTTCTTCTAACAACATCCTCATCAGTATTTAGCATTAATGCTCTGACTTCATGATATAAATTGAGAGTGTTTTATTTGTTTTTGTTATCCGAAAGAATGTGTAAAATTGCTATTATTTTTTCTTTACTTATTTGGATGTATTAATCAGTGACACCATCTGTGCCTAAAGGTTTCCATGTAGGAGGATTTTAATTATAGATTCTACTTCATTAATAGTTATAGGAATATTCAAATTTTATTATTTTTCTCATGCCAGACTTGGTAATTATATTTTTATAAAAATTTGTCCCTGTCATGTAAATTTTCAGATATATGGCCCCAGTAGTTCTAATAGCTTGATATATTTTTTCAAAAATAACTTCATTGGGGGCACCTGGATGGTTCAATCAGTTAAGCGTCTGACTCTTGGTTTGGCACAGGTCATGATCTCAGGGTCGTGAGATCGAGTCCCATGTCAGGCTCCGTGCTCAGCACAGAGTCTGCTTGTCCCTCACCCTCTGCTCCAACCCTCACTTGCTCTCTCTGTCTCTCAAGTAGCGAAATAAATAGACTCTTTAAAAATTAATAACTTTATTATCTCCAATGAAGTCCCTTTTCCTTGCCCTAATCGGTCTTGATAGTAAGTAATCACTTAAATATCATTGGTTTTGTGATCTTTTGAATTATATATATTTTTTCAATTTGAATCATTTCTGCCTTGTCTTCACTATTTTATTTATTTTACTTTCCTTGGGTTTAATTTGCAGTTTCTTCTAAAACATCTTAAGAGTGATGATTAGTCATTGCTTTTCAATCTTCTTTTCCAAATATGTCTTTAAGGATATACATTTACCTCTTTATGATTTTAGATATAGTCCCCAAGATTCAATATGTAGGGTTTTCATTATCATTTAATTCAAAATATTTTCTGATTTGCATTCTTAGTTCTCTTTTGACCCATAGGTTATTTAGTGGGTGCAGGTCAATTCCATGCATGTGTTTTTCTTATTAATTTCTTGGTTAATTGCACTGTGGCCTAAAAAATTATTCTCAAAAATTCTAATCCTTTGACATTTTTGTATACTTGTTTTAACTCAAAGAATTTTTGTTTTTTAAAAATATTTTGTGTTTAAGAAATGTATATTTCTCAGTTGATGCACAAGTGTAACGTGTGTGTGTGTGAAATGTTTATTAAAGCAAGTAGCTATTGTGTTTTCATCTATTCTATATCCTTACTGATTATTTTCTCTGTTTATTCTGTCATACAAAAAATGGTGGATTATTAACTTATATCTGATGATTATGGCTTTATGTTGCTTTATACATTTTGAAGTGATATTGTTAAAAAATCATATAATTTTATCATTTGTATATCTTTCTATTGAAGTGTATCTTTTCCTTAGTAATATTTTTTAATTAAAAGTTTCTGTTTTCTGATAGGACTGTAGCTATAGTTTCTTCTTTTAGCTTTTTCAAGTGGAAGATTTTTTTCATCTTTCTTTTTCAGCATTTATATATTTTTTAAAGATTGTATTTATTTATTTATTTATTTTAGAGGAGGCGGGGAGAAGCAGAAGGAGAGGGACAAGCAGACTCTGAGCTAAGTGCAGAGCCCAATACAGGGGTCCATCCCACGAGCCTGAGATCATGACCTGAGCCAAAATCAAGAGTCTAATGCTTAACCAACTGAACCATCCAGGCACCCCAGCATTTATATATTTCCACATTGTATATGTATCTTTTGTCAGCAGCATAAAGTTTAACTTTTAAATTCAGTGAGACAAAATTTTCTTTTAATTAGAGATTGCATTAGTTTGCTAAGTTCTGCAGCCAAAATGTACCACAAACTGGGTAGCTTAAATAAGAGTAATTTATGGTCTCACAATTCTGAAGGCTACAAGTCTGAGATCAAGGTGTTAGCAGAGTTGCTTCTTTGTGAGGGCTCTGAGAGAGAATCTGTACTATACCGCTTGCTTACCTTCTAGTGGTTTGCTGGCAATCTTTGATGTTCTATGGCTTAGAGAAGCATCACCCTAAGCTCCGTCTTCATCTTCACTCAGTGGTCTCTCTATGTGTCTATTTCCACATTTCCCCCTTTTTGTATGAATGCCAGTCATATTGGGTTAGGAGTCCATCCTGCTCCAGTGTGACCTCAATTTAACTATATTTGTGTTAACCCTATTTCCAAATAAAATCATGTTCTGAGGTATGAGGATTAGGATTTTAACATATGAATTATAAGGGAACATAATTCAATGCATAACACCAAACTAAGTATATGCTAGGGTACATTATAAAATATATACTTTGAAAACTCATAAGGTAGGATCTAACTTTTTATTTTTCTTTGTATTTCCTTTACTTTTTGTTACCCCTTCATTAGTGAATGACGAGGTTCTAAGTAAATGACCAGGGGAAAGAATGAACAATGGAATGTACAAAGGAATTAAACCATTGCAAGACAAAACAAAACAAAACAAAAAAAACCCTAATACTTCATTGGCTAATATTTTGAACTTTCATGCTTCCTCAAGCTTAGCACTGTTCCTGGCATAAAGAAAGGAAGCAGCAAATGGTGGCTACAATATTAATAGTTCTAATTTTAGCAGTGATAATAGTCGTAGTAGTCATTCATTCGTGTAACGAAACCTGAATAAATTCTTAACCCTCTGACTTCTCCAAAGGTCACAGACAATGAGCTCCTGCTCTCCAGGAGCTCACTAACTAATGAAGCATGGTATGAATGAAATATGCCATGCATGGAGTATGTCTTTGGGGCACATCCCACCCCACTCCTATGATACTTCTATTGCCTAAGTGGTACCCTCTTGGCTTAGAAGAGAAAAATTACTTCAATAAAGACTATTATTAATCACAGGACACTTTGACTACTTTTTAACACCCTAAGCATTTTTAAACATTTTTTTGGTGAAATATATCATTCATACTGAAAAGTGCACAAAACATACTTGTACAGTACAATGAGTAATTGTAAAATGAATATCCAGAAAGCCTCCTTCTCAGTTAAGAAATTGAACGTGACAGTACCCCTGACTGCCTTATCTGTCATCTGGAGACCATATCCAACCCCTCCATGCCTCACAAATAAACATAGTCGAGATTTTTATGTTAATCACTTACTTGCTTTTCTTTATGGTTGTACCACTTTTTTAATATGTCCCTAGTTTTTCAAATTTATATAAATAAAGAGTCCATTGTGTTTATTCACACGTCTTTCTTTTTTTGTCAACATTATGTTTGTAAATAACATGCTGTTCTCCATAGCAGGAATCAATCATATTCATTGCTTTATAGTATTCCTTTGTTTAAATATACTCTAATGTATATTTCCATTTTACTATGGCTGGACAAATGAGTTGTTTCCAGTTTGGGATTATTACAAATAACACTAGGGAGAACATTTCTCTGCATATCTTCTGAGTACGTGTGCAACAACACAGGCCCTTAAGGACATCTCTGTTTTCATGATCAGAAAAAGCTCTCAGGACAGAATTGTTTTTGAGAAGTAGGCTAATTTCTGTGGGATTTTATGTTTCCTCAGATTTAATCTAGTATACTTCACCGCGTTGTTAACTTAATGGAGATTGTTTTTTAAGTTTTACATTAGTATTTCATTCAGCTTTTTCAGTTATAGTTAGTGGAAGGAACCATATTATTTAGCCCCACATTATAAGAATAAGAATTCTATCAAGCATTATAGTTTTAGTTTAGTTTTTTTATAATTTTTAATTGTGATCATAGTGCACATCCAAGTTTACATCGCACTTTTTCATCTAAATATTTTGTATTAATTTTCTATTGCTATGGTACTACAATAAATGTCAGGCTTAAAACAATACACATTTATGATCTCAGAGTTTTCATGAATTAATCTGGGCATTTCTTAGCTGATTCTTGTAGTCAAGTTCTCATAAGGGTACAATAAAACTGTTAGCTATGCTGAGTTTTCATCTGGACGCTTAACTAGAGAAGAGCCACTTCCCAACTTCCTAAAGTTGTTGGTAAAATACATTTCCTCTCTGCTGCTTGGAGTATCAAACTGATCCAAGGAAAGCTGGGATCTTTTTATAAAGGATTCACCTGGTAGTTCATGCCCTCAGAATAATCTTTTTTTTTTTAATTAACTCAAAGTGAAATAATTAAGCATCTTAATAATATATGTGACATCCCTTTACTTTTGCCATATTTTATTGGTTAAAAGCAAGTTGCAAGTTTTGGCTACACTCTAAGGGAAGGTTAAACCAGGAAATGTATACACCATGAAATGGGAATAATGAGAACATCTTAGAATTCTGCCTACCATACATTGTAACATGTATTTTCCTATTATTTTTAACTATCAGAGATTTTTCATGACTGTGTTGCATTCAAACATGAAGTGTATTATAATTTGCTTGAACACTAGATTATCAAGATATATTTGTGTTTTAATAAATATAAAAATATTATGCCTATTTTTTTAAGTTCATTTTGAGTATAGTTGACACAAAATGTTACATTAGTTTCAGGTGTACAACATAGTGATTCAACAAGTTTGTACCTAATGCTGTGCTCTCCACAAGTGTAGCTACCGTCTGTAACCATGCAATGCTATTATAATATCATTGATGGTATCTCCTACTGTATCTTTTATTCCTGAGCCTTATTCATTTCATGACTGGAAGCCTGTATCTCCCACTCCCCTTCATCCATTTTGCCCATTCCTCCTCTTTCCTCCCTTCTGGCAACCATCAATTTATTCTCAGTATTTATAGGTCTGATTTTGCTTTTTGTTTATTTGTTTGTGTTCATTTTGTTTTTCAGATTCCACATTTAAGTTAAATCATATGGTATTTGTCTTTCTTTGATTCATTTCACTTAGCATAATACCCTCCAGGTACATCCATATTTTCACAAAGAGCACAATCTTGTTCTTTTATGGCTGAATAATATTCCACTCTCTATATATACCACATCTTCTCTATCTGTTCATCTATAAAGAGATGTTTGAGTTGCTCCCATATCTTGGCTATCATAAGTAATGCTGCAATAAATATAGGGGTGTATATACATTTCTGAATTAGTTTTTTTATTTTCTTGGGATAAATACTCAATAGTGGAATTACTAGATCATATTGTAATTCTATTTTAATATTTTATAATATTTACTTAGAACCTATTTTGTACCATTCCTTCCTCTAGGTGTCGAGGATGCAGTGGTGAACAAAAGATAAATGAGATGAGAAGCCAGTGGAAAGTTTTTGATCTGCTAGAGTTTTAATAAGATCACTCTGACTGGTTTGTGGAAAATAGATCGAAGGGGGAATAATAGCTGAAGTGGTTAACTAGTTACGAGGCTATTGTCACGTTCCAAGGGAAAGATGATAAGTCATAGCAGTAGACATGACCCCATCATGTATATACTCTTCCTGTATAGTGTACAGGATAATTAATGAACTGGATTTGGTATATGACAAAAAGAGAGAAGTAATGAATAATCCGAATGTTCTGGGTCTGGACTTTGAAAAGGACTAGACTTTAGGGGCACCTGGCTTGCTCAGCCAGTGGAACATGTGACTCGATTTTGGGGTCATGAGTTCAAGCCCCATGTTGGGTGTGATTACTTAAAAAAATAATACAAAGTAAAAAGAAGTAGGTTTTAAATAATTGCAGAGAATTACTATAGTAGGAGTAAAGCAGATTTGAGAGAGAAAATTAGGATTCAGTTGTAGACATGTTAATTTTGAGAGTATTAGAAATCAAAGTGCAATGGATAAG
This sequence comes from Ursus maritimus, assembly GCF_017311325.1. NCBI lineage: Eukaryota > Metazoa > Chordata > Mammalia > Carnivora > Ursidae > Ursus > Ursus maritimus. The sequence continues at coordinate 16,978,822 of NW_024426230.1, forward strand.
TGGCAGTTCAATACAGAAAGAGAATGGTCCAGGCTTCTAAGAAACATCTGTCTGTATCCTTTATTCAGTTATCTCTTAAATTTATAATTTTTTATAAAATTGGGCATGGACTTTTTATGTAATAATACCATCATTTTACTTTTTGAAATGCATAATGTCAAATCGAAGTGATCATTATGTTATAAAAAGCAAAACAATGTTAACACAAAAAGTAGGAGAATCTAGTAAGACTGGGAGGGTGGGTGTATTTGAGAGAGATGGGAGGGAAGGGGAGAGGGAGAAAGGAAGAGGGGGAAAAAAGAGGGACAGGAAGAGAGAGAGGAGAAAGAAAAACACACATTGCTTTCAGTGATATAAAAGCTTCCATATGGTCTTAGTTTGTCAAAACATTTCTGTAGGAGTACTGCCGGAACCTTCCACCCGCACATATTTAGTGTTTAAACCCTTAGTAAATTCACTACTTCCTCTGTACGTGTGTATGTCTTTCTTTCCTCTCCAATTTTTTTTTTTTTTTTAGATTTTCAATTAGATTTTCCATTGGTGATAACTTGGCTGACTCAATGCCCACAATAATATCAAGAGAAAATGTAAACCACATTTTTTTTTTCTGAAGAAGTATACAGATTTCTAGATGCCTGAATTGTGTCAGATAGCATCTCTGTGCTCATCATCCTGTCTGCATTGCTCTACAACAGTGCCTCTTTAATTGCTATGGCAACAGCACAATAGAGCCAATATAACCACCGAGATTTGAGACTCGTTACATGAAATGTTAAACACCATTAGGAAATGGAAACATAATGGATAGCAGGACATCTCAAAAGCTAAGAGATTCACCTTTCAGAATTCCAAAGAAAAAGGGTAAATCATTTACTAGATTTAAAATACTGATTAGTGGCATTTAAATTTGTGTTATAACCCATTTTATGCCCTTTCAAATTGTCATAAAATCAAGGTGAATTCTAAGAATGCTGTATTCTTGGAAACTAGAAGAAAATGGGGGTCATCTGCTACTTTGCAATGGCAGGATAGTGATTTCATTGCATTTCACGTCTGTAATAGTGTTCCCTATCCTGGACCTTTCTTCTCCCCTATGTCCATTGAAACCTGATTATCCTGCAATGAGATGCAACAGAAAGAGAAATGGGTTTATGAAATCCAGGGTGGAGTCTTACATGACTAATAATGTCTTCAGCCTTTCACTGAGATTCGGTTTCCTCATCATTCAATGACAACCCAGGCATGGAATGCAAGCTCTTTTTACCCTGATGTTTCCCACAGTCTTGATATTGGGGTGGGGGAGTTAGACTTCAGGTGTGAAGGTGATGGGAAGCGGTAGTGTAATATCTTTGCAAATAACTCTGTATCTCAGAGTTTCCTTCTCTGTGACTGTCTATGTGAAGGCCCCAGGCCCTTAAACACTTTACACAGAATCTTCTCCCCGTGTGTTCTTCCTTCAGTCCTCTCTCCTCCCTTTCCCACACAGTGAATTTTCTTTAATTTATCAAACTGGAATTTGGCTAGCTCTTGTTTCATTGCCCCTTTAAAATCCATGCCTCGGGCTCTTCACCATTCACATACAAAATGGATTATCAAATTATTTTGCTAAAGGAATAACCATCTACTCCCCAGATAAATTATACCTATTCCTTCGAGGCACTACTGTCTTAATTAGTTGAAGTTCTAAATATAAATTATCTTACACTTTTATACACACATCACCCCTCCCACTTCCCACATATTTCCCACTTGTATCTGAACATCCGTAAGGAGTGCTTACAATCAACAGAAATTCATTTTAGCAAACCACTTGTCACCTGTACCAGCTGACCCAACTTCAAACTACTGCTGTTCTCACTGTTGGGAATCTTCACAGCCTCTTAGCACCAGGCTCTTGTAGGCTGCTTTCTCTCCCTAAGCTATTTTCTGCAAGAGAGAATACATTCTCTTTCAGAGTTACTGGTAGTATTAACTCTCTGAATCCATGGACGCTGAGTGACATTATAGAGACTCTGTAGGCAGACTTCCAAGTGGGCCAGAAAAGGGACAACTCAGTCCATATCCGTGGGAAAATACTGAGACCTCTTTATACACAGCAATCAATCTCCTTTCTATGAAGTAGAATTTATATTCTTAAAAGAATAATCAGTATTATGGACTTAAGTATTTGGGTAATTTCAGTCATGTCTTGACATGCCAAAAAGAAATGAATGATGGTGGTGAAATGTATCATTTCGGTTGCCCTTAAGTCACTGTCAAGATGCTCTTAAGTCTCCACTGTAGAAATTTGCTAGCACCTTTTAAATGTATTTGATTATGAACAGAGACCAGGAACATAAATGAGGAAAATACTTGATGAACTTAGGGAGTCATTATTGTTAGAATCAACAACCCTTTATGTCCAAGTGCTACATAATCAGAAAAACACACTATAACTAATATATATAATCATCTTATACTAGGGAAAACATGGGTTTTGGAAATAGATCTCCATCTTAGACCTACCTAATTTTTTTCTTTCTGTGTGGCCTTGGGGGGATTCCTTAAGATTTCTTAATTTTATTTCACATATAAAATGAGAAAAAAATAACCACTTTATATGAAGTTGTGCAAAAATGAAGTAGGATTTGGTATGATAAGTACATTGCATAACAAGTCAATCTTGGCTTTCTGATGTAGGCTAACAAAATTAATGTTAAAAATATTTTATAAAAAAATGACATCTCTCTGTGTAGCTTTCACCTTAATTCTAAAAAAAAGAAGTACTTAAACTATCTACACATTTACGAGGTAGATAGAGCATGGCAAATATTCCACTTAGTAAACTGGTTAAATTATGTTATCGGTATCTCAATCCCATTTCCTCATCTATAAAATAAAAGAGACCACTACTTCCTTCATGTTACCTATGCTCAATGAATGGTAACTAATTTTTTTTAAATAATTATTTGTTTTAGTAACTGGGCTCTTATCCGTACTCCTTTAGTGTAAATATGAGTTTATGTATACATGGGCCATGTTGAATTAAAAATACACATATGTATACACACATGGATAACAAAAATTACGCAGTCCTCAAAGGCCCATTTTGTTTGTGTAAATTTAAATATTAAAATGTATGTTGACTTAAAACTTTTCAGTCTGCCTTCTATTGTAATTGTGAATGTGCTTGTCTTGGTCAGATCCCAGCCTTCTAAATTTGGTAGATTCTAGCAAAGCACCTTGCCTGTAGTAGAGATGCTAAATAAATTTTGCTGAAGAAATTAGTAAAAGAATGAGTAAACAGATGCATGAGTTCATTTTTAAAGCTTTAATTTTGAGCGTACTTAGGAATTTGGCTAGAGACTATTTAAAATCAAAGATTGAAGGATAATTGTTCAAGGTTATAGTTGCCTTGTTTTGAGGCTTGAATTCACCAGGTTCAATAGTAATATCCTCTGTACATGTTTTAGCAGAGAAAAGAGTGATAATATTTTCCATTTAGAGTCCTTGCAAAAAATGAGTAGAAAACCTAAAATATTAGAAATGAATATCAAATGAGTTTCATTATCTAAACTATATTATAAAATATCCTTTGCAGCACTGTAACCATTTTGACACATCCTAAAGCAACTCATCAGTGTCAGTAGGCATCAGCATCTGTTCCCAGGCATTAGCCTGGGCAAAGGGACACTAATTGAATTGGTAGAGCTCTGTTGAATGATGGCAAGGCAGCTCCTAAGGGGTCCAACAGCTTTCCTTTAACTCAGCATATAAATTGGTACCATATTGGTTTCTGCAGAGAGTAGATTATACTCTCAGTTGGTTGTAAAATCTAAATTTGCATGTATATCCTGTTCTAGTTGCCAAATAAATACTGATTCTCTTGAGCATATGTTGTGTAATAGCCATGGGCTGAAAGAAGGATGCCGTACTGGAAAATCATTTTCCAGTTTTGTGTGATAGACTCTTCTTTGTTTATAAATGTGTCACTTTGTGTCTGAAAAGAATTAGCTTGAAAGAACATACAATGTAGAGATGTGTAAATATTATCTAGAGAGCTGCAGCTGTATGACTATTTACTGAGTTATATCCCCACTCAAATATTATTATTAAAAACAGATCTGTGTTGTTTGCATTTAACCAGTTAGAGAAGGCAAGACACACGTTTTGAAAGAATTTAACTTAACTAGATAAGAATGAGGTTAGTATATTTGATTATCTTCATAAGTTTTTAAATCATTAATTTCAATAAAACATGACAACTACTCTGCTCTTCCTTTCACACTCATTTTCCTCAAGTAGTAATATATTATTCTAATAAATAAATATGTCAATGATTAGTTTGTGAACTTGTAGGAAGTAAAAGCTACCTGATTCCTTGTTTTCCATCTTCTACGAGTTTTGAAATCTCCACTTTGTCCTAAGATAATGTGAGAAACGTCATTAATCACAATTCATATGACTCTTTCATTACTTACAGATCTCATTTAAGCAAAAAATAAACGTGGAATTAAGAAAGTGGCCTACATTTTATTCTAAACTTAATCTTACTTTCTAAATCACCATATGGGCGGTGAAATCATATCAGGCAGTGTATATGTTGATGAACTAAATCAGCTTATGAAATAGGATGCATGATTTGAGTTGGAATGGAATCACATCTTTGCCGAGATAGGGCAGAACAAAGAAAATACGTGTTTCTAAAATATGACTAAATTCTGATTCGCCACCAATAATGTATCACTTTATAAATTCTTCTTTCTTTGGAACTCGTATTTGTAAATATATTAGAAACCCAGATTTCAGGGCACCTGGGTGGCTCAGTCGTTAAGCATCTGCCTTCGGCTTGGGCATGATCCCAGAGTCCTGGGATCGAGACCCGCATTGGGCTCCCTGCTCAGCGGAAAGCCTGCTTCTGCCTTTCCCACTCCCCTTGCTTGTGTTCCCTCTCTCGCTGTCTCTCTCTGTCAAATAAATAAATAAAATCTTAAAAAAAAAAAGAAGAAACCCAGATTTCCTTTTTAAACATAATCAACTATATTAAAGTACACTTGACATAAAATGTACTGATATTAAGTGTATAGTGAGTGAATTGTGATGAATGTATACACTCGGATATCACTATTTCAAATAAGATACAGACTATTTCCATGACACCCACTCCATTTTTTTGTGTTTTTCCCATTCAACCATCCTCCAACTAGGAAACCACTGGTGTGATTTGTATTACTGTACATTAGTCTTGCCTGTTCTAAATGCACATATACTTGGAAGCTTACAACACGGATTGTTTTACTTCTAAAATTCTACTGTTACAGAAAATGTTGTTTTGAGACTTGAATTAGTTTGATAGGGCTGTCATAACAAAGTACCACAAACAGGGTAGCTTACACAGAAATTTATTGTTCCACCATTCTGGAAGCCAGAAGTCCAAAATCAAGGTGTCTGGCATATTTGGTGCCTTTGAAAGCTGTGAAAGAGAATCTGTTCTATTCCTCTCCCCTAGATTCTGGTAGCCTCAGGCATTCCTTGGCTTATAGATAATGTTCTCATTGTGCTTCATGCTATCTTCCCTTTTTTCATGTCTGCCTTTGTGTCCACATTTCCTATGTTTATAAGGATACAATCATATTGGATTAGGGTTTGCACTAATCACCTCACCTTAACTCGATAATCTGCAAAGATCCTATTTCCAAATATACTCACATTCAGGGGTACTGGAGATTAAGACTTCAGCTTTTTCTTTTTAATGGAGATATACTTGGCATATAACATTGTATAAATTTAAGGTTTAAAACATGTTGATTTGATACACATACATTGCAATAAGATTGCTACTATTGCATTAACTAACACCCCTATAATGTTACATGCTATTTTTGTGTGTGTGTGGTGGGAACATTTAAGACATAGTCTCTTAGCAATTTGATGTTTACAATGCAATATTCTTGTCTGTAATTACTATACTGTACACTAGATTTCCAGGACTCATTTATCTATTAGTTGTAAGTTTGTACCCTCATTCGACATCTCCCTAGTTCCCCACCCCCCTCCCAGCCCCTGGTAACTACCATTCTGTTTTCTGTTTCTTTGAGACAATTTCCCAGGTACTCCATATTTTCAGATAAGAAAAAATGGGGGGAAAATTGGGGGAGGAAAAGAAAATTGAAATGAATCTTCTGGGCAACCCAGACTTTCAGCTTTGGAAGAATGATGGGTAAGAAGTAGAAGAGTACAAGGAAAAATCAGGCACTCAGGGCTTTCAGCTATATAAAGACTTGAGAGAGAGGATGGAGAGCTCAGTTTTTTTCTTCCCATACAGGTATGTCTGATTTTCAACCACAGAGTATCTGGGGTGGCATTGGTGAGATGCAAGAAACTTCGTAGAGGAAACATCTACCTTCATTGATTCTAGGGCAGCTCAATTGCAGCCAAAAGCGAGGAAATGCAGGGATGAGATGAAATATCAAAGAGCTCTCACTGGCCACCAAAAAAAGCTGGAAGCAGAGATATAAAGTTAGCTGAGGTCTCCAAATGTTTGAAAATCAGATAGTTCATCTATAAAACAGACAGATTTTCAAAACCATCCTAGTGTTAACACCCCATGTCTTCCTGAATAGCAAATTTCGAACCACAGTCTCAAGAAGCTGAAGTGGACTGAATTATGGTAATACTGTAACAAATGACAGACCGATATGACTGCACAGCATTGAATGCAAGACTCTAAAACTCCCAAGAGATAACATAGGAGAAAACCTAAATGATCTCAGGTATGGTGATGCTTTTATATGTATAACACCTAAGACATGATTTATGAAAGAAATAATTGATAAGCTGGATTTCATTAACATTGAAAACTTGAGCTCCACCAAGGACAACGTCAAGAGAATGTGAAGACCAAGGACAACGTCAAGAGAAGGCGAAGACAAGCCAGGGACAGGGAAAAATATTTGTATAAGACACATCTGATAAAAGATTGTTATCCAAAATATACAAAGAATTCTTCAAACTCAATAATTAAAAAAAAAAAACTCATAATTTAAAAATGGGCCAAAGACCTTGACAAACACCTCAACAAAGAAGATATACAGATGGCAAACTATGAAAAGATACCCACATCATAAGTCATCAAGAAAATGCAAATTAAAACAGTGAGATGCCAGTACTCACCCATTAGAATGACCAAAATCTGGAACACTGATAACATCACATACTGGCAAGGCTATGGCACAACAGAAAGCTTCTCATTGCTGGTGGGAATTATGGTGGAGACACTTTGCAACACAGTTTGGCACTTTCTTACAAAACTAAATATACTCTTACCATACAGTCCAGCAACCACACTCTGTGGTATTTACCCAAAGGAGTTAAAAACTTATGTCCACACAAGAGCCTATACACAGATGTGTAGAGCAACTTTATTCAGAATTGCCAAAACTTGGAAGCAACCAGATGTCCTTCAGTAGGTGAATGGATAAATGAACTTTGGTACATATAGAAAATGGCCTATTATTCAATGCTAAAAGGAAATGAACTATTAAGCCATGAAAAGACATAGAGGAACATATTATTAGGACATATTAATAAGTGAAAGAAGTCAACCTGAAAGAGCTACATACTATATAATTCCAACTATATGATATTCAAGAAAAGGCAGAATTATGGAGACAGTAAAAAGAGAAAAAAGTCAGTGGTTGCCAGAGATGAGCCAGGGGGAAATGAACAGGCAGAGCTCAGAGGACTTTTAGGGCAGTGAAAGTATTCTGTATATACCGCAATGGTGGATATTTCCCATTGTACATTTGTCCAGACCTGTAGAATGTATGACACCAAGAGAGGACCCTGATGTAAACTATGAACTTTGGGTGATTATGATGTGTCAAAGTAGATGCACTGATTGCAGCAAATGTCCCAGTCTGGCAGTGATGTTGATAATGGAGAAGCCTGCTGTGGGAGCAGTTGATATATAGGAAATCTCTGTACTTCCTTCTCATTTTTGTTGTAAACCTAAAACTGTTCTTCAAAAATAAACCATTTTTAAAAAGTTTCTTAGGGGCACCTGGGTGTCTCAGTTGGTTAAGCATCTGCCTTTGGCTCAGGTCATGATCTCCGGGTCCTGGGATCAACCCCCATGTGCGGTTCCCTGCTCCACAGGGCGTCTGCTTCTCCCTCTCCTTCTGCCCCTCCCACCAGCTCCTGCTCTCTCTCTCTCTCTCTCTCTCAAATAAATAAACTAAAAATCTTTAAAAAAATGTTTGTTAAACTTTTGAAAGGTAGGCTCATTTCTCCCTACCCTAATTAATGCGAGATAGGTCTTCTTATTTACTTTTCTGTTTGGGTGGGATGTCAGGGGACATCTATGGAATTCTTCCCTTCCATCAAAGACTATTACTTTCTGGAATATTGTTACTGTAAATTTATATCCTCAGCTTTTTGATGTTATTAAAAAAATTAATATCCAGCTTATCCAGCTTACTTGATTGCTAGGGTGCAAACGGTGTGGGTTTTTTTTTTTATGTGTTTGTTTGTTTTGTAAATTTTAATATCCGTACCAGAAGTACTATTTATAAATAGATTAAAACATAGCAAAAATATTTTATATCTATCCACAGATATACCATTTCTGTTATTTTTCACCCATTTATAAAGATTCAAGATTCCATGTGGTACAATTTTCCATCCACCTGAATAGAATATCCATTATATTTTCTTATAGTGCAGCTTTTCTGGTACTGAACATTTCAGTTTGTTTGTCTCAAAATGCTTTTATTTTACTTTAATTTTTTTATGAATATATGGGTCCACACCCAGGTTGACAGACTTTCTTTTCCTGAAGTGCTTGAAATATATTTTTCATTGTCTTCCATTTTGCTTTATTTCCAATGAGAAGTCGGTGAGGAGTCAGCCATTTTTTTTTATTTTGTTCATTTTATCTTCTTGTAATGTGTCTTATTTCTGTGCTCCTTTTAAGATTATTATTTTTTTCCTTTGGTTATCTGCAATTTGATTATGATGTGTCTTGGTATAGTTTTCCTTGTTTTGTGCTTGGATTTATGGGTTGCTCTTTATTACAAATGTGAAAAATGTCTGCCTTTATGTCCACTTTACAGCCTTCTTCTGATATTCCCATTATTTGCTTCTTAATATTTTCGACTTCTCAATATTTTTCCACAGGTCACTGTGTTTTTGTTTACTTTTTTCCTCCATCTTCCCCCCTCCCCCCAGTCTTTCAATATGGTTAGTATCTATTGCCCTGTTTCTACCCATCGGATTACTGAAGTTCTTTCTTTGGATAACTCTCTTCTTTCTGGTGTTCTGCCTCATAAATTCAAGCCATTGGAGACTCTCTGCACTCCAGTCTATCCTCTTCAACGGTTCATGTGCCACCTTGTTTTCCCTCCTTGTGCTATGCTTTGAAAACTGTCTCTAAGGAGCAACAATAAGGTTCATTCACTTTTTTATTCACTTTTCTCAAGGATCACAATTCTGTGCTGCTTTTTTTTCCCAATGTGTGAAAACTATAGTACCATATATATATATATATATATATACACACAATATAATATATATATTATATATATATGGTATTTTTTGTTGCTGCTTATTGTGGAAAGACTTTCATTTGTTGAGCATGACAGTTCTTTTTCATTACAACCACATAGAATATGATATAAAATAGGCATAAAATAAATCAAACCTATAAGAATATGTTTTATTTAGAAAACTAGGTACATCATATCTAGAATAATTCCATATTTTATATTTTCATCAATTAAAAATTTGACTGATTTTCTCTAGCTATTTTCCTTGCCATTTAAAGCTACATGTAATTTATGAGAACTTTTGATGGCTTTTGATATGTATTAGTATTTTAACTTTTGATGATTAATTTCAAGAACAAATAGTTCAGATCAAATTAGAAAATGAAACTATCAAGATTTTTAAAAATTATATTTGTGTTAAATTTAAATGCATTAAGATTTTAAAAGAAAAAAATGAATTTATAGCATCTTTTGGGACTCACTGTCAAGAATTTTGATGACTACTTTTCATAAATTATCTTTTAAAATCCAATTTTATGTCAAATAAAATATTCTAATATTTAAGGAGCTCAGAGCATCTGTGGTAAATTTTTAGCCTTTTTATTTTTGAGAATAAGAGCCTTTATTTGCAATTAGGTTATGAAGGTTGTACTGTGTTCAAGATAATTTGTAAAAATGAATAAAATTTAATTGTTGATTAATTACTTTCAAATATCATGCCACAGAGTTAACAGTAACAAATACTGTCTTTTATTGTTTTTACTAAGTAAATTGAAGTGCTTGCAAATCCTTAAATATATCCTTAATCTTTTGAACTTATGAGATGTCTTTCAGGGTTATGGGCAAGTTTCCTAACTCCTACCCTCCAGAGTCAGCTGCATGTCACTTTTTTTATGCATCCATGAAGTACTCTGGACATATTTCAAGAATAGCACATAATTTACAGAATTGTAATAATCTGTTGGCTTCTTTGTTTTCCCCATTTTATTTTAAATCCCACGAGGCCATGATTGGTATATTTTTCATCCTAGTGTCAATTATAGCCTGCAATACAGAGTAGATACTTTATACTTGTTTGTTAAGTAAACAAATGAGTAAATCGTTTCTGTATTGCAATTTTCATAAAAAGGATTATTCCAGTAGGAATATGAACATTAGTGAAATGATTGGATGCTAACACTACATTTTGTATCTTTTCTTACAGGCTCTTAAATCTGATCTACAATGGAAAAATTTCTTTTTTATCTGTTTTTCATTGGCATAGCAGTGAGAGCTCAGATCTGTCCAAAGCGTTGTGTCTGTCAGATTTTGTCTCCTAATCTTGCAACCCTTTGTGCCAAGAAAGGGCTTTTATTTGTTCCACCAAACATTGACAGAAGAACTGTGGAACTGCGGTTGGCAGACAATTTTGTTACAAATATTAAAAGGAAAGATTTTGCCAATATGACCAGCTTGGTGGACCTGACTCTATCCAGGAATACAATAAGTTTTATTACACCTCATGCTTTTGCTGACTTACGAAATTTGAGGGCATTGCATTTGAATAGCAACAGATTGACTAAAATTACAAATGATATGTTCAGTGGGCTTTCCAATCTCCATCATTTGATACTGAACAACAATCAACTGACTTTAATTTCTTCTACAGCATTTGATGATGTCTTTGCCCTTGAGGAGCTGGATCTGTCCTACAATAATTTAGAAACAATTCCTTGGGACGCTGTTGAGAAGATGGTTAGCTTGCACACACTTAGTTTGGATCACAATATGATTGATAACATTCCTAAGGGGACTTTCTCCCACTTGCACAAGATGACTCGGCTAGATGTAACGTCAAATAAACTGCAGAAGCTACCACCTGACCCTCTCTTTCAGCGAGCTCAGGTACTAGCAACCTCAGGAATAATCAGCCCATCAACTTTTGCATTAAGTTTTGGTGGAAACCCTTTGCATTGCAATTGTGAATTGTTGTGGTTGAGGCGTCTGTCCAGAGAAGATGACCTAGAGACTTGTGCTTCTCCAGCACTTTTAACAGGCCGCTATTTTTGGTCAATTCCTGAGGAAGAGTTTTTATGTGAGCCTCCTCTCATTACTCGTCATACACATGAGATGAGAGTCCTGGAAGGTCAAAGGGCAACCCTGAGGTGCAAAGCCAGGGGGGACCCTGAACCTGCCATTCACTGGATTTCTCCCGAAGGGAAGCTGATTTCAAATGCCACAAGATCTCTGGTGTATGATAACGGAACACTTGATATTCTTATAACAACTGTAAAGGATACAGGTGCTTTTACCTGCATTGCTTCCAATCCTGCTGGGGAAGCAACACAAACAGTGGATCTTCATATAATTAAGCTCCCTCACTTACTAAACAGTACAAACCACATCCATGAGCCTGATCCTGGATCTTCAGATATCTCAACTTCTACTAAGTCAGGTTCGAACGCAAGCAGTAGTAATGGTGATACTAAAATGAGTCAAGATAAAATTGTAGTAGCAGAAGCAACATCATCTACCGCGCTACTTAAATTTAATTTTCAAAGGAATATTCCTGGAATACGTATGTTCCAAATCCAGTACAATGGTACTTATGATGACACCCTTGTTTACAGGTAAGAAAAATTAACCAAATTTTTATACTTACGGTGTATCTTAATGTAGGGCTTGTTAATGTACTACTGACTTGTTTTTTTTTTTTTTTTAATTGGCAGTGCTACTCTGTTGTAATTACAGCACTCCATTTTTTTTTTTAAGTGTATAATGTAAGGTTTGTGAAAGGTGATTACCTGTGGGGAAATATTTTGAATGGTGTTATTTTTAGACAGTTCAAATTTATATTTAATATTATGCTTACTTACTTTTTTTCCCCTCATCTAAGAGATGTGACTATCAGAGAACAAGATTGATTTATTTTAAAAACTCAAAAACATACCAGAACTTACACATCCACACGAGTGTTCTTTCCTTCAAGGAAGTCACGTTGGGAGGCTATTCCATTATCCCAATGATGCTGGCATTGCTCAAAGCACTTTTGGAATTATCTTTAGAACCTTCGTCATACTATTTTGAATATCCTCAGTGGTGGCAAATCTTCGTCTTTTGAGGGTGAATTTGAATTTTGGAAACAAGCAAAAGCCATTTGGAGCCAAGTCTTGTGAATAAGGTGGGTGATCAAGATGGGTATTGCCATTTTTGGTCAAAAATAGGATGTAACTATAAAATAATGAGACTGATTTTTTTGAGTGATTGAGTGATGTGCATGTGTATTGTTTCATATACACTGGTTCTTAAGACAGTTCCAAAGAGAAAGTTTATAAATATTTTGAGCAGTGAAAGTATCACTGGAGTTAAGCACGTAATCTCCTCATAAAGGCTTCGATGGAGAATTTGCATCTGACTATAGGTTTTCTGGTATGTTTTTCTAAAGTTCAGCCTCATTGATTTATAGTCACATCTTGTCCAATTTTCAGTTGGAAATATACATTTTTACCTCTCCATATAATTTCACTCATGATAGACGATATTACTCCTAGGAAATGATGGAAAATCATGGTTTTTGAAACATACATATATATATATATTTTGTCTTGAAACTTTTCTGAAATAAGATCAACTCAATTCTTATTTACCCAGATGAATTATTGAAGATAATTCGATTTTCACTCACATATGGAAATGAGAGAACTTTTTAAAAATGAGCATGGGCTGGTAGAAGAAAACCAAACTGGCCCAGCTAGCCATATGATTGATCCTGGGCAAAGTTCTACATGGCTGAGTTTTAATTTCCTGATCTTTAAAAGCAAGAGATTAAAGTAAATGGTTTCTAATATCCCTCTCATCACTGACTGTACCATCGTGTAGACTATGATGCATGCATATTAGCCTAGAGTAGTTTGTCCTTCTCATACTCAGCTCTTTACCTGGGCTATCCATTATTTAACCCATTGTCAAAGAAGAGTGTGCACCCCTACCCCTCACCCTCCTGTAGCTACTAACATTATATATATGCATATATAACATGCCGTAGGCCAGTTTCTACTTTCCAAATTCTAAGATCCTAATCCCCATGACAAGAAAATTCTATGTGACTTTCAGAAAATTGGTTAAATTTCCCGACTTCAGTTTTTGTCATAAATAAAATAGTAATGCTTACCTTATACAGCCATTGTAAGAATAAAATTATAGTGTTCCAGTAAAAAAAAGAATAAAATTATAGCGTATATAAAGTGCTTAGTAATGCCTGGTATTTATCATATACTCACTAAATGATAGTGATTTTATTCACAAATCACAAATACATACTCTGCCCTAAAAGTTTCCTGGTTCATTTATTTATTTATTTATTTATTTTAAAGATTTTATTTATTTATTCGACAGAGATAGAGACAGCCAGTGAAAGAGGGAACACAAGCAGGGGGAGTGGGAGAGGAAGAAGCAGGCTCTTAGCGGAGGAGCCTGATATGGGGCTCAATCCCGGAACGCTGGGATCACGCCCTGAGCTGAAGGCAGACGCTTAACAACTGAGCCACCCAGGCGCTCCTCCTGGTTCATTTAGAACACGTTGTCCAGGTTGTATAACAGATGAGCATTGCCAAGTTTTCAAATTTCCTAAAAATTTCTTTCAGGGAAAATATAGTTTCAAACATTTTTTTTTTTTCTAAACGAAATCTTAGTTTAGGTCCTATTTGATTGCTACTTTAAAAAAAGTTAGTGGAAAAAAGCACTCACAGAAAAGTTTTGTGATATAATGGATTCAGAGGTATCTATAAACTTTTTATCAAACTTTAGCAACTGTTCTGAAGGAAATTTCATCAGCCCACAATGGGCAGGATGAGGGATTTAGCCTCTGGTCAACAGCCTTGCTCTGTTCATATTTTTAGGATGCTATTCCTCATACATTTTCATCAACCTCATTTTTAGATAAAAACATTGATGACATAAGAGAAGGCTGAGATCTGTACATAAAGTACTTTAATCTCAGTAATTATTGTAGTTACAAAAGATAGGTTTACTGGGTACCATTCCATAGCAGCTTATAACTGATTTGGAAAATAAATACTCTGATGCATTTCCATTCTGGTTTCTAATGTGATTGTCAGTGTTTTCCCTTCCTTCAAATTGGCTTTTAGTCACAGAGGTGTTGTAAGTGCTAAATGGATTTGTTTAGTAGTCAGATAATGTCACAGTCACACCTTTCAAAAGCAATTTGTCATAAATGATTTTTTAGCAGTGGCTTTTATTAGGAGTTCTGCTTTGCCAAGCAATGTAATTAGTAAGCTTGTCAAGGCACGGTGCAGGCACCATTAATACAATGCAGAATCCAACAATGACTTTTAACCATTTTACCTAGGCAAATATAAGATTAGATCATTTTCCCATATTTCATGTCTGTTATAAATGTGCTCATCTTAATGAGTACCGAAATGAAACAGAACTGAAGTCATAATGGCTCTGTGTGTCTCTATGTTTTGTTTTTAATATTAACACAAATTCCATTGTCCCTCAGAATGATACCTCCCACGAGCAAAACTTTTCTTGTCAATAACCTGGCTGCTGGAACTATGTATGACTTGTGTGTCTTGGCAATATACGACGATGGCATCACTTCCCTCACTGCCACAAGAGTCGTGGGTTGCATCCAGTTTACGACGGAACAGGATTATGTGCGATGCCATTTCATGCAGTCCCAGTTTTTGGGAGGCACCATGATTATTATTATTGGTGGAATAATTGTAGCATCTGTGCTGGTTTTCATCATCATCCTCATGATCCGGTATAAGGTTTGTAACAATAACGGGCAACACAAAGTCACCAAGGTCAGCAATGTCTACTCTCAAACTAATGGGGCTCAGATACAAGGCTGCAGTGTCACACTGCCCCAGTCCATGTCCAAACAAGCTGTGGGACATGAAGAGAATGCCCAGTGTTGTAAAGTTGCCAATGACAATGTGATACAGTCTTCAGAAACTTGTTCAAGTCAGGACTCCTCTACCACTACCTCTGCTTTGCCTCCTACCTGGACTCCAAGCGCTTCTGTGTCCCAAAAGCAGAAAAGAAAGACTGGCCCAAAGCCAAGTGCCGAACCACAGAATGAAGCTGTCACAAATGTTGAGTCCCAAAACACTAACAGGAACAACTCAACTGCATTGCAGTTAGCTAGTCGACCTCCCGATTCGGTCACGGAGGGGCCCACATCTAAAAGAGCACATTCAAAGCCAAGTAAGTTTCTCACTTTGCCTGCTGAGAGATCCAGAGCGAGGCACAGGTACTCCCTGAACGGAGAATTAAAGGAATACTATTGTTATATTAACTCACTGAACACGTGTGAACTGTCTTCTAAAAGAAGCATGTCTATGAATGCGATGTTAATTCAGTCCAACAGTTCTGATGGGCGTAGTGGAAAAGCAACTCTCTCAGATTCTGAGTGGATATTGGAAAGCACTGTGTAACCTATTATTTCTTTTTAATGAAGAAATTATTTTGAAAACTCATATAGGAAATTGGAATTTGAAATTCCAGTTTTGTTTCTCTTATAGAGCCAAGGTGTATAAACCTTCTAGGTACAGTTGGATATATGAAGGTAACATAGATAAGATGGTTTAGGGATAAAAGCATGACATAGCAGTGCCTTCCCCTGTCCTAGGACTGGCTTCCAGGTTCAACAATAGCAGAGCACAAAGTAAAGGTGGTCACTGGACAAAGAAGTCTTACATAAATAATGATACTTCCTCCAGTCTTACAAAAGACCACCTAGGCTGATTAGATTTTTCAGTGAGTAGATTGCATATGTTCTTTCAAGGACAGTGGCATTTGTTTTTAGGCAGATATTTAAAAGAACAACTCTGTGTTATTATGGTGTTTAAAATAAAATATTCGATAAGCATGCCCAGACAGTGTTAAAAGAAGTACCCTTCTAAACAACATTCTTGGTTCAGGCACCTTAATGAATTTATGGTACTTCTCATCCATGACATAGCTTTTTTGGTGGGGAGCAAAAGAAATTCAAGTGATTTTGCATTTACCAAAAAAATCCAGTTCGGTTTTATGTCACAGGCCAGAATTCTGTATGCTGCTGCCCTGAACACAGGAAGGTGTTTCATTCATTCAGTATACCTTTCCAGAATGAATGAGTTGTATATTTTTCTCTAAGTAAGTTAAAAAGGGAGACAAAAATACAAGGCTCCCTTTATCAAAGGAATGTTTATTTTTATCACTAAGTGAAATAAAAAAATACTTTAATGGAACTCTTATTACATTTATAAGCAATATAAAGTCATTGCTCATTAATCAGATTGTGGTTTCATTTCTCCCTTCTGCCTATAATTCTCAATTGGAATGTTTCTTTCTTAGAGTAAAAGCACTTATTTTAACCAAAACCTGTGATGAAATTTAAGTAGAAATCATGCAGCTTAGTGGGACTGCATCATTAAAAAGTTCTTAAATTTAATTGGACAATAATATTGCTCCTTGATATATGGCATTCTTGGACTTTCACTGAAATCGAGGTCCATAGATAAATGTTCCTATCTACTCATTGAAAATCTTACATTATATTGCAACTGGATGCTGTTTTATTAAAGATTGGTAAATGTGGTTTGACATTAAGACATTCTTTGGTGTTTGGGGTTGAGGGTTGAAAATAAAGCTCATATGAGAATCTTGCACAAAAAAATTTAGCTATAATATAATAAGATATGTACTTTATATAACACGCTCCATGGGAGTAAGTTAAACACACAGTAAGTTTATTGTCTCTTATAGATCACTTGAAATATCATTAAAACACAGATAAAGAATGGTAGTCATTAGTTTAATTTTCTTCTACTAGAAGCGTATGTAAAAATTTCAGTTAATTTTAACTTGACACTGACACATCTTATACACGATTTATCATGATGACATTCAGAAGCAGGTAAAATTAAAGCAGTTAGAGATTATTTTCCATGCCAGTCTTGAAAAAACGTATCTAATGGGCTAGTATTATCTTAGGTGTTTCATAAATACCTCCTCTGCCCTGGTTTTCTTTCTAAAGTTTCCCTTTCACATTTCGAAAATCTAATCAGCTTTCATGGGTCAAGTGTATAGTTCTTTTGAGGAATAAATGAGATTACATCTGTGGTCGTGTTCTGTAAAATCAAAAGCATTACACAGAGTGAAATGTATCTTCAACACTATTTCTGTAATAATGTTCTAATCCCAATTTAACATTTCTAATTAGCATCAATTACTTAATTCTTCAAAAGGTGCTGATTCACAAAAGCATATTGCTTTTCCCTTTCCTAGTTTTTACCTATATGGTATTAAAATGTCCCAAATATATAAATGCTTTTGAGGCAAGTGAATCCTCAAGGAAGAAATCTCTGGCATTATGAAGGTCGTGGTCAAGGGGGCTCTGAAATCCTGCATAAAGGCCGCAGTTTAGCATATCTGTTCCAAGCTACTGATTAGCTTATATTATATTTTCCAGTTGCTGTATTTTTAAAAATCAATTTTCTGCTTATGTTTCAAATGAAACTTTAATTCAATATCTTTTATTTCTTATAAACATTTAGAACTCTATAATATCTAATCATGTGAAATTTATTCAGTTTGACTAAAGTCATTGAAACCATTTAAATTTTCATTGGTTTTACAAGACTGTTTTCAGGGTATATTAACCAAATGCATGAACACTTGTTTTTAGAAGTGATAAGAAGGCTCATGTTTCTGTCTTTCTAAAAGTTAGTATTTTGAGAGATCAATGAAAGATTGGCCTATCAAGAGGGTCAAATGTTTTTATTTTTGTTTATAAGTATATGAAAAACTTTTTGCTCAGGGCAGTTTCAGTGTGAAGTGACTGAAAAATAAATCTATGGGACGGTTGGGGGTTATTAAAGGTACTCGGTATAATATCCGAAACACAGTACTAACTCGAATGAAGGAGTGAATGGACAGATAAATAAATCGATGGGGCCAGGGGGGAAGTTGCAGTAATAAGAATTTTGATTATATGCACAATGTCGATTTGTGATCCGGCTATTTCATTACTATAAGCAAGAAATTCTCTTACTGTTTTTCTGTTATTTCTTGCATTTCTCATTGAACCAGCTATGTGTATGTGATCCAAAGCACATATGGTTTGCTGTTGCTGACTGTGTATAGGTTATATATATTGTTTTTTGCTTCCATGTCCTGAATTATTTTTCTTTTATTTTTAGCCATTCTACACTATGGTTTCAGGTTGTTCAATATGACAACTAACAAACAAATATTTACAGATATTTGCTCCAAACATTTTTTTTTTAATTATATGTCTTCTTGTGTTATTTTTTGTTTGTTTTGGATAAGTGTCCCTCAATTTGAAAATGTCCAACTATTATTAAAGTAGGTCTTTTTGTTTAATATATGTAATAGCTGAGCATCCTGCGTTCGAATCCTAAGAGGAAACAAAGTTTGGTTCGATGAGTACTATTTATTTTTACTCTACAAATAGACTGAGACAGAGGTACATTAAATAAATAAATTAGATACATAATACCCTCACTGGGACCAATATATTTCCTAATTTTTTCTTTTAAACCATTAAATGTAGTTAGTTAGGTTGAGGCCACAATAAGCAATTTTATGCTTTCAGACAGTTGATGATTTTAGCTGCTCCGTAGATATATTTTACTAAAAATGTTTTAGAATATAAGTTGTAGAATTATTGTAAACCATTTATAGACATAACAAGTCTGTTACCTGAATGATACACACTTTCCCACAAGAAGTTGAGAAATTGAAAGGAAATTAAATGTATTCCACTTATCTACAGGAATCTCTTTTTATCTTTTCTTGAGAAGTACCTTCTCCTTCACTTTAGAGCACTCACAAAGTACTTACTTCCAAACTAAATTTTAACTATTTTATTTGCTTGTATTCTTGAAAGGAAACTAAATGTTTCATTTGTAAAGGTAAAAAACTGGAACGATTATCACAAGATCCACGACAATTGCCTCTTAGTTCTGAAGTTTTCCCATTTTCGCCTGTGTTATTCACAACAATAAGCTTAACAACAATCAATTAAATGGCAATAGTTAAAAAAAAAGTGCTGAAATCATAAAGCATCTTATTGTACATAGAATTGCAAAGGTAAATGGGGCATTTTTCAAAGACTGCAGATCTGAACCCGTTTTCTTATTGGTACGACAAAATTCCACTTCCATTTTATGATGCCAAGAAAGCAATGTTCATTTATATTAGACAGCATGAAGAGTATTCTCTTTTCCTGGCTCAGTCATCCCTTGCATTTCAGGACGCATCCAGTCTTCTTTAACAGTGAATGTGGATGTTTTAGTCTGTAAGTGTTGTGGTGTTTGGGGAAAGGACTTCAGCATAGAGGTGGGCTGGATGGGAAAAGGATATTTTTCTTATCCCTCGTAGGTGAGGATGATAACCATCACCATCATCGTTACCTAGTCATTATTATTATTTACCTTATAATGGTTGTGAGTGAAGCATTTTTTGGGGTCAAATTTATGGATAAGAATTACCTTGTTTTTAAAATTACATAGAGAAAAGAGAATTTAACCAAAATGAATGACGGGGATTTTGTAATAGTTTCAGAGCTCGGTCTTTTCAAATTGGTCAGTCCTTTTCCTCCCATGCTAGATAAATGCATGCTGTGACTACACATACACTTAACTTTTGTCAGGTTTGGGGGGTTTTGTTTGTTTGCTTTCAGAAATAAAACCAATCCTTTTTGTAGCAGTACAGAGGATCACTTAATGTAGAAAGAATGGTAAAAGTATTACCGTGATTGAGTCTTCCTAAAAAATGTGGTATTGTCTGAAATGTGGGACACAGAAAGTAGCAGTTTCTACCAGGGAGTCTATTTAGGTATGAAATTACCTAGTTAAATAAGGGTAATATATTTGTAATTTTATCAAATATTACAAGTAGTCAATATAATAGTGTACCATTGTCTTCTGATTTTGTCAGCTATTTCTCAAATTTGAAATTTAGGATCCAAAGTTACCATTGATAAAATATATACACGGTATATACTTATGTATCTAATTACATAATATATAGATATACTAACATGTATGCTAATCAAATTAATCAGTTAAAATCAGAATTTTGTATCCTGCAACATAGATTGTAATCAATGTAGCAAAATTATATTTAAATGGGCTAGCTACCAGAGAACTTCTCCCAGAACAACTGTACAAGCTGTATCTCTTAGTTATAAGATTATAATGGGATATAAACTCTCTAGTAGAAATTTATTTTTCTGAACTTCCTAATGATAATGACCTCTACAACTTGTCTAATTTCATCCACTCTTTTCAAATAGATGACTGTTATGTCCATGAATTTTAAAAATTAAAAATTTTTTTTTCAAATACATTCAGAGAAAGTCATGAAGTCCCTTTCATTTTGTTTGGAAGTGGATGTACATTTGATCTTGCCTGAAACATGAACTAGATAGATATTGTGATTCTGCTCAGAGTATGTCCAATAAATTATTCAAGTAACATGAAGGGCTTATGAAATATACTATGTTGGCTCAACCATAATGTAATTTCCTAAACATTTTTTTTCCTGTATAATGTGAACATGTCTTATTATTGCTTTCATGTAAAACCTAATCTCCAGAGGCTATTATAAATTTCTATGAATATTTGTGCTGAAGGTTCTATAAAAATGAATTTTGTACTCTTCTCATCACACTTACCTGTGAACACTGAGAATAATTTTTTCCTAATATTTTTTCTTATCATTGTGTTACTTCTTAAAGACTAGGAGAATTTGCTTTAAAAGAGGACATATTGGAAAGAAATAGAATGTCTGCTATGCAGGGTAGGTAATGGTATTAAACATTTATAGCCAACTAGAACATACATATGGACATTTAAAGGCAGAATGGTTGCATATAGAACTTTAGTGTTTTATATGAGGATACTGGGTACTTCATAAAACATAATATTATTTTGGGGGCTATTGAATAATGATTACTGTAGATGACTAATACTCTGCATGTTGAACATAGTGAAGCTATGTTTCCTTTTAGATTCTCTTTTCCTTGGTGTATCTTTCCATATTAATCACATGCAACCCTGTAGTTGAAATGTTAACTTTGAGTAGGGAAAAATGAGTAGAAGTCTGATTCCCTCATTGAACTCTTTGAGGAAATGGGCATTCCATAATAATAATTACTGACTTTAGCACCTAGGACAATATTTTTAAAATTCTACCTTTAGAGTATTATATATCAGGAAGTAGCCATAGACAACTACAAAGTATTTACAAAAGTCAATTTCAATTAGCCCAAGAACAGGTAAGTTTAAAAAAAAAGTCTAGTCTTGTTAAGAGAAATCGTATCAAGATTTCAGTGAGAAGTGTTTTAGGGTCTGTTTCTTAAAAATGGAATTTGTGTATTTGTTTATGACACTGAAAATTTTATTCCCAGATGCTTTGCTGACTAATGTTGACCAGATTGTCCAGGAAACACAGGTGAGATTTTTGTTACCTGTCTCATAGTTCAGCATTAAGTGGGTATATTCTTTTATAAATAATTTTTTAATTTTTTTGCAAGCTTATGTAACTTGTTGAAATTTTCCATTAGAACTTACTCAGTGGTCAGTGGTACAAACTAAAGTTCAGTTTCGTTAAATGAATTCCCAGTTACTAAATTTAGACAATTTCTGGTCAACTGAACATTTCTGATTCATGTTGTAAGAATAAAGGGAATACTAATGTGACTTTGAAGTCACTCTTATACTCATGCACGATATAATGTACATTTTTACAAATATTTCCCAGTGTGAAGACAGTAGCTTGATAAGAATGTATTCACTCCTATCCTTGACCTCCACTTCCTAATAGGAGCTGAAATGATACATTTTACCTCCCTGGAAGTGGATGAACAGAACAGTGTTATCCAAAATGAATGAAGCCACTATAAAATGGAGCAAAAGACTACATATGAAATATTCATGGTATTTCTTTTGTCAGCAACTGATTACTCTTCTTCTTCTTCTTTTTTTTTTTTTTTCCTTTTTGGAAGTTTCAAATGAGTGTTTGATTCCTGCATTTTAATTGGATCAGAAAGTGTGTTTCCAGAGCAGAATAGCTCTTTAGCAATCTGTTCAAACAGCTGGAAGCATCAGCCATTTGCTTAAGGTTTGGCACAGAAAAAATATTCTGCTTTTAAAAGTTCTTAAAAAAGGCCACCGATTTATTTTTTAGTGGTAAAAATAGGGTCTTTCTTTTTTAAAACATTTTGTATTTAAAAGATAATAACTTGGACAATCATTCAGGGTTTCCCCTAATGAATTCCACTCCCAAATTAAACACCGTATTTTTCATGCATCATGTCTCTGAGTTCAGGATCCCAATCCCATGTTGCAAAAAATGAACAGATGGCTCACTAGGAACAATCAGTAGCCCGGTGTCTGGCACACACTTCGTGTTCTGTTTTGTGTTCTGAACTGACCTGCATGAAGGTACATTGTTTCCTCACCACCCAGTGCTTCCCTTTCTCACTGTGAACCTCTCTTTCTCTCCTGCCCTCCCTCTCTTGCTGCCTTTGTTCCTCCTCTCTCTCTCTGCCTTTGATTTCTGAAAGTTCATTCATCATGTAACTTTGGACATCTAGCTGTTCTGAAGGAGAATATCTTTAAGAAGGGATTAGAAAGTAAATGATTAATCTCTCAGAAGCACGGTCCAGGATGGTGCTGTGTCATCAAGAATTGGAAGGAGAGTCAATCTAAGTCATTTTTCAGTTATCAGTTCAAGTACCCTGAGACCTCGATGTAACTCTTCTTGGTACTTGGCAAATGATTTCCACCTTAGCAGGCCTGTCATTTCTACCCCTGTCAATACACCCAGTGAAGCCCCTTGGAAGAGACTGACCTGCGTGCTTGTCCTCTCGTGCCTTTCCCACGCTCAGCAGTGCCTCACCAGGCGTGAGCAGAGTGAGGCAGAGCTGGCGGAGAGTTCTTGTGCTCATGGCTTCCCAGCTCTTTTTCAGGGGGGAGGAAGGGATATACATTTTTATTTTAAGTTTTTATTTCCTGCAGGATGGTAACAAATGTGGTTACCACCCAAAGGCAAATATATTTTCCAAAATTTTGGACACTGCCCATTGCATTAAATTTAAATTAAAATGCTACCTGTGTATATATACAGTAAAAGTAAGCAAAAAACTGGGGTGCTGGGGTAGCGCAGTCAGTTAAGCATCCCACTCTTGGTTTTGGCTCAGGTCATGATCTCAGGATCCTTAGATCGAGCCCTATCTCGGGATCTGCGCTCAGCGGGAAATCTGCCTCCCCCGGCCTTCCCCCTGCTCACTCTCTCTCTCTCTGATAAATAAATAAATAAATAAATAAATATTTTTTAAAAGTAAGCAAAAAACAAACAAAAAACACCTTACAACACATTTTTGTTTTTAATATAACAATGTTTCCATGGCAACGTTATTAAATCAGTTATACCACAGTTCCTCATATAGCATCAAACTCTAAAAGGAAGGTACACAGAAGACAGAAGCGTTTCATCCAGTCAGTGATATAGGTGTTGAGATCATTTTTTTCCCTAAGGGTGAATAATTAACACATTTATTTCATTTCTATTAGCCAGAATATGCCCTATGCTATAGTTTTTTTTCCTTAGGACCTTTCCTGCATGTGTCTAGGAATAGAATGAACTTAAAATATTTAATATATCACATACGACCCTTTTATAATAAAATTATAAGATTCTAATCACACCCAGATGATTTGAGAGCAGAGAAGAGGAATCATTGATAAAACTGGTGGTAATTACATGTAAACTGGCACTTACATATGTTAAACTTATGTTTGAAAAGATTGTTATACTTAAACCCAGTAAAACAATTCATATGCCACGTTTAGAAGTTAAAATAGGAACAATTGACTAGTTGCATTTATTTATTTATCTATTTAGAGAGAGTGTTGGGAGGGCAGAGGAAGAGGGAAAGAGGATCTCAAGCAGATTCCCTGCTGAGTGCAGAGTCTGATGGGGGACCCTATCAGAAACCGTGAGTCCCAAAATCAGGAGTCCCACACTTAACCAACTGAACCACCCAGCTTCCCCTGACTAGTTGCATTTATACTGAAAATGTCTTAAGTAAACTTCCCTAAAAAGTATTTGTAATATTCAGACCAACAAAATATGTGCACTGTGTGTGTGTGTGTGCGCGTGCGTATGTAAGTAGGCACAAGAAATACCCCTTATTCTGCAATTGCTTGCACTAGCCTTTAAGGAAATAGCTTCCTGATTCTAATTAATTTGACTTCTGGTTATTCTGCTTAGTATCAGTTAAGGCATTAATGTCATAAAACCCCTGCTACAGGTGCAATAACCCTGAAAAGAGACACTTTTTTAGAGAAACTATTAAGGTATAAATGAATAAAAAGTTAGTAATGCTGATTATAAAGAAACAGCAACATTTAACATAAGGTTAGGAAAAAAATATGAAATAAGGGCTAAATAGCAAAGCAAATGTGTATATATGATCCAGATATCTTTCCAATGTTATTTCCCAGTAAAAATTACCATTATAAAACATTTGGTTCTGTAGCTTCATTTTTTTCTATGATATGCCCTTCAAGTGAAATATTTAAAAATAAGAGTAATATATTAGGCACATATGCACATGTGTAGAAAACTTTAAACTATTTTTAAAATAATTATAGCCATTTTTGACATTTACTTGACCATTACAGTAAATCAGAAAAAACTAGAACCCTAGTACCGGCAATGACTTTTAGAAATCATTTCCTTCTTTTTTTAGATATCCTAACTATACGAGATAAAAATCATTCATAGTTCTTAATTGTGTTCAGAGTAAGGGTTGTAACAGCATTTTCCCGCAATCCATTCAACGTCAGGACATTTTTCCTTCTTTTAATATCAGGGTAGCTTTAATTTCCTCTTTTCTTTGTAGTACTGTTAATAAGATGATCTGTTCCCCGTATTTTGCATGATACCTTTTCACTGTTAAATAAGGACCATTATCAAAACATCCTAAGCCTATCTCAAATTCCTTATCTTTAGTTCTTGTAACATTTTCGCATAATTATTACAGTCCGTTTTTTTTTCCTTTGTGATGCTCGTGTAATTTTGTGTTCACATTTAGATCTTTATGGAATCATTGTAAGAGTTTGTCTATTGATAAGTGAAGTAAAAAGTGTTATTTTGAATATCCTACATATACAAATTTTTATTGAGCTTCATATTATGTCATCATTTCAGTAATGGTAGTAACTTCAGGGCACGCAAATTCAGACAGTAATTTCTAAAACTGATTGCTAATTGTCTAATCTTTGAAATTAACAGCTTTTATAAAAGCCATAATTCCATAGTTTGTTAATAGTTTTTTATGTAATGTGGAAATGACTCTCTTTAAAATATATAAGCTTATACAATTATTAACTTGATTTTTTTTTTTTTTTTTGAGAGAGAGAGAGAGCTAGAGAGAGCATGGCGTGGGGCGGGGTGCGGGGGAGAAGCAGACTCCTCAGCAATGAGTCCGACCTGGGGCTCCATCCCAGAACCTCGGTATCATAACCTGAGCCCAAGGCAGATGCTTAATGACAGAGCCAACCAGGAGCCCCTCATTAACTTGATATTAAAGTAGTTTTTTATTCCAGAAGAATTTATTATTTCTAAAGTCAAACTAGTTATATTGTCCAATGTATTTTTCTTCTATTTGTATTTAGTCTTTTCTATATCACTGCTTCCTGAAACTTGAACTTTGGTATACTATAAATACATCTTTTTTCTATCAAAAGGAACATATTATTTCACCAAAATAAGCTATGCTATGAACCCAATAGATAGGAATTTAGATATAATCCCATCGTAATTTAAATTGATTTTGCGATCTTTTTCTTAGAACATTCCAGGTAAAGAATGATAGTGAGATCTCTATTTCAGTCGTTTCCAAGGTATTTTTTGTAAATAGGTTACACATCTATTATGTATTTACAGTTTTCAAACATTGTGTAAATCCTTTGTTTAATACTTGTCAAAAACTATTGTTTGTACTGAAAGTAACTTCCCCTCCTTTTTTAAAGATTTTATTTTTAAGTAATCTCTACACCTAGTGTGGGGCTCAAACCTACAACCTGAGATCGTGTCACACATTATACCAACTGTGCCAGCCAGGTGCCCCAGATGAAATATTTTCTTAAGTGAAATGTCTCTACAATATTTTTCCTACCTTTATCACATTAAGTTTGTTTTATACCAAGTATGTTCTACATCCGCATTTTGATGTAAGATATTCTTCTATATTTCATGATTCATCTGTGCCATGCATTTTATAACCCCCACCTTGTAAACATAGTTCTTTTTGAATGGGAAGGGACAAAAATTACTTCTATTTCATATTTATGAAATTATATATTTGTCAAAAATTATTTTTCATCTCTATTCAAGGTGGAATTTATAAACATATCTTAAATCTACGATGCTGAGAACCCACATTAGAGGAAGCATATTTTTACAGTTTGATGTTTAAATATTTTAAATGGTTTTTATATTATTTTATTCAAAATCACATTAACTATGGAATGCCTTTCTTGTGAGTTATTGTCAGTTTACACATTTATTTGCTGTGGGTGAGGAACTAATTTATGAAGAGGAGTAATAGTCTTCACTAATGTTTAATGTATAATTAAATTTTATAAAATTTCAATATGATACAAAACTCCCAACAGACTATATTTAAAAAGTAGAGATCACTTAGATTTTATATGTGATGAACAAATTTGGTCTAATATGTTCGTAGTTTTAAAACCAGTATGATTATTTGTTAAAACTTAAATGGCATGCATTAATGAATAAAATCATTATTTTTTTTCTTGAGAATATAAATGTGAAAAACAAAGCAAGAGAAAATGCCATTCCACAATTTGGCTTTGACTTGCATCACTATTTAGGCTTATTAATGCATTTAGATTCCTTTTTAAAATGAGATTCTTTTATATATTCAGAATTTGAAATTACCAAGCAACATTTTAAGAGCCGATGTGCATGTCTAGATAGTTTTTAGGGGTGTATCTTGTATTCTATAGCAATAAATTCCTGCCTGGGTGCTTATAGTTCAGTAACTTCTAAATTACTAGCACAATGATCTTATTACCTACGTATTTTCTCTTTGTTTCTTTTTTTCTTTTCTTTTCCTTTCTTGTCTTTTTTCTTTTCTTTTTCTTCTTTCTTTTATTTCCCTCCCCATTTCAGAGGCTGGAGTTAATCTGAAGAGCACTACTTCTTTCTCTCCTGAAAAAAAGTTGCCACTGATATTTTTACTGGATAAAATTTAAAAATGTTTAAATTCACAAAGGCTAATTGTT
Organism: Ursus maritimus; assembly: GCF_017311325.1. Classification (NCBI taxonomy): domain Eukaryota; kingdom Metazoa; phylum Chordata; class Mammalia; order Carnivora; family Ursidae; genus Ursus; species Ursus maritimus. The sequence continues at coordinate 17,006,690 of NW_024426230.1, forward strand.
GAACTGGTGTCCTAGAAGAAATTGTCCACAGGAGCTGAAGCAGAAGTCTTTGATGCTGGTGGAACTGGCTCTATCAGACCATGGTTCATCCCCTTTTAAAGCCAAATTTTTTTTTCTTCTGGCCTACAAGTATTTTTTTTTAAAGAAGGAAACGGAAAAGCCTACATTGGCATCGAGTTCTGTATTAATCCATGTTACATTGCCATCCATGATTTAAGACTGTAGAATCTCGAATAATCTATACCACTTTAACAAATAAATGTTTTACTATGACAGAATTTGTACAGTGCCTGATTTGTGGAAATATCAATTGCTTCAAGTATGAATGGTGCAATGATGACTGTAAGAACTAATAATACTATTTTACATTTATGTAATGCAACACCTTAAGGAATCAACTTTGCTTTATAATATTGGACCTATTTCTGCCATGACTGAAGTGCACCCACGTCTGGGGGAGAGCAGTACAGCTATTTTAAGCTTTACAGCAATCTTGTGCTTCAGTGTAAGACAGAAAGTGATGAGGGATCTCTTCTAGTAGAACTTCAGAAAGCTTCAAAGTAGGCATATATGGTAATTAATCCAAATTGATTCATTGCTTTTCTGGAGAGCTGGGACAAAGAGGTTTTAATAATTTTAGGCCTTATATTTCATTGTAAGTGCCCATTTAATCCATTTTGCACAATTCCAGGGTAAATAAGGAAGAACAGATATCTGATTTAACACCAGCATGAATAGGAGTAAGACATCTTTGGTGGCTAATAAATGTCAATCATATGTAGGCAGTATCCGAGGCTAGCATTTAAGGCCTGGTCCTGGTATTAAGCGGCCTGAATTCAAACTCTAGATCTGAGCAAATTTGGCCAGCTACCTACTCTTCCATATTCTCACAGGAGAAATATTGTAAAATTTGAAAATGTATGTAAACTTACCACTGTACTTGGTGTAAGCAATAAGTTTAATATACAAACAGTGTTATTAGCATTGCCATTAGCAACTGAATTCAGATTCTCTAAAATATTTGAGATTTTATTTCTGTTCCTTTACAGTTCTGTTAGTCATTGATCATTAAAAGCAATATGTAGTTTAAATTAAAAAAAAAAAAGCCAGGAAACTGTCTTTTAAGAAATTTAGCTTATCTGTTAGCCATTCTGCGTCTCTTAGACTACTATAAATACCCAACCATCCAAAGAGAGGTTACAGGATGTCAGCCTTTAGATGGCACTTGGAATCTGTGCTCAGAGCCTAACTAACCAACAGTTTAACGAGGTTCACCCACTCACTTGCAGATACATACAATGCATGCTTGAAACAGAAGCGACAAGTTTGAGTTGAAATGTAGTTAATTTGTGACTCTGGGCAAATGGCTTCATTCTCTCTGTTTCCTGGCAACTCTAACGTCCTGAAGCAATCTTGTTTATGTGTGTGTACCTGTATATATGCATGGGTAAATGTTTTTGGTGACGAAAAAGACACAACGTGAGCAATGCATCTGCAGATCTATTCCTGTTGTATACAACGTTTCTCCTCAAATACAAAAGTGTCAGGAACACAAATGGCTTTCCTGGATCTCCGTGCTGAGTTTAACTTTTTAAGGTCTCGAGAAAACCTGCTAGCTTTTCTTTGAGGACATTGTTCTATTTATATTTCTCCCTCTCCCTTGGGCCTGATTCTTGTCTATTCTGATATTTTTCTTGGTGATAATGTAGCCTGACCTCTTCACCTCTTGAGGATGTTCACACTACCATGTTACAAGGAACATGATTTTTCATGTAATTCAAGTGTGTTAGAACTAAAATTAGACTTAATCTTTTCAAATCTTCACCCTGCATCCCCTACATCTAAATCTCAAACTTCCCCTTACGCACGTATTCAGACAACATGAATCAGGTACTCCTGGTGCACCTAGTTTCTGTTTTTGAAATGTCGTTTGTCGGGGAGACTGAGGCACAGTCCGATTCTTTAAGTGTGCACTACCCAATTGCTTATGGACAGATATTTATTACTTCTTATACTTTGAAGTTAAGAGAACACCAGTGTACACCCATAACAAAATAGAAATTATGATCACAAGATAAATTTTGCAAAAAAGTGATGAAATATTTTGAGGATAAGTAGAAACAATTTCTTTAGCTGAGCTTATAACGTCACCGGGGTGATCTAATGGATGCTAAAAAGTCTCAACCGTAAAGCTGTTGAATATACATTGGAAACCACTTCCATTTTTCTGCTATTCTACAATCCTGAGTAGTATTGGAAGTGACCTGGCTGCAAAAATATATATATTGTAATAAGTGTGAATATTTACAGTTCAACTTGTGACATATCTTACACATAAATTACATCAAACACACAAGAAAATCAAAAGTATTTTGAATGCAGCATGGGTACAGTTTGTGAAACATGAAAATGGCTTGAAAACTATAGTTTATATTTTGAAAATCTACAGTCATGATTTTTGAAACCCATGATCTGTAGAACCAAAGATTAGTAATAAAGTACTATTGTTAGTATTGAAAGGAATAACTTACACTTGGAAAGGAAAACTCAAATAACTTTAATTTTCCTCTTTATTTGTAATTTAGTAGCTCTAGGATTAGTTTTACAAATTTTTGTTGTTTGTTCAATTATATAATACCCCTTTTCGTACTCATAGAATATTTTTTGACAAATTCTTAGTTTGTTTTGTCCAAAATATATTCAGATTATTTCTATTTTTACTCTGTTTTCCATATGTTAGGAACTTATTCCTTTTTTAATTCCAAAATATACTGATATATCATAAATCTACTTATCAAATGGTGTGTGTGTGTGTGTGTGTGTGTGTGTGTGTGTACATGTGTCTATCAAGGCTTATGCAATTATTTTAAAATGCAAGTGATGCAGAATATATTATGTACAACCAAAGTAAAAGGCCCTAGAACATGATTGTTTTATTTGATAAATAAGTATAATATATAAGGAAACTAACCACATTAGATTTTTTTTATAAAACCATTTATTTATTGTGGAAAATATGTATGACACAAGATTTGACATTTTAACCACTTTAAGTGTACAATTCAATGGCATTAATTACATTCACAATGTTATGAAATCATCACCACTATTTTAAAAACATTCTTATCACCCCATACACAGAATCTGTAGCCATTAAGCAATAATACCCATTCCCCTTCTCTCAGTTCCTGGTAAACTCTAATTAACATTCTCTATTAATTTGCCTATTCTAGATATTTCATACCAGGGGGATCATAAAATGTTTGTCCTTTTGTGTTTGGCTTATTCCATTTACTGTAATGTTTCCAAGGTTCATCCATGTTGAAGCAGATATCAGAACTTCTTATGGCTGAATAATATTCCAGGAATATATGTAGTACATTTTGCTTACCAATTCACCTTTTGATGGGCACTTGTGTTGTTTCCACCTTTTGGGCACTGTGAATAATTTTACAATGAACATTGTTATTCAAGTATATATTTGAGTTTCAGTTTTCAATTCTTTTGACTATATACTCAGAAGTGGAATTGCTGGGTAATAGTGTAATTTTATGTTGAATCTTTTGAAGAACTCCAGACTGTTTTCTACTGGGGCTATACCATTTTACATTCATTCCAGTAATGTGCAAGTATGCAAGTGTTCCAATTTCTCCACGTTTATAAGTCTCAATTTTTTTTAACAGTCATTCTAGTAGGTGTGGATTATCTCATTGTGTTATTGATTTGCATTTCCCTAATCACTAATGAGATTGAGCTTTTCCTGTGCTTATCGGCCATTTGCATATCTTCTTTGGAAAAATGTCAACTCAAGTTCTTTGCCCATTTTTTTTTTACTTGAGAGAAAGACAGAGAGAGAACTGAGGGAGGGGCAAATGGTGCAGGGGAGAAAGAATCCTTAATCTGACTCTCTGCTGAGCATGGAGCCCATTGTGGGACTTGATCTCAGAACCCTGAGATCATGACCTGAGCTGAAATCAAGAGTCAGATGCTTAACTGACTGAGCCACCCCAGGTGCCCCTTCTTTGCCCATTTTTAAACTGGATTGTCTGTTGTTATCAAGTTGAAGGCATTCTTTATATCTTCTGGATATTAAATCCTCAGATATATTACTTGCAATTATTGTCTTCCATTCTGTAGGTCTTTTCACTTTCTTGGTATTATATCCTTTGATGAACAAAAATGTTTAATTTTTATGAAGTCCTGTTATGTATTTTTTCTTCTGTGTTTTTGCTTTTAGTGTCATATCTAAGAATTCATTGGCCAGTCCAAGGTCATCAAAATTTATCTCCATGTATTTCTCTAAGAGCTTCATGGTTTTACCTCTTATATTTAGGTGATTGATCCATTTTGAGTAAATTTTATATGTTTTCATGTAAAACTGCAACTTTATTCCTATAGATGTGGAAATACAGTTGTCCCAGTACCATCTGTAGAAAAACTATTTTTTTCCTCATCGAATGGATTTGACAGGCTTGTCAAAAGTCAATTAACCACAGATGTGTTTATTTCTATTCCATTGGTGTATATGTCTTTATGTCAGTACCCACAATGTTTTGTTCACTGTAGCTTTGTAAGTTTTGAAACCAGAAGTGTGAGTTCTCCAACTTTGGTTTTTTTCAAGATGGTTTGGCTACTCTGGGCTCCTTGCAGTTCCAAATGAATTGTGAGATTGGCTTTCCATTTCTGTAAAACAGCCGTTGGAATTTTGATAAGAATTGCATTGAACCTGTAGATCATTTGGGTAGTACTGATATCATAACAATATTAAGTTTTTCAATCCATGACCATGGGATGTCTTTCCATTTACTTGTGTTTTTTTGAATTTCTTTCAACAATGTTTTCTAGTTTCCAGTGCACAAATCTCTCACCTCCTTAAATAAATTTAGTCCTAGGTACTTTATTCTTTTGATGCTCTTATAAGTGGAATTGTTTTCTTAATTTCCTTCATGGATTCTTCATTGCCAGTATTAAAAAACAAATAATTTCTGGGTGTTAATCTTGTACCCTGCAACTTGGCTGAATTTGTTTATGAGTTCTAGTAGCTTTTCTTACAGATTCTTTGGGATGTCTATATACCAAATCATACCATACGTGAATAAAGATAGTTTACTTCTTCCTTTCGTATTTTGGGTGCTTTTTCTTTTCTTTTCTTGTCTAATTGCTCTTGCTAGAAATCTAGCACAATATTGAAGGGCAGTGGTGAAAATAGATATTCTTGTCTTATTTTTTATCTTAAAGGAAAGCTTTCAATTTTTCAAGATGAGTATGACATAGACTATGGATTTTTTAAAACTGGGCTTTATTGTGTTGAGGAATTTCCCTTCTGTTCCTAGTCTCTGGTGTTTTTATCATGAAAGTGTGTTAAATTTTTTTCAAATGATTTTTGGTACCATTGAGTTTATCATGTGTCTTGTTTTATTAACTTCATTCTATTAATGTTGTATATTACATTGATTTTCTTATTTTCCTATTTTTAATAACCTTAGCATCTCTAGGATAAACTCTACACGGACATGGTGTATAAACCTTTTAATACGTTGTTGTATTCATTTTGCTGGTATTTTGTTAAGCATTTTTGCATCATTATACACTGTGGATATTGTGTGTAGTTTTATTTTCTTGTGATGTCTTTATTTGATATTGGTTTCAGGTAATGCTGGCCCTTCAGAATAAGTTAAGAAGTGTTTCTTCCTCTTCTGTTTTTCATAAGAGTTTGAGAAGAATTGGTGTGAATTCTTTCAGTGTTTGATAGAATTTGCTAGTGAAGTCATCTGGTCCTGGAGTATCTTTATTGGGAGATTTTGGATTATCGATTTAATTTTTTATTGTTATGGGTCTGTTGAGATTTTCTCTTGAGTGCGGTTAGGTAATTTATATGTTTCTAGGAGCTTGTCACTTTCATCTAGGCTATCTAACTTGTTGATGTACAATTGTTCCTAGTATTCTCTTTTTGTTTATGTAAGGTCACTTTTATCCATTTTTTTAAAGTGGCTTATTGAAGTCTCCAAGTGTTACTGTAGTACTGTCTGTCTTTTCAATTCTGTCCAGTGTTGTTTCATATGTTTTGAGACACTGTTTGCTAGTATATATATGTTACAATTGTTATACTCTCTTGATGATATGATTGGTTTTAGAATGTTTTTCAATGTCACAAATTTGATTACCCTAATTGTTAACTGAATGAATTTATTTTGAGTTCACTAGATTCATTGTCACAGCTGTTTCACTGGTTTACAACCCAAACTATCATTGGTTTCTTTTTTACATCATAAAGTAAACCTAGTCTTTTAATTTCTGTCCTCCTAAATGAAATCCAGTTTTAAGGCTTTAATACTCATCACCCACTTGAGTCTTGTCAACTAACCAATATGCTAGTTTCTTTGTCAATAACATATACCAGCCTCTTGGAGACTGCTCCCACAAGCCAGCATTCTCAAATGCCACCTCATCAAATCGCCAGCAAAGATTTCTTCTCTATATAGGTTAGTAAAGTGGATCGTAAACAATTTTATTTGCCCTTATGATTTGAATACTGACATAAAAATAAAAGAGACCACAAAAAAACTATAATACTTTCTAAAAAAATGCGTAAGTTATCCATCTGCATAAATCATTCATAATCTTTAGTAGCATAACATTGTGAATACCTGTAAAGGCCAATAAAAAGTATTCTAAGTATATTATTGTAGCATGAGTGCCAGCCAATTGAAATTCATGAAGTCTTTTTGAAAGAGTTGCTTTAAGCTATCTTTTTGTTGTTCTGCCTTTATAAGGAAAAGGAACATCAGGGGTGCCTATGAAGATAGGGCGTAAGATATTGCATGACCCCTGGGAAGTATGAGATGTGCAAATGTCTAGAAGAAGAAGACAATAAAGTGAATCCAACTCTCCAACTTAAATTAAGAAAATAAAATCAGTGCATTAAGAGTCATACATTATTGTATTTTAAAATTTTGATATAAAAATTTAATGAATGTGATTGGAAACTTTATTTGAATACATTTCTGAAAGGAGTGGCTTAGAGAATGTTCACAGGGAACTTCCAATCCCTAGAAAGACTCTTTCATTTCTAAGGGAAGATTTCAAAATGTTCACCCCCTTTTATCAAACTTGTTCAATTGCGTAACCATTTGTTAACATTTAGTTTGTCCTGGGTCTGGTACTATCCACTGGGGATAAAGAAATAAATGACACAAACATTCATATTTAGGCGGTAGAGAAATGTGCAGCCATCTTGTGTTAGTCTGTTCCAGCTGCTCTAACAAAATACCACAAGCTACGTAGCTCATACACAGCAGAAGTTTGTTGGTCAAAGTTCTGAATACAGTTGCATGCAGGTGCATTCCTGATTCCTAGGTGGTGCCTTGTCACTCTGCCCTCACATGGTAGAAGGGGTTAGGGATCTCTCCAGAACCTCTTTTATACGGCACTAATCCGATTCAAGAGGGCTCCACCCTCATGATCTAAGAACTACCCAAAGGCCCACCAATTCCTAATACTATTATCTTGGGTGTTAAGATTGCAACATATGGATTGGTTGTGGGGCAAAACACAAAGTGTAGGACCATAGCACACATAAGTTTACATAAGAAGTGACATTGTTAGGGATTTAGAACCACAGCTGTGTGGAAGCGGAGTACAAACCAACCCAATGACTACCCGAGCAAGAGAGGAAAAAAAAAAAAAAAAGCAGCTCATCCCAATGGTGCTACTTAAAATTAGTAAAATTGTTCTCAACGGAAGCTTTGCATGCCAGGAGAGAGTGGCATGATATATTCAAAGTGCTGAATGGGAAAAGTCTGCAGTCAAGAATACTCTTTCCAGCAAGGCTATAATTTAGAATAGAAGGAGAGAGAAAGAATATCCCAGATGAACAAAAACTAAAGAATTCATGACCACTAAAATGAGTAAGATTGAATAATGTCCCCAAATCATAATTCCATTTATGGAACCACAAGACTTTATGATCCTATTTTGAAATACCCTCAGTACTTTGCCACATCAACTCAAACCCCCTTCAGAAAGCCTTGAACTTCATGTCCCCTTGTGTTATTTATTAGAAATGTGTACCTTCCTCTTCAGACTCGAAGGTCTTTTGAGATCAGGTATTATGTCCTATTCAATTTTGGATCTTTTATGATGGTCAGAATAGTGCTTTGAATATACAAGTCAAGTCCCAGATGTTCTCTGTGTAAAAATATTGCAGTAGTAGCTAGAGAAAAGTGAGAAATGGCAAATTTGGAGTCAGCTATGAGAATAGGGAAAAGTATGATGAGATTAGGGTAATACCTAACAAAGAGAAATTGAAATAAGATACAAAAAGTACCAATAGAACCCGCATTTATTTATTAGATAAGCATGTTTATTTTTATTTAACACATATTTGTTAGATTTTTGTGCTTCTTAATCTTTAAAGTGATCAAGACAAGAGTAGAGAATAGGTGACCGTTGAATATCTATGTGTTTATATCAGATTAATTTAATAAGTTTCATAGAAAATTTTGTTCCTGGTCTAAGATGGCCCATTTTTATAGCAGATAGACACAGCAACGGCAAGTTCTGAAACACGACATAGTATATGCACTATAAGCATAGTAGACACACTGTGAGAAACGAAGAGAATAGATGATTACAAATGATTGTATGTTTCTGAGTTTGGTATCCCAAAGTATGATGTGATTAACACTGAGAATGATGGAAAAGATGAGTGGTATAGTTTCTTTCCCACTTTCTTGACATGCATGATACTGTGATTTATAATAAGAAAAATATATTTGTTCTTTGTCTTAATTCTGGCACACAGCTCCTAAAATTTTTGGGATTTCCTAAGTGATGAGAGTGATCAAGGTATTTTTGTTATGTTAATGAGGTGACTTTTGTCCATAGCTGAGGAAGGAGGCTGATTACCAGGAGAACAAAGCATGAGATTAGAGGGTTGGAATTTTCAATTTCACCCACCCACCGTGCCACTTGCCCCCCAACATCCGAGCAGTGTAAAGGGGCTGGAGATTTAATCAATTGCCAGTGATCAATGATTTAATCAATCATGCCTCTGTAATAAAGCCTTCATAAAAACCCAAAAGGATTGGGTTCAGAGAGTTTCCAGGTTGATGAACACATGAAGATTTGGGGAGAGTGGTATGCTGAAAAAGGCATGGAAACTGTCCTTTCCCTATGTCTTGCCCTATGCATCTCTTCCATCCAGCTGTTCTTGAGTTACATCCTTTTATAGAAAACAAGTAGTCGAATGAGTAAAATGTTTTCCTTAGTTCTGTGAGCTCCTCTGGCAAATTAATCAAACCCGAGAGGGGGTCATGGGAACCTCTGATCTACAGCAGGTCGGTCAGAAGTACAGATAAGAACCTGGGCTTGTGATTGGTATCCTGAGTTTGGGGGAATTATTGGAACCTCCAATTTGTAGCCAGGAGGTCAGAAGCACAGGTGACATTCTGGGATTGTGACTGGTGTCTACAGGGAGAAGCAGTCTTAACAGGACTTAACTTTTAACCTGTGAAATCTGATGCTATCTTCAAGTGGATAGGATCAAGATTGAGTAGAGTTGTAGAGACACCCAGTAGGTGTCCAGAGAATTGCTTGTTGGTTTGGGAAACTTCCCCCCATTGGAATTGGTAACTAGAAGCTATTTTAACATGTAAAATTTTGATTGGTAATAACAGCAATAAAATGTGGAGTTTTGAGACTGGGGATATGTGTATAACTATATATGAAACAAAACAAAATTTAAACCACCATTCTGGGGTGCTTAACTACCCTTCTCTTGCTCTTCTCTAGGAGAAAAAACTATTTTCTTTTCAAAAGCCACTACAGTCTTTACACAGTATTTCTGTTATCCTCTCTATGATTAATTTATTCAAATTACTTCCTAGATTCTCCTTTCAAAAACTGCTTACTGCTCCCTTCTCTGTGGTGGCTACCCTGATGGAACTAAAGGGGTTGAGTCAAGTGAATTAAATCATACATCCTTGGCAGTTGTGAATAGCTAAAATTGGCTGTATATGTTTTCTATATATTTCACTGTTTTGTGGTTTTTTTCATCATGTTTTTTACTTATTGTTTTTGTTAGTACTAATTTGTGTTTTACTTCAATAAATTAGGAAATAAATAAATTGCCATTGTAAAAGGTAAATAAATCTAAGCTCATTTTACTTTAAATGCCTCAAAAATAGGATTTTTGCCAATAATTTTATGCTGGTGTCCTTTCAGTGCTCCACTGTTTTTTTTTTTTCCCCTATTAACTCACTGAGAAATGCTTCAATAAATAGCAGTCAAGAACTAGAATGATAATTTTATTTTTAAAATATAATTTCCAATAATAGGGGAAATTAAAATTTGCAGTGATTCTTATTTGGATGCAAATACGCTATCATTTATATCTCTGATACTGTGATCCAAAAACCATTTTACTTATTTACGTGTTAAATGAAATCCATAATAACTAGATACCAACACTCCAATGTGGCTTCGGGCAAATTATTTGAAACAAGACAATTTGATCATCCTAATTTCCAGTTCTATGGTCCAATTGCCCTATTACTTTCCCAACTCTCTTTTGTTCAAGAATGAATAACACAGTGTAGACAAAGCCTTTTCTTCAAGAGAATTTTCAACATTTTTTTAAATGACACTGATCTCTATGACATTTCTCAAACTGTAGTGGACATCAGAATTATCTCAGAAATAAATCTATTTTGGGTTTTCACTCCTGCTTTAGGAAATCTGTGGGGTGGGGGGCGGAGTATATCAATAGTTTGCATCTTCCACCCATCACTTAAATCACAGTTTACTCTTTCATGCGAAATTATTGAAAAATTGGTACAATTTTTAATTATATAAAGGTAATATTCTAATACACTAAGCAACCACCAAATGCCAAAAAAAAAAAAAAATTAACGTATTTTATCTCTAAAGATGCTTATTGCAATACCCCCACCATTATTTTGAGCATTAGCTCACAAGAGAGGAATATTGAGGTAGGTAGCATGAAAATTTTCCAAAGGAAAAAATATCAAGTTAGTCGCTATTATTACATTCCCTAGAATTTCAAATTTCCTCAGATCTCAAAATGTGGCCAAAATGGTGATTACCATAAGTCTTTGACAAAAGGAAGAGAACAAATCAACATTAGTTATTCAGAAAATACTTCAATGACAGTAATGACATTCGCTTCATTAAAATGGTCAAACTACTCTCAGTTTCTTTTAAATCAGTGAAGATATATGATGTCTCTACGTGAATAGTAATTCTATTTATTATGTAGCATTTAATGCTCTGTATTTGTACAACCATAAAAGCCGCCTCAAATACTTGTGTTTGAAAAGAAACATCTAGATGTTAAATCAATCAACTCTTTAATGCATCAAGTACACTGTATTTATATATTTAATTAGCACCCAGGGAAATCTACACAGGAGAGTTCTTTCCAGACAGTCTTTGAAGTTAGAGGCAAGATAAAATACCAGTTGCTTTAGGTAAGTAAATAAGATAAATTTTTCTCTTTCCCCAGAGTTCTGGATATTTAAATTCTGAGTAATACCTTATTTCTACCACCACATTTTTGTTTGCTTGTTTTTTTCATCTTTTTGACTTATATTCTTCTTCTGTTCTATGGTGTAGATTTTAATGTGATATTCAACAGTTCAAATTTTTAACCTAAGGTCTATGAAATTATCTTTAAATTATAATATTTACTCTGTGAGTCATAATTTACATATCAAACTATATTCTTATATTTTTACCTCAAAATATTTGACAATTATTTAATCACATGATTATTTGTTTCTTCTCTTAGTTGGCTACATGATTCTTTGTGTGGACTATAACTCTATTACTGTTACAGTCCTTAAAATTAATTATTTTACTACTGGTAATAATAACTCAATTTAACAATAACAGAAAAGGTATGCATAAGAGAAAGATTAAATGTAGTAAATATAGTAGATGAAAAAATGCCATTTACAAAGATATGCAAAGGTCATGTAGAAATAGTAAATGAAAATAGAATTTATTTATTGAATTCGAAGAGAAGCCCTATGCAGGGAAAATAGGTGGGGAATTGGATCTATGAAGTTAAGTACAGTATATAAATATAGAGACCAAGACAGTGAATATGGACAGGAAGAGGAGGTATATTAAAGAAAAAAAGAGAATACTGGCTCTGTAGGATGGATTTGCTGAGTTTATATGGAATCCAAGGGCAGGTGTAGAGTAGAAAATTGTCAAAAGTTCTTAATGAGGAAATTAGTGAATAAGGAAAAGAACATGATAATGAATTTATGAGAGGTTCTTCTAGACCCAAGGCATATTCAGTAAATGAGACACATAACACTTAAGTTTTGATAGGATAGTCAGTATTTGTTTCTCTTTTAATTTTTTGTTTTGTTTTGTTTTTACTTCGATTCCTGTTAGTCAGCATACAGAGCTACATCAGCTTCAGGTGTACAACACAGTGACTAGCATCTCCGTACATCACCCCGCAGTCGTCCCAAGAGCACTCTTAATCCCATCACCCATTCAATCTATCCCCACATCCCCTCCCCTCTGGCAACCATCAATTTGCTCTCTATAATTAAGAGTCTGTTCTTGATTTTTCTCTCTCTCTTATTTTTTTCTCTTTGCTTATTTGTTTTGCTTCTTAAATTCCACATATGAGTGAGAACACATAGTATTTGTCTTTCTCTGACTTACTTTGCTTAGCATTATACTCTCTAGCTCCATCCATTTTGTTGCAAATGGCAAGATTTCATTCCTTTTTATGGCTAAGTAATATTCCATTTTATATATATATATATATATATATATATATATATATATATATCACATCTTTATCCATTCACCAATCGAAGGATACTCGGCTGCTTCCATATCTTAGCAATTGTCAATAATGCTGCTCTAAACATAAGGGTGCTTGTATCCCTTTGAATTAATGTTCTCGCATTCTTTGGGTAAATACCCAGTAGTGCAATTGCTGTATCATAAGCTAGTTCCATTTTCAACTTTTCGAGGAACTGCCATACTGTTTTCTGCAGTGGCTACAGTAGTTTGCATTCCCACCAACAGTGGATGAGTGTCTAGGATAGTCAATTTTGAATTGTCTAGAGACTAAACCTGGTATGAAAGAACATAAAGAAATAGGTTTAATTTCCAAAGAGGAGCAACATAATAGTATAGGATACCTTGATGTGGAGACAATAAGCAGAGGACATGCTAAAATTGAAATAGCAATGACCTTTACATGTGCCTCTGTGTCTTCTAGAGTTTTTTCTCATGCTTAGTCAGACAATAGATTTTTTCTACTTGTAAATTTTGTTTAATCTTATCCACATTTCCTTTCTTAAACTGCCAAAGCCTGGTACCCTAGAATGAGGAAGATTAAAGTCAGGCTGAATCAAATGCCCTAATTTAGAAACCCCAGTGTAGTACCATCAGGCTCTATTCAAAACTAATTATATTTGTCTATTGGTTATTTGATTGATTTTTCCAGAGTATTAAAAAAAATCACTTACATAGTGAGAATATAACTCAAGACTCATTCTGACTCTTGAATGCAACCACTAGAGCACATGCTGATGACCTATTTATGGCACCACAGAAATAATTTATAAAGTTTTAAAAACCATAGTCTAGTATTTGGGATTTAGAGCCAGGAGACACATATATTAGAGAGGTAGCTGTTTCATCCAACAAATATAAATTGATTTTAGTTGTAAGTGTAGTCTAATTCGCTTAGCTTAAATTATTTAAGCATCACATAAATGTATTCAGTACTAAATTACAGTTGAAACCTTTGTCTTCAAAAACAGGGTGTTTCATTGTATAAAAGATGGAAACCTGGGTTCACTATGAAAAGTTGACATAGCATTCTTTTTCCTAGTTTGGTTGTAAAATTTTAGTTAGCATAAGGAAGCTGACATATTTTAGAGGACAGGTATTTAAAGTTCTACAACCCCTAACGTAATTCTTTAATATTTTGTTTGCTTCATGTGGTACAATATTTATATACTTACTGATACAGTGTGTTGAGCTTTACTCTTATTGGTACTCACAGGTCTTGATAGAAATGTTGAGGAAGCAAGTATATTTTAAATGTCGTTTCATTACTTTTGGATAATCCCTCAAATGTGACTAGGTGGCACATCTGTAAGGTTCTTGCCAATACTCTATGGCAGCTCAAAAAATTCTTTATGTGAGGACATACACCGGCCACAGACTATTTAAAGTATGCAGTTGGAACTACACAGATTGAGGCTGTGTTTTTCACAACACTTTACATGAGATTGAGGCTATTTGAATTGAATTAACTACAGACAGAATGCATGGAGTGAGTAGACCTGCATATACAGGACTCTTTCTGGACCCTCTTAGAGAATGTTTTCCAGATTGAATAAACTTCAAATAAAAATCCAAACCAAATATCACACCATAAAAGTATCTGAAAGTGTTTGCAAGTTCGAAGTTGCTAACTTAAAATCTAAGAGGAAAGGAAAATCTTAATTTAGTAATTATTTTACTCTTTAAAAAAAAAGCATTTATTTTCTCCCATTTGGAGGGCTTGTGACCACTACATTTTCAAAAGAGGACAGATAATTTACTAAATTAAACGTGAGTAATAATCCATATAAATGTGTGCATGACACAAAGTAGAAAGTCAACAAATATTTGTCGAATAAATAAATAAAATTAATATGAAGAAAATATATTTTTCAAACATTTCTAAAGTAAGCCATCAAAATCATATGGGAATAATATAATTTGTTTGCAGTTTTGTTTGTTTTGTTTTACCATAAACATACATTTTCTCCCTAAATACTTAACTTACCTTAATTGGGTGTTTACCTAAAGACCAATTTTTTAAAAAAATCGCCTATTGGGATGCTTTTTATAACAAACCTGACATAATGGGATAATCTGATTTTATTTAAGGAAATCGATCAGATTCTTGGTAGGATTTGGTAGTTAATCTATGCAATGAAAGTCTTCATCATTGTATTTATAAATATAGACCCATACACTGGGTTGTAATTTCACATAATTATACTGAAATCAGGTGCAAATAGAAGAATGTACCAAGTCTTTTCGAAGCACCAGCATCCTTTTTTCCTGCAGTTGGATTCTTATATTAAAACTATTCTAAATCAGTAAAACAGAATTACTCTGAAAAATAAAAAGTAACCTATAACAGGGAAAGGAAGATATCCAAAGGTGAACATTATATTATCCAAACAAGACAGTGTTAATATTTCTGGATGAAGGAGGCATCCTACCATACCTGTGTCTCTCTGGGGCCTTTGCTAACCTGTTGCCCCTGAGAGCCACTTTTACCCTTCAGAACTTCCAGGGTGGTGGCCTAAGCACCTGCCTAGTCCCCTCCCCACCACTAGAAAGAAGTCCGTGGTAGCCCTGATAGCTCCAAACCCAAGTCCTCTCTTTAGCTTTATCCCCTCCTTTCCTGGAGCTATGAAAAGCAGAGAATAAATTTTTTATCACCTTCATAAACTTATATCTATAATATATATGTATATTATATGTGTTAATAGCATATATCAACAAAGCATATTTTTCCTTTTATTGTACACAATGTAACACCCTGTTCACTTCACTTCATAGATCAGTGAATCACACATATTTCTGTTTTTTCTTTACTCTTTAAAAATATGATATAAAATAATGCAGAATTAGTTTTTAAGAAAATAAATAGATCATAATTAATCACACTATACCCTTACCTATTGTATTAAGGTGTTTTCTTCTCTTTGTGTGTGTGTGTGTGTGTGTGTGTGTGTGTATAGTATAAACAGAACTGTGAGAAATTCCTACAAGTACTTCTTTTTTTTTTTTTTAAAGATTTTATTTATTTATTTGACAGAGAAAGACAGCCAGCGAGAGAGGGAACACAAGCAGGGGGAGTGGGAGAGGAAGAAGCAGGCTCCCAGCGGAGGAGCCTGATGTGGGGCTCGATCCCATAACGCCGGGATCACGCCCTGAGCCGAAGGCAGACGCTTAACCGCTGTGCCACCCAGGCGCCCCCCTACAAGTACTTCTAGCAGTCAGTGATTATTGCCATTTTGAAGACTCTTGATGCATATGACAAAATGGTATTGAGAAGAGTTGGATGAAGTTACGAGTCCCCCAGTAGTGCCTGGAATCACAGGAATTACCATTAAAGAAAAGAAAGTCTTTGATGGAATTCTAGCCTTGAAAAAATATTGTAGTTATGTGGGTAAATCCTCAAGTAATAATCAATTTGGTCATTTTTACATGTTTATTAGCCTATACACATTCCCACAGTTTTACTGGGACAGTAGTATTTTTTTTTTTTGCATTGATTTTAGGAACTTTAAACATAATATCAATAACTCATTGTCATGTATATTGTCCAATTTCTTGAGCTTGTCATTTGCCTTATACTTTCATATGATAATTTGTAAATATTGAAGTTTCAATTTAAATGTAGTTAAAGATATTAATTAATTTCTGGGTAGTTCTTTCTTTTTATGCTTAGAAAGTTCCTCACTACCTTGATAATAAATATTCATCAATATTTCCTTAAAATTGCTGTATTATTTAGAAATTTACTTTTCCTTTTAACACCGTCTGAAATACATATTTGTCATATGGGATATGCTAGATGAGTGTATTTTTGATTTTTCAAATTTTAAATTTTCTCATTTGCACTGTTTGTTAATTCCTCCATTCTTTAGTGCTTTTTTTCCCATTATGTTTCAGAAGCCAAATACTGTATAGTCACACTGACATACACACACAGTCTGTTTCTACACATTCGATTCTGTTGTATCAACTTGACTGTCATGCCAATTTTCCTATTTTGGGGCACATTATTTAACTTTATACTACATGTTTAAATGCAAATTTTTCTAGAACCCTTTTTATTTTATGCATTTATTCGCCAAAAGTGTCTTGTATTTTTCTTAATGAATCAATAAAAAAATTAAGGGAGTAATAACAGTTTTGTACAATTGAGCCTTCCAAACCAGGTATATAATGTGATTTCTTCAAGTCCTCTTTTTTCTTTGAGTTAAGATTTATAATTTTTGTCCTGTGATTTTGTACATTTCTTAATGAATTTAAGAGTAACCTTCAAAAGTGAAAAAGATATTATTTTTGTTATTTTTTCTGAATTATCTGGTACTTGAATTGCAAGGCAATTTCTGCAAGTGTCCCTTTCAGTTGCATGGCACTGAATAGTGGAGCAATGTCACAGAGCTTGTCAGATATCTCAGGAATGCAGCGTATTTGTAAACACATCTCATCATTCATTACTTGTGTGACCTTGAGCAAGACATGTAAGCTCTTTTTACCTCTGTTTTCTTACCTATCACATAGAGTTATCAGCAGAAAAAGGTTTCTTGTAAAATATAAGTAAGTTAGTAACACTAGAATACTTAAAACAGTGCTAAACAATTGGAAGTGCTCAATTATAAATCTCAATTTCCTTTAGGTGCTCAAGTGTAAGATGTTAGCTATTATTTGTAGCATTATATCTTACTACTAAAATATAATGAGAATATTGATTTGATTGGTAAGTTAGTATGATGAAGAAAAGGAGCTGTAATACAGTCAATGTGTTTAGTCAAATTAATGAACTGAGTCATCTAGACATCAAATACAATGAGCCATCCAGAAGTGTATCACTCCTGTCAAAACAAGCAAGAGCATCATTTGATTCTGGAAACAGGATCTATGACAGCTGAAGGAGCACAAACTCTAACGACAATTATTTTAGTACAGTTAAAAAAGTTTGTTCATCAGTATGATAATGACTTTCTGACTATTATATTTCTATGCTATTATTTAATGCAGATTACATGAGTTCTTGGTAATACAGCAATTTAGTAAGACCAGTGTTTTAATTTATCTTCATAGATCTTTTTTTTTTTTAAGATTTTATTTATTTATGTGACAGAGAGACAGCCAGCGAGAGAGGGAACACAAGCAGGGGGAGTGGGAGAGGAAGAAGCAGGCTCCCAGCAGAGAAGCCCGATGTGGGACTCAATCCCGGAACGCCAGGATCACGCCCTGAGCCAAAGGCAGCCGCTTAACGACTGAGCCACCCAGGCGCCCCTATCTTTATAGATCTTATTTTATTGAAAAAATAACATTTTGAATAGTGACACAAACAACTAAACTTTGAAGTAAATGAACTGGTATTTATTAGTTTATTCATAACAAATTAATAATAAAAATATTCATTTCTGATTCTGGAAAAATAGTGGACTAAGAAAATTTATAAATTTTCATCTAAAAAGACCTAGACTTGCTGAACTAAATAGCAGTAAAATAAAAAGTCAGTAAAAATAAATGTCCACCTATATTTCTATATCTCATTGAGTTAGCATTGTAAGCTCAATATAAGAGGAAAAATCTTTTTTTCAGGAAAAAAAATTTGTAAATTGTACATCCATAAAAAAAGTGAATCCATTTGAGTAAGAGAAATGCTTGACACAATATTGCACAAATAAATTGCTAAGTTTATGAGTAAATCTGAGCAAACACAAACTGCGGAAAACAGTAATGATAATAATTACCTATTTGGGAGTAAATAAAATAATAAATAAGATTGGGTTGGGTTGATTAAAATTAAAGCATTCAAACTCTACATTATTCAGAAGGAGGCTAGAAGAGACAGTGATTAAATCATGAAATTTCCAAGGTCAAAAATAATTGTAAAAGTGTAAACATATTGTTACAAATATAAATACACAGACTTTGATTGTCAACACAGGAGAGGAAATAATAAAAAATAAAGCAAACATAATTAATACAATAGCAGGCCGGTAAGTATATATGGTAATACATGTTACTTATATATTCATAATATATGGTAGTGTATATTATTATATTTAGAAATAAAGGATAGAATAGAGAATAAAAATATCAGATGCATAAAATTATATATATATATATATATATATGTGAATTTGTGTGTGTGTGTATACAAACCAGTATACATTTATATGTGTGTGCAAATTGGTCACAAAGAGAAGAATTACTTAGATTATTTCTGTGATTTCACAGAAAGATAAAACTGTACTGAAACTATATATTCCTCAAATAAAATGTTGACATCATAAAGCAAACATTTCAACATGACAAAGGGAAATCGAAAGTCAGATCTGAAGATTTTAATAGAAACTATCTATGGGGCACCTGGGTGGCTCAGTCAATTAAGCATCCAACTCTTGATCTCAGCTCTGGTCTTGATCTTGGGGTTGGGATTTCAAGCCCTGCATTGGCTCCACGCTGGGCATGGAGCTTACTTAAAAATAAACAAATAAATAATAGAAATTATCTACAACAGATAGATAAAATTGAAAAAATTGAGCAATGATACAAAATATTTTTTAAAGATTTATTTTTTTTTTTTTTAGAGAGAGAGAGAGCAGGGGGAGGGGGACGGGGAGAGAGGGGCGGAGCAGACTCCCCACTGAGCACAGAGCCAGATATGGGGCACAATCTCATGTCCCTGAGATCATGACTTGAGCCAATATCAAGAGTCAGATGCTTAACCAATTGAGCCACCCAAGTGCCCAGATACAAAATATTTTAATACAATTAACAAATCTGATCTATAGAACATATATAGAATTTTGGTTTAAAAAATTAAGTAAACACTTTTCTTTAACCATGCATGAAATATTTATAAACACTGACCGTGTATTGAGCTGCAAAAGAAATCTCAGCACAGACTAAATGAGTTTACACCAAATAGGATCCCTTTCTCAATGGATTATTAGAAGTCAATAATGAAGAGATAGGATGTAATGTCTTACTTTCAGGAATTTAAAAATATACCACAAAGCAATTTATTGACAAAAAAATTTCATGTGAAAAACTAGACACATATATACATGAACAAGGCATTACAGTAGCTCTAGGATGTAACTAAAATGGCATTTGGAAGGTAATTTATATATAGACTTATATATTAGAAAGGGAGAAAGATTGAATATTAATGTGTAGCAACTCAAAAAGCTGCAAAAGAATAAGATGATAAATTGATAGGTATGGTGGAAAATTAATATATCTGATTGTTGAACTTAGAGTAAAAATAAAAGAAAATACAAGTGACAAGGAAACCCAAACTGTTTCTTCATAAGTGGAATTAAATAGAAAAATCTCATCTGGGATGATTAAGAAAGATAAAGGAAGTTACATATGGTATATTAGAATATTAGAAATTTAAAATATGAAGTAACATTATAAACCAGTTGTATGATATTAAGTTATATGTTATATGTTAGTTACATAATAATATATGTCATTTATATCTCACTTAAAGAAAAAAAGAGAATTAAAATCCGAAAGGAAAGACAACTGTTACAAAAAGATGCAATTATCTAAATTGATTTGATAAGAAAAGAAAAACAAAACAGACAAATAAGTATTCACACACATAAACTGCACACGATTTTTTAAGAGAATTCTACCAAACTTCAAAAACAGATAATCCATGCAACACAAATTGTTCTAAATGATAGGACAAACAGGAATTCATTCACTCATTTTATGTTAAGAAAAATATTAGTAACAAACACAAGGAGAATAAAACTGTACGAGGAGAAAACTATAGGCCAATTTCCACTATGAATACTGAGATCACAAAAACCTAAGCAGACATCATCCTTAAATTAAAACCTCACATGCAAACACACAGACAACCACCCCCGCCTTTTGTAATAAACAACGCGCTGGAAGTTGCAGTCAGTAGCACCAAGCCAAGGAAAATAAAGGGACAAAAGCAACACTTTGTTATGAATGGACATGTCCATCTAGAAAACTCAACATGTTCTATAGACATATTATTTCAACTAATAATAATGTTCAGGAAGCTTGTTGCTTATAAGAACAATAACACAAAGCAGAAGTGATCAAATACATTCAAATGGTAGGAGCCATAGTGTCATTGTTTGGGTCCTGGTGTTATAAAAATCCCAAAAAAGGATTCTGTTGTTGTTCTTTAATCTTTAAATAAATGGTGATTTATTTAAATATCTTCCTTTATATTTTATATTATTATTTAGGACACTGTTAGTTCAGTTTAGGTTGTAATGCTCTCATTTTTCAAACAAAATATTCCATGTTCGATGTCATGAAAAATAAAACTTAAGCTACAGTGTATATTTTTTAAGTTATCCATGAAAATTGGCAATATTTGTTATTGATTCTGTATAAAATATATTTATACTTGTAAATTTTCCATGATAATGTCATAATTTTTTTTATTAAGCATGCCAATAATAATCTTGAGCTAAAATTTATTTCTTAATTGGGTTAAATACTAACATTCTTTCCATCCTTAAAATGAATTTGAAACATTAAAATCTCTCCAGTTTCTTTAATGTGGTAAAAAAAAAAAACACAGAACATAATATTTATCTTCTGATTTATAGAAGAGTAGTATTAACTACAGGCACATTGTTTGTAACGAAATCTCATTAGTTTTACAGTCTTAGAGGCTATTTTTTTCTCATCAAGTTTACATATTTATGGCTATAATGAAATCACCTTAATGTTCCTCTTTAAATATGTCTCTATGCTTATGTCATTTTTTAAAAGGTCTCCTCCATTTGATTTGAAAACTACCTTGACATCATTTTCCCAGTAAAATGGGCAAACAGCAAAATGTATGTATGAATAACATACTATTTAAAATATGTCATCTAAATATATCCATAGACTCAACAACCTATATAAAGAAATGCATCATATGAGTCATCAATAAAAATGAAAAACACTACCTCAGAAATAAGATTATAACAAATGTACAAGTTACAAAATATAATGTATTTAGGTTAGGGAGAATATTGTCTGTCTTCCATATATAGGTTTATATTAATATTTACACTTTTATATCAGCAATAAAAACTAAAAATTTGTATTAGAATTTTTCTGGCCAGGTCAATTTGATATTATTTCCTGTATAAGTGACTGTGATAGTCTGTAAAAACAAGTCTTAATTTCATTATTTATCATATAAAATCTTTCCCAAGCACCTCCATTCTAGGGGATTCTAAAAAGTCTTTGTCCTTTTGGCTACAGATACAAGTATTTACAGATACGAAAACCAAAATCTAAAATAGTCTCTGAATTTTGTTATTTTCTTTTTTTTTTTTTTAAAGATTTTATTTATTCATTTGACAGAGATAGACACAGCCAGCGAGAGAGGCAACACAAGCAGGGGCAGTGGGAGAGGAAGAAGCAGGCTCCCAGCGAAGGAGCCTGATGTGGGGCTCGATTCCAGAATGCTGGGGTCACGCCCCGAGCTGAAGGCAGTCGCTTAACGACTGAGCCACCCAGGCGCCCCTGAATCTTGGTATTTTCAAGATAGCTCTAGTCAACTCAGACCTGCGTGAAGAATGGCAGGCGGTTGTACAGTAGTTCTTGCAGATAATTCCAACATTGAGAAAGAAAGCAAAGCACTTCTTTCTACTGTCACTAAACTGATTAACCTTAGTACTTAGGGGCCTGCTGAGCTGGTTTGTGGTGAAGATGGTGGGTGATGGAAATGGGCTTATGTAGCGCCATGATCTACTCTCACTGGGTCGCTGTTTGCTGTTACTACCAGTACCCACTTCAACCATGCAGCCTGATTGTTCACACTGGGAATGCGGCCTGGCCTGGAAATGACCAGGTACTGGACTGTGGAGAGCACTGAATTCAAACTGTAAGACAAGTATTTGGTATTTTGATTCTGTGTCTTTTGACAAGTCATTTAAACTCTGAACCTTATTTTTATTATACTAAACTGTGAATGATAATGACTGCTTTCAAAGATTATTATATGGGTTAACTAATATAATGTATGAAGGTATTATGTATTTTTGAAATGGGAAGAACGGTTGTAAGAACTTCAAACTGTTTACGACTTGATCCCTAAAATAGGGATTGAGAGAAACATTCAGAAGGAAGTAAAATAGTATGTCTATTCCTTTTACTTTACTCACATAAAATATTCCTAGATGTAAGTTCTTAGTTTTCAAGCCTGATTCTTGTTATATTCACACAAAAAATTAGACAAACCAAGGTAAAATCTGGGAGAGAGAATCTCGTATTAAAAAAAATAAACCTTCCTTGGGGTGCCTGGGTGGCTAAGTAGGTTAAGCAGCTGACTGTCAATTTCCCCTCAGGTCATGATCTCGGGGTCATGAGGTGGAGACCCACATGAGGCTCTGCTCAGCACGAGTCTGCTTGAAATTCTCTCCCTCTCCCTCTGCCCCACCCCACCCCCGTGCCTCCGCTCATGCTTTCTCTTTCCCTTTCTTGAAAAAATAAAAGAAAGAAAAACAAAAGACTTTCCACCGGTTCTAACTTTTAAAAACTCAGATATAAGCATCTCATGTGTATAAACGATGCCTGTGTGTGCATTAACTCGTTTGTATGTTCATGTCTCACTGTGAAAGATCTACAATATTAATGTAGAAATGATCTGAGATCAAAATAGGGAATTGTGATGGAAATAGGTGGTTGGAGAAAAAACTGATGGTATACAATGTCTTTCAATTGTTATATCGTTCTTCTCATGAATCACATCACAAATTATAATTTGAAAACAACCAGAAATCCCCTGGAATGTTGAGAAAAAGGAATTTTCACGGTTTTGTATATTCACTCCAGATTTTTTTGGATGATGGGACCACGTTTTGGTT
Source organism: Ursus maritimus (assembly GCF_017311325.1). Lineage (NCBI taxonomy): Eukaryota > Metazoa > Chordata > Mammalia > Carnivora > Ursidae > Ursus > Ursus maritimus. The sequence continues at coordinate 17,030,374 of NW_024426230.1, forward strand.
TGAAATGGGTTTATTTACCTTTAAGTGGTATCCTGGTGAGATAGGATGCTTCGCAAAAACGTTGCCTACAGCTCTCATGCCTTTGGAATTTCTTATTGAAAGAGAATTGGCATAAGTGAGCAAATTAGTATTTGTATGGCAATTTTCAGTCTATAAAGCACATAAAAATAGAGGTGAATTAAGTAAATTTCCGGAGGAAATTATGGGAATAGAATTTTCCTGTTAAATGTGGCAGTGAATTATCTAATGATGTCCATTAACAATCAGCTGATTAGTACATTGTCCCTATAATGACAAGTCTCTAATCAGCAGGCACTGGCACTGACACTAAATAGTGTCAGCACTGGCCAAGTCAGGGAACAAAGAGGAAGGACGTAACTACTTTGATCTTTTCAAGATCAACAGATATTTGACAGGCTTTAAATCATTTTAGTGATAGCAGCTCTCTTTTAATTGAATGTACTCTTAAAAATAGTACAGAATCAATAAAATAAGAAGAAATCAGAGAGGGAGACACACTAGAAGAGACTCTTAATACAAGAAACAAACGGAGGGTTGCTGGAGGGGAGGTGGGTGGGGGGATGGTGTAACTGGGTGATGGGCATTAAGGAGGGCAGCTGATGTAATGAGCACTGGCTGTTATATACAACTGATGAATCACTAAACTCTACTTCTGAAACTAATAATACACTATATGTTAATCAACTGAATTTAAATTTTTAAAAAATTTTAAAAATAGGACTGAATCTTCAATTTAGATATATCTTAAAGTCTTTCAGATGGCATTATGTTATATACACAAGAAAGCTGATATTTTTACTGAAGAAAACACGATAAAATTTATAGAGGAAAATAGCAAAAAAAAGGAAAAATATAAAAGGAAGAAATTTATTTAATTGAATGAAAACAATACACAAAGAAAAATCTAGAGTTTCCTGTCCTTTTGTGGTATTCAAGATTTTACTTTTGAGCTTTTTATTAGGATTGGCATCTTGTCTATGGGATTTCAATTTACTTTGTATCTTTCAGGAGCATGTCTTTTTTTTTTTTAAATAAATTACTTGTGACTGCATAATAGGGGCACAAATTAATTTTTAAAGGAAAATGTTGTATTTGCTTAAAATGGAACATAATTAGCTGCAGAAAAGCAGTTTGTTTTTTAAAACCAGAAAGGCCAGTGCTGCAATAGTAGGCTCTATTGATTATTCCTGTTTGGAACAGTGATCATTAGTAAATGTTTTGGCCCAGAGATTCAAATTATAAAGCTTGGTGCTGAGCAATCAGGCATAATTTACTATGGAAGGCAACAGGGGATGAGGTTTTCTACAGTGTGGCAGCTGGGGATTGGAAAACCATTACAGTCAAGAAATGCAGAAACGTAGCTTCTTATGATAATCGTAACTTGCCTACAGCTTCATTCTGTGATAATGATAGAAATTCCACCATTATTGCTTTTCGGCCTTTCAAACAAATATTTTCTTTCTATGAAATTTTCTATCTTCATTCATAAATGTGAATACACATGTATCTAAAAAATCTCATATCTATACATCGTCATGTATATAGGTAGCACATTTAAAGGGTTTTCCTTCATTTTGCTGAACAATCTTCCTTGTTTATTATAGCATAATCAATTACGTTAGTGATTCAAAATGGGAACCTGAAGATGCCATATACAGATTATATCTTTTCACAAGAGGAATACTCTTTCATCATCAGAAAGAGAAGCATATTTTTTAAAGATTTATTTATTTGTTTAGAGATAGAGAGTGTTGGGGGAGGGCAGAGGGAGAGAATCTTCAAATGAACTCCCTGCTGAGTCCAGATTTCCCCGTGTCCTCATGGCTCGCACCGGGCTCTATCTCATGACCCATGAGATCATGACCTGTGCCAAAACCAAGAGCTGGATGTTTAGCCTACTGAGCCACTCAGGCACCCCCAGAAGCATGTTATTTTTGTTACTACTACTCCAAGTCTAATAACAAACATAAGACCCACAAATAGAACACATATTATAAGCAGTATTTAAAGCTTTAGATAATTTATATTTTTGGATGTAAAGCATGACTCCTCAAAAGGAAATTATTTTGAGGTGTTGCAGATGAAATTAAATGCTTTTAAAATAAGTCTGTACATCTTTTTCTGTACTTTTTTCTATTCTCATATATTCTGAGAATATTGTATTTACCCAAAGGAATGATTTAAATAGATGCAAAAGTAAGGGCTTCTTGGTGGTAAGATTCCCAGGAAGGTCACTCACAAAGAGTAGAGTGTGAGTGATCCATGAGCCTGGACATGAATTCCATGATGGAAAAGGCAAACTCCAGGAGATTCTTGCGTGATAGTGGTGCTGGTAATAGGAGAGCCAAGTATGGGGGTCAAAAATATATTTCAGGATAAATCTGCTATTGATTGCCTTACGTTTTATTTACTGCCATTTGTTTCCTGTTTAGAAAACTAACTATGACAACAAAGAGACATTTTTTTCCTGTACTTTGTTCTCCGGCTTTTATGGTTATCACCCCAGAACCTCACCTCTCTGAAATTCTCTGTGAGAAAGCTTGATGTTTCATCCAGCTCCTATTCTGTCAGTGCAGAGCAGCTTGTTTGCTCCTGATTATAACTCATGGAAGCTCCCAGCTTGCGTAGCTCATACTCACATGTTGACTTAACCTTGAGGCTGCCGAGGAAAGGACGCAAACATGTAGATTTGGGGCCTGGATAAAATATTCCTCCTTTTTTTTTTTTTAAAGATTTTTTATTTATTTGACAGAGAGAGACAGCCAGCGAGAGAGGGAACACAAGCAGGGGGAGTGGGAGAGGAAGAAGCAGGCCCCAAGCAGAGGAGCCTGATGCGGGGCTCGATCCCAGAACACTGGGATCATGCCTTGAGCCGAAGGCAGACACCTTAAGACTGAGCCACCCAGGTGCCCCAATATTCCTCCCTTTCAAACCTGGTAAGCAAAAACCTCAACCAGGAGGTTTAGAGGATTTTTAGCATAAAAACTATAAAGTGGAGACAGTACTCTTGTTTATTTATTTTTTTAACTAAAAGGGGATTCCAAAAACATATGTTAGAAAATATATGATTTCTTAGTTATGAGAGAAAAATCATTAATAAATATTGAGATTGTCAAATGTTGCTATTAGGTAACAAAAAATCTTTCATGATGCACACAGGAAAATCAGCTTCATTCAGTCTTAAATCACTCTCATCAGGATTATAAAATGTCTTTCATTTGAACCTCTCATGTCGAAAACTAAGAAATGTCACTTTATTTCTTTTTTCTAGGTTGAACAGAAGAATGAGGGGTTTGACCTCTGAGTGGGAGAAGAGTATAGGTATACCGAGAAAAGGTTCTAGAAATCAGATTTTTAACTGTGAGTTGTATTTGCATCACTGGGTCATTGGATTAAAGTGAGAGTGCATTGTATATTTCAGTTAATACACAGCATGACACACGAAGTTACTTAATATGTGTTTTCTTCTAACTTCTGATAATCTCTTTTTTTCCTCCAAGTCAAATGTTTGCAAAACCCTGTTAAGGAAGACAAGCATTTTTATATGACCAAGGGAACATCTCTATATGACCTAACAATATTAAAGTTAAGGCAACTTTGCCTCGTCAGGTGTTACCCATCCCCCAGCCCCTCTCAATCTTCCCTCTGATTACACACACACACCACAACTTGACTGAGTACTGTATGGCATCGTGCTTATCTTACTAAAATCACTGACAATTTTCAAATCATTATTGTGAATTGATTAAATTGATCCACTCTGGGAGCCAAATGTGATCGTATTGCTCTCAGACAATATAATTTAGAGCCTAAATATTAAGAAATTAATTTTGGGCAGCATGTTTATATCCATAGCATTTGTTTTCTTTTATTTAAAAGTATTATTGCTCTACCATACATGAGAAAAGAATTTAATAAGGTATTTCAGCCAATGAACATAGAGATGCAACTAAAGAGGCATAGAAATAGTTAGGAAGAAGGAGAGATCCAGGCATCAGGTTTGCCAACCTGAGGAATAAACAGTGAGAGAATTGATTGAGACTGACACATCATTCTCCTAATTGGATGTGATTTGGATTTGTATGTAATACTTTGTGTTCCAGAGAGAAGATACTTTGTTTTTTCTTGAGACTGGCAGTAGTTCTTGGAAACATGGGAGGAGGTAACAAATCTTAGGGAGTTATGATTCGCCACAAAAGAACTGTGCTAGATGTTACCTTCTCCTTTACCTTCTTCTTTGTATTATGTACAAATCCAAATCACATATAATTAGGAGAATGATGTGTCAATTTCAGCCAATTATTTCAGATCTACAACAGGGCTACCTTAGGGTTGAAATGTCTCATTGAATAAGACTATATTTTTAACAGCATGATCCCAGCACCAAAACACTAGAAAACTGGGTCTCCCTCTTTTTAAGGTATATCTAAGAATCTTTTGGTTAGTGTAAATACACATAAATGGACTTCGGGAAACAATACAATGGGTAACTATCAAGAAGGTGGATTTACTATTGAAAATTATGTAATAATTAGTGTTTTTAAATTTGGCATTTTGAATCCATCTCAGTTTGAACTCCATCTCTTCTTCCATGTTCCACTCATCTCTTCTCAAGATATATTGAGTGCTCTTGACATTCACAGAATTCCTAAAAGGTTCATATAGAGTGTATTTAACATTAAAATAATTTTCTCTCTAGAACTATATCTAATGAAATGCCTAACCCAACTCTCTACAACCCATTTAATTACTCAGCTAAGAAATTTAACCTACACACTTGTTGGTGTTCCTGACTGGCAATCCTAATTTCTTAATGATTATATATATGCATTTAGATTTGACTTAGCATCCCTCAGAGAAAATTAATTACCTCACTTTTAAAAAGTGGAAGAGGCTAGAAAACACAGTAAAATAGATTTGTTGAATTACTATTCACATATTGCAAGTCATTGTGTGTTATAATGAATACAATTTTACAAGTACTAATAATAGAAAAAAACAATACAGAAATCTGAGCAACCACTAAGCAAGGTAGAATTACTTAAGAAATGCTTCTTGGATCTGTACACTTGAGCAGAAACATTTCAAGTCAGTAGCTTTATATTTCAGAATTCTATTCTGCAGTAGTATATTTACTCTGTGGCCATGGAATTGTGGCGAATGCATGATATCCTCGACCTTGAAGCAGCAAGACTTTGTTCAATAAGATCAAATTCAATATCAGCTAACTTGATGAACAGAAAGGTCAGTGGATATTTAGTCGTTTTTGAGTAACCACATAATTTTAGTCCACACAGGGGCACTTTTGAGAAGGTAAAGGATTACTATTAATGATTATGGTGGGACATCAGGCATAGCCCGGACTGTTCTATGTCAAACAGGATATAATGTCTTCTTATCTGGAAGTTGCTTGAGGAATATTGCATCAGACATCTCCTAAGCCAGAGCAGAGTTCTCTATATATTGAAGAATTACCTTGGATGGTCATCTATAGCGATTATAATTTTTTCCTCATTTGTCTCAAAGAATTTTCCTCATATTTACTCTTCTTATCTGGAAGTTGCTTGAGGAATATTGCATCAGACATCTCCTAAACCAGAGCAGAGTTCTCTATATCTTGAAGAATTACCTTGGATATGGTCATCTATAGCGATTACAATTTTTTCCTCACTTGTCTCAAAGAATTTTCCCCATATTTACTGAGATATAATTGACAAAATCACAATTTATTTCTAAGAATTCAATATTGGCCTTTTAACACAAGTTGGAGTGCAACTGCTTTTATTTGTAGTTTCTAAGTCACAAGTTGTAATTTTAATAGAAGAAACATTTTTATTTTGAAGGAGAATAATAACAAAACTAGGCAAAATAGTGCATTAGTTGTGTCGGAGTGAATCAATATGTTAGAGGCCACGGTGGTCACCGGAGACCGCGGTGTACATTATGCGGCCATCACATGGGGTTTCAGCAGGGCAGTTGCCATTAATGACAATGAAATTTATACTGCTGGAATTTCAGGAGATGATTTAAAAGTATACTTTACAGAGTATATTTTAAGGGGATGCAGTAAGCTTTTTGTGATAGTATAAATGAAAGCATCGTGTGACGTCGCACTGATAAACTTTTGTAAAGTTTTGGGTTTTTTTAAGCTCAAAAGTTCAGGGGATGGTGGCAATGAACAGTGAACAAATAAACAGTAGGTAGATACACATTGCACCAAGAAGAAGTCACAGTCAAAATCATTGGGTAAAGGTGTGTCTTTTCTGACTTCTCATTTTGAATATAAAAATAGAAATTACAGACGTGGCTTAAACCAAAAAATTCAGGTACGTCACCTTCCCTGTTGTCTGATGTGGTTCTTTAATTTTTTAAATGTTATGGAGGGAACAACATGGTTTAATTAAGCAAAGGGTGAACTATATACTGTTTATAGGGTATAGAAACAGGCGTCTTATTTGCGGCAACATTAAGTAGTTGACAGGTATCACTACAGATGAATCTACTGTTAACTTTTAGTTCATCTTTACTGTTGTTAAAAAAATTTGGGTTACCAGCCAGTTATGCAAAATCTTGGGATCTATCTGTCTTTCCTTTGAAATCCTTATTCTATGCTCGTCTAGACACATCTTAGTCAGACTGTTCACTTTTGCATGGGCATTGGTATCAGAATGCTAGCGTTCGGATCCCAACTCTGACACTACATGACCGTGTCATATTGAGCAAGTTATTTATTCTCACTACCCAAGTCTTCTTATTTGGAAAATGCAATAGTAGTTCCTACAGTCCAGATAGAGAATTAAATGAGTTAATACAGGGGCGCCTGCGTGGCTCAGTCAGTTAAGTGTCTGCCTTTGGCTCAGGTCATGATCTCAGGGTCCTGGGATTGAGCCCCACATCTGGCTCCCTGCTCAGAGGGGAGTCTGCTGCTCCCTTTCCCTCTGCCCCTCCTCCCACTCATGCTCTCGCTCTCAAATAAATAAAAAAACTTTAAAAAATTTTTAAAAATAAGTTAATACATGTGATGTGGTTAAAATAGTGCCTGGATTATTTTAAGTAGTAAATAAATGCTACTTATTATTATATCAATGTTATATCATTACTTATCTCTCTCCTGCTGCTCCTCATTCTCCTGTTGCCAGCCAAAGAAGATGTGTACTAAATGGTGTAGTTTCTTTGTGATCCTGAAAGTTTAGTCTTTAAAGTACTTCAATGATATTATAATTGATATTTCTGATCTAATTTTTGTTACTGGTCAATTCCAGGTGGATACCAAAATGCTAGCTATGAAACTAATTCCAATACAGTTAAGCTCATGCATGTTTTTCTGATTCCAATGCCTCAGAATGATTCTCAAATATTTCTATGCAAGTCTCTTACCATAGGCAGGGCACAGGAGTACAGTAGCTCCTGGCTCTGAGTGTCTCAAACAGACCAGGTTCCGCACTCACTGCCAACAAAATCCAAAGGCAGAGAGATGAGTGGTGGTGAAACCAGAAAGGGATTTATTTCAGTGAGACTGACACTGGGAAGACGGGGAACTAGTGTCTCAAAGACTATCGCCAAAGTGCCGAAAATCCTTCCACGTTTATACAAGGAAAATGTGGGGCAAAGGTGGGTGGGTATATGCAGGTAGGTAATGAAAGTTAAAGAGATCATTGCCGTGGAGTCGCTCATGGAGGGGGTCTTTTTGGCTCAGGGCGGTCCTTATTGCTTGATGGACTAGTTCCAGTTTCCAACAGCAGATGCTTTGCCCTCAGGGTCTTATATTTGAGCCAAGAGACAAGCTTTCGCCCGACTAGAAAGTTTGAGGTTGAAATGGAGGCAGCCAAAGTCCTCTTTCACTACCTATATATATATATATATATATATATATATATACACACACACTATAGTATATAATATATGTTATATATTTTATATGTAAGGTTAAATTATATATTATATATATACACACATATATTTTATATATAAATATATTTCTTGTGACTATGGATGGAAAGGATGTATAAACCTTCTTGGTTTTATGCACACTAAGATTATCTTTGATTGGACTGTTACCAGGAACAGATAACTCCATTATTTCTGAAACCACATAGACTAACCTGATGTCTAACGTTCTAGCATTTAAAAGAGGTAGATAGTACCTACTTTCTGCCTTACTGGAATTTTATTACTTATTTTTGAATAATTTAAATGGGCATAACATCAAAGTCTGGTTGTAAAGCTCAGAAAAAAGAATGATACTGGGTTTGGGATCCCCTCTGGAATATTTTACCTGAGCCGTAAATCAAGAGACAGAGTTACTAAGTCAGCTTTCTTGAGTCCATCTGTCCCCAGTGCCAGAAAATCTGGTAGCAATGACTATATAATTCTCAAAGATTAAGCTCCTCCAAGTTTTTGTAAAATAATGGAAGAACATAAAAAAAAAAATCGGCCATTCCTTTGACTTCTCTTTTTATCAACAAGGTGTAAGTATCCTCCCTGCATAGAAACAAGTTACTTTACTTTTGTGATTCATTTTCTCCTAATGGTTGTTCAGTTTGTCATTATAACCTGACTCTCAGTGTTATAATTGAGGAAATAATACCGTGTTAACTTACTGACCTTAAACACCAGAGATCTTTGTAGAGAAGACGTTTCTACTACCCTGAAATTTATGTCTATCATCATTCCTATCCTTTCTATTCTCCATTTGCTGTCCTAAGCTTTGTTTTAAATCATTAGGGTTCACTTTGCTTATCCAAGAGTTTCGGCCCTTCCATTCCCTGGAATTCTATATAGAGCTCTCTACTTCAGTGGATGGGACAGTTGTTTAACATTGTTTTTAGCCTCAATCATGACTTTGAGTGGAGGAGAGATAAATCATCTCTCTGCTGTTTTTATTGGGCCTTCAGCTTCCCCCCCAATTTTTCATGTTGTGATGATTTTAATACAATTACTGTAGGAGAGTTTATTCTTTTTCAAAAGAATGTGGTTATGAAATCCAAAATGTAATAATTGGGACCAATTTCAAATAAAATTCATTTTCATCTTACCCATTTTTCACTTGTTTGATTTTTTGATTGGATACCTGACTGCTTAATAACTCTGCATTTGAAACATAGTCATTCTCTATAAGAAGATGAATTTTAGGTAAATGATTCCTCAGCTAAGTTAACCCAATGCTAAGTATTGGATAGACTCAGTCCCTTTATAAAAATGTAATTTCTTGGGCACCTGGGTGGCTTAATCTGTTAAGCATCTGCATTTGGCTCAGGTCATATTCCCAGAGTCCTGGGATGGAGCCCCACCTCGGGCTCCCTGCCTTGTGGGGAGCCTACTTCTCACTCTCCCTCTGCCCCTTCACCTTGCTCGAGCTCTCTCTCTCTCTCTCTCTAATAAATAAAATCATTAAAAAATGGAATTTCTTAAATGAAGACAGTGTCTTTTGGAAAGAATACTGACCGATCATCAACTGAATATCAAACATTAGGAAACCAGCATATATTATTTTTAAACCCACAACAGAGAATAAACTAGAACAGCCCTGTTTCTACAATCCAACCTAGAAAATAATGGTGCAAAACATTTCACTCTTGGATGAGGCACCTTTCTCCCAACAGTATACTTAGGAGCCATGTATCATTCAACCAAAGATCCACAGAGCTGCTTTCATGCTTCAAGGAACTGGTACAATTGCATTCTCCCAAGGTGGGTCACTTAGTCTTGTACCATATGATGTTACTTGGGTTTTCCAATGGAGGTCATAAAAAAGATTGATTCCTGTCCTTTGTTGTTTTGCCTTCCTTGCCATATGTAGGGCTGCGTAACATGAGCTCTTTCCTTGGTGGCTAGTCTGATCTATTGCTTGTTGTGAGGCTCCAGAGACCTAGAAAACTGAATTGCTCCCGTAGCAAGCACCCTGCAATTACTCAGGCTGTAACTACATAGACCTAACAAACCACATTACTCCCCAGGTGGCTTTCTGGCTTCCTCGTGCCTTACTCTTTCTGCTATTAGGCCTTTTGGTGCTCTAGGGATCCAGGAGATTGAGCGTGAACCTTTCCAGAGTCATCTGATCTTTGCAAAGCTGTATTATACCCGGTGTGTATCCAGAGAAACGGGTATCAAAACTCAAGTACTTCAAGACACTGAGTAGATCTTATCATTGTCAAAGAATACGTATTGACTAAGAAAGAACCAATATCAAAAGAAAAAAAAGAAAGTAACAACTAATATCTAGTAGAAACACATTTAACAAAGCAATGTCTATTTTTAGGTTGTAAACACTCTAGAAAGAGGGGAGGAAAACATATATTAAAAATGGATATTTTTGGGGTGCCTGGGCGGCTCAGTCGGTTAAGCAACTGCTTTCAGTTCAGGTCATGATCCTGGAGTCCCAGGATAGAGTCCTGCATTGGGTTCCCTGCTCAGCGCGGAGTCTGCTTCTCCCTCTGACCCTCTCCCCTCTCATGCTCTCTCATTCTCTCTCTCTCTCTCAAATAAATAAGTTAAAAAATCTTTTAAAAAAACGGATATTTTTTAGTAAAAAAAATACTAATGATTTTATATATTTGAAATTAGAAGCCATTTTTAATTTACATCTTCTCATAAACTTTTCTGACATTTCTTGAACTATTCTGAGACTATTAAACAAATCATCCTGCAATCAATCCTTCAAGTTTGTGTTGTCCTTTTTGCAAAATTCTTCTACACAGAAAATGGGAAGTATACACTCTTTCTTAATGAGTATGTTTTTATTATCTAAATATACTATTGGACAATTTTAGCAGGTTACAGTTAAGAGTTACAAGTTGTAGTAAATTTGATATGCTAATTAATAGACTGAAATGCTGAATAACTAGGCATAGAAGAAGCTATTTTGAGAATAAAATCCATATAAGTGTGAGCCAGTTTACCTAAAGGGATGAAGATATTAGTAAACAAGGGAATATGTTAAAATTGCCATATTTAAATTATTTTCTGTTCAGATTCCTGTTTCTCCAATATTTTGCTTGCTTCTTTCTCTCTCTCTCTTTTTTCTTTCTCCCCCCCGGGCCCTTACTCTTTTCTTTTCTTTTCTAACAGAAAAGGAGGAGAGTTTATTGAAAACTACATACAGTTGGTCCAGGCCCTACCGCAGGCGGCGGTCGGGGCTGGTCCCTCCCACATCTCAGACAATGGCTCCGCCCCTGATGGTAAGGGCTGGGGCTGGGGCTGGGGCTAGGGTCCAGACCCCCCCAGACCCCACCATGGATCTCTATCTGTGAATTTACAACTCTAAGTGGCCTGTTGGTGGGGGGGCAAGGGAGGGAACGGGTCCCTGCCCTGACCTAGTCAAAATCTGGATAGGGGAACGTTGTTCTTAAATTTGGGCCCACGAGGCCCAGCCAGGCTGTCTGGAAGTCCTGGCTACGCCTCACGGGAGGCCTTCCTGTACGTGGAGGCCGACAGCCCTCCCACCACCCCACCCCATGTACTAAGCCCCATGGGCTTCACGGAGTTGGACTGGGACATCAGGCCCCTCCCTGCCATCGCTGACTCAGCAGGGCTCTTGCAAAATCCCCCAGACAGAAGACCTGGGGTCATAGATACACTCGCGGGTGTTCTTGCCACCAGGGATGACAGAAGCTAAAGTGGAAGGCAAAGCTTTTGAGAAGCTGGTTGCGACTCAGTGCCTCTCAGTCCTGTGTAGGTTGTTAACGGGCTTGTCTCCCACTGTGAACTCCACCATGGCTCCCACTTGCCACAGGCGGAGGACCGTGGGCGTGGAACTGGTGGTGGACAAAGCACCCAGCATTGGGGTCCAGGTTCCGTGGATTGATGGGCAACCTGTGGATTGATGAGATTGGGGCTTCTTGATTTCAGAGGACAGTGCCTGAATCTGTGACCTGATGACATTGATTTTGTACATATTCTCCTCGGGGGAGAATAGGTGAAATCGCCTGAGATCCGCGGCAGCCCCAGCACGTGCTCCTGCCCCAAGGGCAGCTTCTTCAGCAGCCGTGTGTGGGGGGGTGTTGTCTGAGCCCCCCACCACCTGCGGTTCCCACTCGGACGCAGGTTCGGATTTCGCCTGCAGGGCTGCTCCAGCTTGGGCTCCACCCATGGCCTGAGGTCAGCGGAGCGGGCTCCGCCCCTGTCCCAGCCCCGTCGCCGCCGCTCCTCACGTTGGACGCGTAGAGGGGGCGCCGCCCGCCTGCTGCCTCGGGGGCAGCGGTCTCTGGCTGGAGCCTGGAGAAGGGGGACATTTTGCCGGTTCTGAAAGGGCGTAAATACGCCTGTTCAAAGGTGAGACTTCTGTAGCTAATATCAACCCAGGTATTAGATTTTAAAAGCTTTAACTATTTCTTTTCCCAGTTGAAGAGCAGTTTTCATTAATTGGTTACCAGAAAATACCCAAGTGCTTTTTGCTGATTGGTATTTATCTTTACTTGCTTTGTTTAATTATTTGTTTTTTAACCTTTATCTTTAAAGCTGACAGTTTGCTCGGTATTGTGTGAGGAACTCTGTACTGTAACATTTGAGATGGTAACAAATATAATACAGCTTTTTACTTAACAAGTCCGTATTATGTAGCCAAATTTCTGCATAAATGAGAGACTCATTTACATTTAGATTTCTTTCTTTCTTTCTTTCTTTCTTTTTTTTAATTTTATTTATTTATTTAACAGAGAGAGAAAGACAGCCAGCGAGAGAGGGAACACAGCAGGGGGAGTGGGAGAGGAAGAAGCAGGCTCACAGCGGAGGAGCCTGATGTGGGGCTCGATCCCAGAACTCTGGGATCACGCCCTGAGCCGAAGCAGACGCTTAACGACTGAGCCACTCAGGCGCCCCTACATTTAGATTTCTGTACACAGAAAATTAACAGTATAATGTAGCTTAAAATCTGTATAGCAAAAGCATTTCTTCTGTAAGTCTCTGGGCATAAACTCAGAAAAATTAAATCAATTTATAATGTCTGACAAGGGCAATCTGTTGAATAACCCTTGCTCCGTTTTTGATTTCAGCTGGGCGCTTCCCTGGAAATGAGTACTTAATTGGTTAATTTTGTTCTCCACAATTAATCTGATGGTTGGGTCTCAGGCTAATTTCTTTTTTTCTTTCTTTCTTTTCTCGCTTTTCTTTCTTTTCTTCTTCCTTCCTTCTCTTTCTTTTCTTTCTCCTTTTTTTTCCTTTATTTCCTTCCTTCCCTCCCTCCTTCCTCCCTCCCTCCTTTTTCACCCCCCCCACGCCTGCCTGCAGGATTTACCTTATTTGCATTTTTGTATTGGTGGAGAGCCCTAGTGACTATAGATAATTACCCTTTATCCAAGTTTTCAGTTTCCATGGTGTCAGTTACCCAGGGTCAACCACAATCCGGAAGTAAAAGAGCCTCACCTATCCTGAGAAGGTCTTTAGTAGCCTAATGCTAAGTAACGATGCCTACCTCCTTCTCCTCGCTTCATCTCACATCACAATAAAGATAAATACAGTACAATAAGTTATTTTAAGAGTGCTTGAGAGTGCACATTCACATAACTTCTATTTTATAGTTATTCTATTTTATGCTAACCTCTTACTGTGCATAGTTTATAAGTTAGACTTTATCATAAGTAGGTATCTATAAGAAAAAATATAGACTTTATCATAAGTAGGTATCTGTAAGAAAAAATATAGAGGGTTCGGTACTATCTGCCATTACAGACATCTACTACTTTCGGAAGCATCCCCCATGGATTGGGGGGGGGGTATACTGTAGATGCAAATAAGATTAGAGTTAAAATGAAGCTTCCTAACAAATACGAGAAATTCAGTTTTACAGGACTTACAACGATTTGATGGAACGTCCAGACACGCTGCTCAGGTGCACAATCTAATCTCAGCAAAATGGTGTTCTTTTCTTTCCTTGAGGAAAGAAAATCACTCTCTCTCTCTCTTTTTTTCTTTTTCCTCATTAGTTAGGACCCGATTCCCTCCAAAGTGAAAAAACAGAGTCAGAAAATGTAACCTAGGGGGTGAGGGGAGGGTGTGTTTGGAGGCTGGGTAGACTCACGACTGAGGACCTTCCCCTCCTGTGCAGGAAGCTACAGAACAGGAAACGCGTGACAAAGGGGCTGAAACGAAATAGCCTTTCCCCTCACTCCTGCCTGAGCGAGACTCGGGGCCATGTCTGCTCCCCCCGCGCCCAGGCCACTGCCCTCCTGTGCCCAGAGTCAGAGTGGCCGGGGCCTGCGGAGCCCCAAGGTGGCCGCCCCTGGGGAGACGCGGGCCCCACCCCGGGTGGAGATCCGGCTCTCCCATCCCACGCATGCTCTCCCCAGTTTGCTTGGCCTTAGTTGTTACCACCCGCTGCAGTCAAGGTTTCCCCGCGCCCCCAGGTTCCCAGGGGCGGGGAAGCGGCGGTGGGGGTTGACAGAGGGCTGGGGTCTGTTTCTGCCTGTCGGTGTTGGCCAGGGGGGAGGGGCCCTGCTCCGTCCGGGTTCAGCTTCGGACTCCCGGCTGGACACTCGCCGTGCTGGAAACCGGGGTGATAGATGTCCACTGACGCCCAGGGGCAGGGACAGCGAGCAGGGCCCTTGATGGCTGGGCTGCGGAGCCAGCGGCCAGTACGGGATGTGCGCCTGCAGGCCCTTTGGTCAGCCTGTATTCTCCAGGAGAACAAAGCTCCCTGGGACAGACGCCGCCCTCATTCCTCAGGAAACCCCACCTCACCCTCACCTCCGTGCCCGGCATCCTCTGGCCTCGAGCGCCTAGGCCCAAAGACCCCAGAGTCAATGCACCCCTGTCAGCTCCAGAAGACCAGACCTCAGGCTCACTGTTGTCCAGTCTGAAAAAAGTTTGAACCATTCTTACTTTAATTGGAACATGCTCCTTCAAAGGAATTAAATGATAGTAGTGGTGACCCTTTAGCTTTGCTTGTGAATTTGCACTATCAACAAATGTGGATTTTTTTTTCTTCCGTTATAAGTCAGTGAGTAAACAACTTTGGAGAGGAATAATGGTTTTTGTTTTTGTTGTTGTTTTAGCTCCTTAAAGGCTCTGCACCTTGAATATGAAGAGAACAAGTTGTACCAGGTATGCTTGCTCTATCTTTCATTTTATTTTATTTTAAAGATTTAGTTTATTTGAGAGAGTGGGGTAGGGGCAGACAGAGAGAATCCCCAGCTGACTCACAGCTGAGCAGCAGCCAGAGGTGGGGCTCATCTTAGGACCCTGAGATCATGACCTGAGTGGAAATCAAGAATCCGAGGCCTAGCAGCGTGAGCCAACCAGGTGCCCCACTTTATCTTTCACTTTTTTTTGTTTTTAAGATTTTATTTATTTATTCGACAGAGATAGAGACAACCAGCGAGAGAGGGAACACAAGCAGGGGGAGTGGGAGAGGAAGAAGCAGGCTCACAGCAGAGGAGCCTGACGCGGGGCTCGATCCCATAACGCTGGGATCACGCCCTGAGCCGAAGGCAGACGCTTAACCGCTGTGCCACCCAGGCGCCCCTATCTTTCACTTGGTCTCTCCAAGGTGATCTTTATTAAAATCACCTTGGTCTCTCCAAGGTGATCTTTATTAAAATCCATAGTATTTTCTAATGGTCAGAATGATTTTAAAAATTTAGTATAGTCACATTTTGCAAACTACAGCATTTTAAACATTTTAAAACAGGTTTCTGCACACATAAAACAAAAGTTTTTTGTTTTGTTTTTTTTAAAGAGAACATGGGTAGATGAATAGGGTATTTTAATTTGTTCAGTTCTACTTGTTAAAGCTTGCTACCAGTAAAAGTCTCCAAAAGAAGTGGCATGCCTTCTCCACCTTTTGTAAAAGAAAACCAACTTACCAACAAATAAACCTGTCTTCTTTCCTGTAATTCTTACAGGCCTAATCTATCATAAATGGTGAAGGTAGAGTTGGGTCATAAAGTGAATAATTCAGCACACAAGATTACCCAGAGTGGAGATGAGGTGATGGGGATATTGGGGACCACTATCTCTGCACTGGAGAGAGGAGGGAATCTCTGCACTGGAGAGAGGAGGGAATCGACAATGTGTTGTTTAAATTTCTCTGAAATAATGTCTTTTGACAAGAAAAGATGGCTCAAGGGTAAATGGAGTGAGGGAAAAATTTTAAGATATAGTTCCTCTTTACTGTTTAGAAATGAAAAAGAAACTCTATTTTTCTTAACATTCCTGTAGCTATTGGCATTGTTTTTCAGTGCTTCTGTGCCCTGTGGAAGTACTTAGTATAGATGTCAGTGTAACAGTATAGCTCCTTAAGGCAAGAACAGAGACAGGCACAGGAGAACATAGCTGCCAAAGCACTGTTATCACATCCATTCTGGCAGTGTTGTGTGCCGCAAAGAACAGTTTTACAGTTCTGTAAAGAGAAGCGAAAGAGAATGTTCACAAATTGGGTTCCCTGTGAAACAGACTCCAAGATGGCGGTCTACTGAGGAGAGCTCTTGAGATGTCCTGGGGAAGGAAAAGGAAGGGAAGGGAAGGAAGCAGGATTGGAATGAGGAAGAAGTTAAGCTTCTTAACTTCTGAAGATGGCATGACCCTTCAGAGATCTCCCCACTTGAGGCAAGAATACTGGATGCAGACCACCCTGGGAAGAGGGCGTGATGTTTGGCAGGGTCCTTCCCTTTTGCTGAAGGAATCCCCAAAGGGGGCTGACAATTTAAAGTTGTCTGCTGGCAGCACTCCTAGCAGATGGGGAAATAAATCCTTCATTCCTCAAGGAGGAGTGATGAATGGAATATAGTCTTATATTGGCAGAAGAATTTGAAATTTTCCTGACATCTGTTTCTCCTCCCTCTGCCTCTTCCAATCCATCCTGCATTTAGCTGCCAAACAAATCTTGACTTGTTTATGAAACTACAAGTTCTCCTGACTGCATTTTGAATCAAATTTTAGTATTTAAATTCCATTTTCTCTTTTTGTCAGGCCTTTGCCTTATTATAATAAATTTTTATATCATTGTGATTTCCTTCAAAGAGACATTTATAAAAATGAATGTATCTGCTCACTCTTCCTGGAACACAGGTGCTCATAATGGACTCTCCATCTCTGCTTATGCTCTTGCCTTCACCTCAGACATTGTCTTCCCTTGTCTTTCCACCTCACTTTGGGTTTCATTTCCTCCTGAAGCATTTCCTGCCAGGCTTCACTGATCTCTTTTTTGTTGGCCCCAAATGTACTTATATTCTGTAGTTCATCAAGTCTTTTTCTAGGTGACTGGAGACAAATCACGGACGGAGGGCAGTCAGTGTGCTTATCTTTTTGTTTTATTTTGTTTTCCGTCACAGTTTTTAGCACATTACTGGGGCCAGGGAGGAAACTTCAAAGTACTTGTTGCTTATCTGACTGAACTATGTTCCTTATTTTCTAAGGCAACCAATAATGGCTTTGCTTTAGTGTGGTACGATTACCCGTCTTCGGAAGTTCTAGACCACTTTATTTCTCTTTTATAAAGAATCGACATTTGTCTTCCAGTTATTTGCATACATGTCTTATTTCTTTTAATAACTTATTAGCAACGTTAAGGGGAGGCCACTGCTTACTCCCTCCCCCCTTTTTTTTAATCCCAGATGTCTAGTCCAGTGCTTTTCATGTAGAAGGCATCAAATGTGTGCTCACAGAATGGTGTAACATTAATGGAATTTAAAACTGGATATTGAGGGTAGAAAAGAGTGTATTTTCTGGGGGAAATGGAAGATGACTCACTATCATGAGCTTGTTGCTTTCATCAGTTATTGCTCTACTGGAGGAAAAATACATTGTCACTATTATCATCAGGACTGTATTATTTTTCAGTAGGCTATTCTGTGAAATATAGAGCTTGAAGATTAATGCCATTGATTTTTCTTAAGTTCACCTGAAATATTTGCATAGACAAAGGCCGTATCTCCACCTGACTCTAATCAGGCCACTTAGTAGATTTGGTAATTGAAGCCCCATGTGAATACACCATTTCCCTTGTTGACATTTCGCAACTGATATCGTGTAAAGCTTCCTATCCGTAGATAGAAAATAGTAATTTAATATTTCTGTTCTTTTTAGCTAAACAGTGAAATTACTCTCTCCTCATCCTGAGCTTTCCTCACAAACACAATTTTCTTGTAACATCACCATTTAGTCAGAAAATGTGTTGTCTCTGACACTGCTAGTGTGCTATACAAATTCATGTATCTGAGGGCAGAGAAGATAAAATGAAAGATCATTCACTTTAAGAAATTCAGGTAGAGAAATGAAGACTTAGATTAAGTATTAAAATTAACTCATTTTCATCTTCTGATTATTATTCTTCTACTATGACTATATTACATAATCATTATATTAATAGACAAGTAGAGAAAAAAACCCGTATGTAATAGGAAGGTATTAAATACAGCAAATATAAAAAGCAGGACAAATAATCAAATTAACCCTAGGCCCTATGACATTTGTGAAGTCTTTCCTTTACCTCTTTTCTAAACATAATAGTACCTATTTTAATTATCCTGTATATTGAAATGTATAGTTTGGAAATTCTGATTCATATAAAGTGAAGTTTTTTTTTTGTTAGATAAGAATATTCAGGATATTTCACTTTAACGCAAAGCTGTTAAAAATGTTTCCAAGCTGACATCTAGGCAAACAGATTTCACTGTTTTATAAAAATAATAGGG